>NC_053491.1:386396814-386771814 GCF_905171775.1 Rana temporaria
TGCAGGAGACACCGATCTGTGACATCATCCATTATGAAGATGCAAGATGGAGGCCTTTAATTCCTGGAGATCATGTGTTGGCTCCACTAAATACCAGCATGGAGCAGTATGGACCTGGAACCATTTTAAGAGGAGCGGAGAACCGAGAAAGAGGCTTGGGTATTGTTTTGCTTTTGTATTTAAATTTTTTCACAAGTCTTTGTTAAGAAGGGCCCTCTAAAAAAACAAACAAAAGAAAAAGGAAGTGATATAAAGATTGGATAAAACGTTTAGTACAGCATAACCTTTTTGGTAGTAAAATAGTAAAATTTGTAGTAAAAAAATTGTACATTTTGTGTGGAGATGTATAGATGAGACCAAAAAGTCTCACAAGAAGTTGACTGAATGCTGGATGAAGGAAGAATGCCAGCAACAGCACTGGTGCATAGATAATGTGAATAGTGCTCGGCAATATTTTTTTACTATACTATTATATTAATATAGGTAATAGTACAGTATATTATTATACTATATACTAAACGATTGAGCTCCAGAGCCCTGGATGCCCAAATATATAAGTGAAATTATAAACAATATATAAAAAAATAACCGTAACAGTGTGTCAAAGTTATCGATCTATCACCAATTTTGCAGTAAGTGATATTGCACACTAAACGGAAATTGTGACATAAACAATTTAATTTTGTGAATAGTCCAAAAGGAAGTCCGTAATAGGCTGTTGGAAACACCCGTGCAGATTTATAACCATGCGATTATCCGTGGAATAAATTATCCAAAAGTGAATCCACCACCAGTGATCGTAAGCCGCTTACCAGATTAAAAGGTCCCTATGGACCAAGCCCAGCATATAGCTCCTCAATAAAGCGATGTTGGTATCCAGATGCAGGCAGACTCCACAATGATATTCACATAAGCCAAATAAAGAGAAAAGGAAATGCTTCCATAGCATAAAACCACATGTGACTTTATTAAAATATATGCAGCAGATATTTCACTCACATTTCAGAAGATTCAAAAAAACGTTTCTGCCATGCAGCTCCGGCCGGACGCTGACAGGCAACAGGACTGCTCGTAGAGAGTAGACAGTTGAGAGGGGATGACACAGGAATGCCGCTCGCTCCACCCGACGCGTTTCGTGAAAGAATCACTTCTATATGCTGGGCTTGGTCCATAGGGACCTTTTAATCTGGTAAGCGGCTTACGATCACTGGTGGTGGATTCACTTTTGGATAATTTATTCCACGGATAATCGCATGGTTATAAATCTGCACGGGTGTTTCCAACAGCCTATTACGGACTTCCTTTTGGACTATTCACAAAATTAAATTGTTTATGTCACAATTTCCATTTAGTGTGCAATATCACTTACTGCAAAATTGGTGATAGATCGATAACTTTGACACACTGTTACGGTTATTTTTTTATATATTGTTTATAATTTCACTTATATATTTGGGCATCCAGGGCTCTGGAGCTCAATCGTTTAGTATATAGTCACTTAATTACTAATAGGCCATCGTTTTGTGGCCTGCACTTTTGATATACACTTGGCCACATGTCCATTGTATTTTTATATTATCACAAGATCTGTACATTTATGTGTGCATTTCTGGTTTAGCGCAGTTATCTTCTTTTTTTCTGTATTTTTTGTGTTGGTTTGACATAATAATTGCTGCTTATCAATTTATATTTATCCACTTAGCGCAGTTGCTTCCTCTTTTTTATATTATTATACTAACTTCCTAAACCCAAGTTTCTCATTTCACTTCACTGGGTAAACTGAGTAGCGTTTGGCAAAGATAAGGTAAATACTGTATATTCAGCTGTGGGGTTAAAATAAAGTGAATCTGTTGCTTTGTCCTTCTAGGACCTAGGTAAAGCACAGGTTTACTTTAGGTCAGGGGTGCCCAACCAGTGGCCCGGGGGCCACATGTGGCCCGCGGAGCCCTCCAATGTGGCCCACGACCTCCTGCTCTTGGATGGCTGGTTGGCAAGCCCAGATTGCAGGTTGCTGACCTGCCATCTCAGAGCATCAGTGTTGTGAATGAAGCCGGCAGTAAAGGAAGCAAGTGGCTTTTCAGAAAGTGCACCATACCTGCAGGATATAATAGACGTCTATAGCAAAATGCAGCTAACTGGCGGGAAAACCGCAGGTACACTGCACCGCACTCACGGTGTGGGTAAACTGCAGGAATTCAGTGTAAAAGCAGCCTTAGGCCCCTTTCACACGAACGGTCCAACCCAATCGGACCCTCCATTTACCTCTATGGAGCGGAAGATGTAAGACTTTTTGTCCATTTACACCCTGCCTACCTCCAATCCGATCTGCTAAAAAAACATATGCAAAGTGGACACAGACCTGTTATCTGCCCACTCCACTCATTGTGGCCTGTGATTGGTTACTAAGTCGCTTAAGTGGCCCTCGGCCTTCAAAAGGTTGGGCACCCTTGCTTTAGGTCAAATACCTTTCTAATAGGATGAGGAAGAGAATTCTAGGAAATGCGTTTTTCTGGAGAAATATCTTGTAGTCGTGCATGGAATGAGGTTGGGAATGATCAGAACATCTTCAGATCTGTGGTGAAGTCAAAAAGACCAGCTTGGAAACTATTTGTAGTTGAAACAAGAAATATGTATATATTTATTTTTTTACTTTAATCTCTAAACAAATTCCTGGGTAGCAGTAAAAAATCAACGGTGGTTCTAACCCCTCCACACTCTATCCAAACCTAGGAAATAAAGTCTTTGCTTGGCATACACTCTAAAACATAACTAAACACTCATTGGTGTGGATGAGCTGTTGCCATAGTATTTGAGAGTGCAGAGCTTAATTAAACATTATGGCACACAAAACTCCTAATATGAGTCCAAGAACATGTTAGTGCTTCATGCTTCACTGGCACATTGTCCTTAGCACTCAGCTCTAAATATTACCAGCAACTGGGGTAAAAGAGACTTTTGCTTGTCCTTCTGCTGAAAAATTCTACCACCTCTCCTAGTAGCAAAATATTCCGGCAACTCGAGTTGCCAGCATTTTTTACTATTTTGATGTTTCATGGTGTAGTAAAGTATAGTCCGTAGATAATTAATATTTAGTTATTATAATGATGATATAAGTTATGTTCCGCAACAACCACCCGATTCTTCCAGAGAGAGCACTTTATTTAACTTCCAACACAGAACAATGTCCAATACTTGCAACAGATGACACAAATCCAATAGAATAAATATAACTCAGAATAGTAGCTTTTAGAGTCCCATGTTCTCTAGATCTGTGCCATAATCATGAAGTAAGACAAGACTGAACTCCAGATTATATTGCCTATACACTGAATGGCTGAGCAATTTGAATGGCCGTCTTCATTAGCTCTTTGATCTACACTCTGTCTTTCAGAGTGATAGATAATGACCCCCAGACAGAAAAATCTGCAGTCATCAACTGCCCTAATTTGCATTCTTGCATATTAACCTTAACATAGCACAGAGTCATTATCTGTCACCTTTGATATGTGGAGTAAATATTGTTTGGCCACTTCCCTCTTTGATCAACAAGTCCTTTTTGATATGTGTAATTAGATTGTAAACAGATACTAATGTGGCCTGCACAACCCTTTGATGTGTAAACTGGACTTGTCCTAGAATGCCTACATCCCTAATTTGTATTCTTGCATATTAACACCAACAAGTCCCCTTTGATATGTGTATCTAGATCAGGGGTCTCCAAACATTCTAAACAAAGGGACAGTTTATTGTCCTTCAGACTCTAGGAGGGCCGGACTATGGCCAGGGGGAGTGGAAATTTTCCTGGCATCAGTGGGAGTAAGCATTGCCACATTTGGTATTAGGGGCAGGAACAGTGCCCAGTCCTTGGTATCATAGGGAGGAATAGTACCCAATTTTTGGTGTCAGTGGGAGAAATGATTCCCCATTGTTGGTGGCAGAATAGTGTCTTGTATCAGTGGGAGGAATAGTGCCCAAAGGGCCAGAAAAAGGCAAGCAGAGGGCCACATCCGGCCCTCGGCACGCAGTTTGGAGACCACTGATCTATATCAACAGGTGCCAATGTGGCCTGTACAACTGACTTGTCCTAGAATGCCTACAAATAACACCATATGTAAAATACATACACATATATCCATACACACACACACACATACATATATATATATATAAACACACATATATACATATACATACATACATAGAGAGAGAGAGAGAGAGACTTGTAAAGCGCAACACATGCAAACTGAATCGCCTCTGGGCGCTGTATCCATTTCATGGGTAAGGAACCCCTTGACCTCAGAAGAGATGGGTTTTAATCTTTCTCCTGAAGGCCAAGTGGTCCGACTCCAGTCGGATGGTGGTTGGTAGTGCATTCCACAGGCGAGGTCCCTGGACTGCAAATCTTCGATCTCCTTTGGACCTAGACATACAAAACGCACTACATATGGGACACAAGTCCGACAACCGTTATTCAGCTCATCATTCTACAATCATGCGGTAGAGCTTGGGTACGTTTTTGTTTACATTACCACCTCTCGTAGTGTTATTTTTTTTTTTTTTTTTTTTTTTACAGAACTTTAGTTGCACTTTAATAATAAAGTCTATTTAAATAAATGACCTAATAAAAATAACACCTCTAATACTCTCTAGCTTTTGATAGTAATGGAGTTCTCGTAGCATTCTGGAATGGAAAGACCAAACAAGTTCCTGCAGGCCTCTCCATCTGGATCTCACAGGATTTAAGTGACCGCATTACTCTGGAGCTCCACATCCCGCCAGAAGCCCGGAAGAAGCTGATGGAGTCTTGCCCCGGGTTCCCTTTTATAGGGACTGGTTATAAACATCCCCAGTGTCAAGCTGAAGAATCAATTCTTACACCCAGCTCCAATAACTGTTTGTATTGCGTTTCTGACTCTGATGTTTGCCAGAGGTGCCATGTACCGGAGGAGCTGTGGGCGGCTCTGAGAAACTCCTTGAATCACATCAACAATATCACTTTACCAAAGGAGAAATTGGCCAAAAAAGTGGGAAAGAAGAAGGACCTTAAACAAGATGCTTCTCCAAAGACTGTCCACAGCAAAGAGAGGGTGAGACCTCAGAGTAGAGTCCCACTAGAAAGGGAGGGATCCCAGCAACAGAAGCAGGTGAGTAATTACATATATTACAGAGGATGTAAGCTCAGATGTTCTTTGCTTTATGCCGCGTATAGACGGTCGTTTTTTGTGATGAAAAAAAACGACGTTTTAAATCATTAAATTAAAACGACGTTTTTGAAACTTCATTTTCAAAAACGACATTGCCTACACACCATCGTTTTTTCAAAAGGCTCTAGCAAAGCGCGGTTACGTTCAGCACTCTTTTCCATTGAAGCTAGCTTCATAACTTGCTTCTGAGCATGCGCGGGTTTAAAAACGTAGTTTTAAACGTCGTTTTGCCCACACACTATCATTTTAATTGACACAAAAAACGACGTTTTGAAAAACGACACAAAAAATTCAAGCATGTTCGAATTTTTTTTTTGTCGTTTTTCAGAAGACATAAAACGACGTTTTCCCCACACACGGTCATTTTAAATGACGTTCTCAAAAACGACGTTTTTTTTTATCACAAAAAATGACCGTCTGTACGCCGCATAAGACAAATGTCCATGTCATTTTCATCAAGTAAAACAGGTGTTCTCCCCCCTCACCGTGTTGCTGTTAATATTTCCTGTGGAGACAACTGGCGTACAGAATTGTTGGGAATCCTGTGAATAGCAATTACTGATGATTAAAGTGTATCTAAACCTAAAAACAAAAATGTAACATATCAGTTCTTGGATGTGGTGGCTGCATTTGTTCTCTTTTATGGCCCGTACACACGATCCAAATATCGTATGACAGATCGTACGACTTTTTTCGCTTAATAGTCACAAGTAGAAATTGAATAGGTTACTAAAGTCACGAAAATTATCGTACGACAGAAAAAAAAAATCGGAAGTGATGTTGTGTTGTAATGTATTTGTATTGTATTTTCGGACGACAACTATACTGACTGATCTGGTATTGTACAAGGAAAATTTTCGTGCTTGTCCGATCGAATAAAATCGGATGAACTGTCGTGATCGGCTCTCGAATGTAGTGTACACATGATCCGAAAATCATACGATTCTTTCTCGGATGGCAGTTTTCGTCCGATATTCGGATCGTGTGTACGG
The DNA here is from genome assembly GCF_905171775.1 of Rana temporaria. Classification (NCBI taxonomy): domain Eukaryota; kingdom Metazoa; phylum Chordata; class Amphibia; order Anura; family Ranidae; genus Rana; species Rana temporaria. The sequence continues at coordinate 386,403,011 of NC_053491.1, forward strand.
GTCATTAGGTTTCTTCTCTCTTTAATTTCACCTGGAAATCCTTCCAGTAACACACTTCCTGCTCTAGATTACAGATACAGATTGTTGTCAGAGGTGCAGTGTTGACATTTTAGACGGCTCTCCTGATTTGTACACAAACCCTCGTCCCACTCCTCATCTCCATTTCGAAATAAAAAAAGTCCTAAAATGAATACCATGAAATTCCTTTTATGAAAAAATATTGCCTATTTTTTCCTAGTAGTAGTAAGCCACATTCAGCTGGACTTTTTCTGTAATGTTAAATGTGATGATTGTCCATGAACAAGATTGTTTTACATAATCCCATCTCACGAAGCATGGAAGTCTGCAACATGTGTTCATTGTTTGAATTACATGACTGAGGCCTCGTACACACGACCGTTTTCCTCGACAGAATCCATCAAGAAACTTGGTGGCAGAGCTTTTTTGTCGGGGAAAACGGTCGTGTGTATGTTTTCTTTTTCCTCGTCGGGAGTCTCAATTTCCTCGTCGTGTTTCTCGTCGGGCTGGTTTACGACGAGAAACGCGATCGTGTGTATGCTAAGAGACCCGCGCATGCTCAGAATAAAGTATGAGACGGGAGCGCACCTTCGGTAAAAGTAGCGTTTGTAATGGAGATAACACATTCGTCATGCTGTAACAGACTGAAAAGTGCAAATCGTCTCCTACCAAACTTTTACTTAACACGCAGTAACATGAGATTAGCAAAAGCAGCCCCAAGGGTTGTGCCAGTGAAATCGAACTTCCCCTGCCGTCGTATGTGTTGTACGTCACCGCGTTTGAGAACGACGAGATTTGGTCTTGACAGTGTGTACGCAAAGAAAGCTTGTCAAGTTTCTCGACAAGCCTAACAAGGAACTCGTCGAGGAAAACAATGTTTCATTTATGATGAGTTCCTCGGTCGTGTGTACGAGGCCTTAGAGTGTGAATTGTTCTTAGCTCAATGGGGTTAATGGTGACTGGATTAAGAGTAATCTATGAAGATATCAGGACCCCCTTAGGCTTGATTCACACCTATGCAGTTTTAGTGCTTTTTGCATTTTGCAGATTTGCATTACAGAACGTGTTCCATAGGAAACCATGTTAAATGGACTGTAGTGCAAATCTGCAAAATGCACTAAAACTGCATAGGTGTAAATCCAGCCTCAGTCATTAGCACAAGCACATTCACAAGTACATATAATTGCTTTTGAGCACGGAAACGTAGAAGGCCAAAAATGTACGCATGTTTATATTTGTGTCTCTCAGTGTGTGTGTGTGCGTAGAAATGCATGCACCTCCAGCAGAGTAATTATTGCCAAGCATGCTATTTAAAGTTCTGCTGGTGCTAAATGGTTCTTAACTGTATTTCTGTGGCTTGTGATTTGCAATTCTGCACTTGTACTTGACCTTCGTTACTGACCAGGCATCTATCTGACCTGCCCTTTGGACGTCACTTGTCTGCCTATGTTTGACAGCTATTTTTGGTACCAACCTCAGCCTCCATGCACCTGATCAAGATTCTGCTTCTCTATTCTGTACCTTGCTGTCTGCTTATGCTGACCTCTGTGTTTTTGCAGTTTTGAATCTGCTAAGAATTTGTTGCTTCACTGCTCATCTGTTCCTGACCCTTGTCTGGGACCTGACTGTGATTGAGATCTGTGCATCCTCAATGTTCTCAAACGCAGTGACGTACAACACGTACGACAGCAGGGGAAGTTCGATTCCACTGGCACAACCCTTGGGGCTGCTTTTGCTAATCTCATGTTACGGCGTGTTAAGTAAAAGTTTGGTAAGAGACAATTTGCACTTTTCAGACTGTTACAGCGTGACAAATGTGCTATCTCCATTACAAACGCTACTTTTACCGAAGGTGCGCTCCCGTCTCATACTTTATTCTGAGCATGCGCGGGTTTCTTAGCATACACACGAATGTGTTTCTCGTCGAAAACCAGCGCGACGAGGAACACGACGAGGAAATTGAGACTCCCGTCGAGGAACAAGAGAACTTGTTCTCTTTTTTTTTCTCGTCGAAATCATCGACAGTTTCCTCGATGAAAAACATACACACGACCGTTTTCCTCGGCAAAAAAGCTCTGCCACAAAGTTTCTTGATGGATTCTGTCGAGGAAAACGGTCGTGTGTACGAGGCCTAACATTCACAAGTTCCTGCACCAAGGTACTTGTGTGCTGGATCTTCCCTGCAGCCCCTGTCTCCATGGGTGATCTGATTGGAATTTTGCATGAGGCCAACCTTGTCATTTTGGAGTTCTCATAGGGGCAATACATTATGTTCCCATCACTCACTTTATCTGAAGAAGCGACTTGGATAAGCAGGGAAACATCTTGAACATTACAGAACAAGTGATTGTGACTAACTGTTACTAATTCTACTATGACATGGATAGATGAGAATGTTGAGACAGTACCTTTTTGTTTACAGAAGAAACATGTTGTGGTTAACAGAGACACACAGACAGAAGGAATATTACGATCAAGCATCAGTCCAATCAAATATGACTTGCAAAAAACAGATGGTAATTATGTGTTTCATATGTTTCCATCAATAGATTGTGCATATGTAAAGGTACCTTAATTTAATTGCCTTAACTGGAAAGCATAATGGGAGATATTTATCAATCATATTAGTGACACAATTGGTTGCAAACAGGGGCCGACTGACCATTGAGTCACTGGGGCACGGCCCGAGGGCCCCATGTCACTAGGGGGCCCCATCAGGGTTGCCAGGCTCAGTAAAACCAGGGACAGTATGTAAAAATCTATGTTTTTTTTAGGTCTGTCCCTGAAATGTCCGAAACCGACATGCTTTTGATGTGAAAATCCCGAGATTTTAGCTGCCCCGCCTCTGCACTGCCTCCGGGCGTGGTGGCCATCTGTAAGCCCAGTGTATCTCTCGCGGCGTAATGGCGCATAATTCAAATCGGCGAGTAGGGGGCGTGTTTCATTTAAATGAAGCGCGTCCCCGCGCCGAACGAACTGCGCATGCGCCGTCCCTAAATTTCCCGCCGTGCATTGCGCTAAATGACGTCGCAAGGACCTCATTGTTTTGACGTGGACGTAAATTACGTCCAGTCCCATTCAAGGACGACTTACGCAAACAAAATAAAATATTTTCAAATTCGACGCGGGAACGACGGCCATACTTAACATTGCGTACGCCACCAAATAGCAGCTTTAACTATACGCCGAAAAAAGCCAAACGGAAACGACGTAAAAGAATGCGACGGCCGCTCGTACTTTCGTGGATCGTCGGAAATAGCTAATTTGCATACTCGACGCGGAATACGACGGGAACGCCACCCAGCGGTCCCCGAAGAATTGCATCTAAGATCCGAAGGCGTACGAAGACGTAAGCCTGTCGGATCTAACCCAGGATTCAAAACAAAGATACGATGCGGGAAATTTGAAAGTACGCCGGCGTATCACTAGATACGCCGGCGTACTCTCTTTGTGGATCTGCCCCAATGCCTCATAATGACAATGTGAAAGAAGTTTGTTTGAAATCTTTGCAAATTTATAAAAATAAAGACTAAAAAAAAATCACATGTACATAAGTATCACAGCCTTTGCCATAATACTCAAAATTGAGCTCAGGTGCATCCTGTTTTCACTGATCATCCTTGAGATGTTTTTCCAACTTAATTGGAGTCCACCTGTGGCAAATTTAGTTGATTGGACATGATTTGGAAAGACACACACCTGTCTATATTAGTTACCACAGTTAACAGTGCATGTCAGAGCACAAACCAAGCCATGAAGTCCAAGGAATTGTCTGTAGACCTCCGAGACAGGATTGTATCGAGGCACAGATCTGGGGAAGGGTACAGAAAATGTTCTGCAGCATTGAAAGTCCCAATGAGCACAGGGGCCTCCATCATTCATAAATAGAAGAAGTTTGGAACCACCAGGACTCTTTTTAGAGCGGGCTGCCGGGCCAAACTGAGTGATCGGGGGAGAAGGGCCTTAGTCAGGGAGGTGACCAAGAACCCGATGGTCACTGATAGAGCACCAGCATTTCTCTGTGGAGAGAGGAGAACCTTCCAGAAGAACAACTATCTCTGCAGCATTCCACCAATCAGGTCTGTATGGTTGAGTGGCCAGATGGAAGCCACTTCTAAGTAAAAGGCACATGACAGCCCGCCTGGAGTTTGCCAAAAGGCACCCAAAGGACTCTGACCATGAAAAACAAAATTCTCTGGTCTGATAAAACAGAGATTGAACTCTTTGGCCTGAATGGCAAGCGTCATGCCTGGAGGAAACCAGGCACCGCTCATCAACTGTCCAATACCATCCCTACAGTGAAGCATGGTGGTGGCAGCATCATGCTATGGGGATGTTTTTCAGTAATAGGAACCGGGAGGCCTCGTACACACGTCCGAGGAACTCGACGGGCATAACACATCGTTTTGCTCGTCGAGTTCCTTGTGACGCCGCCGAGGATCTCGGCGAGCCGAAATTTCCCATTGAACAACGAGGAAATAGAGAACATGTTCTATATTTCCTCGCCGAGATCCTCGTCGGCTTCCTCGGCCAAAAGTGTACACCCGCCCGGGTTTCTCGGCAGAATTCAGCTCCAATTCTGGCTGAATTCTGCCGAGAAACTCGGTCGTGTGTACGGGGCCGGAGACTAGTCGGGATCGAGTGAAAGATAAATGCAGCAATGTACAGAGACATCCTTGATCAAAACCTGCTCAGGACTTCAGATGGGGACAGGAGTTCATCTTCCAACAGGACAACGACCCTAAAGGACACAGAAAAGATAACAAAGTAGTGGCTACAGGACAACTCTGTGAATGTCCTTGAGTGGCCCAGCCAGAGCACAGACTTGAACCCGGACTTGAACATGATTGAACATCTTTGGAGAGATCTGAATATGGCTGTGCACTGACGCTCCCCATCCAATCTGATGGAGCTTGAGAGGTCCTGCAAAGAAGAATGTGAAAAATAGCTTCTAGCATCATACTCAAAAAAACTTGAGGCTGTAATTGGTGCCAACGGTGTTTTAACAAACTATTGAGCAAAGGCTGGTAATAGTTCATGTGATTTTTTTTTTTTTTTCGTTATTTTATTTTTAATACATATGCAAAGATTTCAAACACACTTTTTTCATGTTGTCATTATGGCGCATTGTTTGTATTATTTTGAGGAGAATAATGAATGTAATCCATTTTGGAATAAGGCTGTAACATAACAAAATGTGGAAAAAGTGAAGCGCTGTGAATACTTTCCGGATGCACCGTAATGGCAAGAAAGAATGCTCTGATGAACAGTTATTTTATAAATGAACCTTTAACAGAAAATCTAACTGGCCAGCTTTAAGAAAACAGCTGCCTTTTGCTTTCTGTCCCACAACCTGTGTGTCCGGAGGGTAGTCCAGCCATGGATTGCGCACAAATTGGATTCTTCTTTGCATCCAGTGTAGTCTGAACAGGGCTTTTTCAAACGCATTGTTAATAGTTATTTCTTTGTTAGATGGTGCAATTTCCTCCTCATACAATCCCTCAAGGCAAAACATGACACATCTCCAAACCACCTTGGAACGTATTAATCAGGCAATGAAAGAGGACCGAAAGGCTATGGAATCAGCTTTACTTGAGCGCCGACCCCGTTCTGCTCCTCTCAAACTGGTGGGTTAAAAAAAAATTGAATTTTTGCTCATGCACATATATTGCCTGTTTCGCCAAAGGGTGAAAATTAGTTTACATCTTATTTTGGCCCGTTTTCAGATGATTTATAACGGAAACTGATTCTCCAAAATGTTATCTAAACCCCAAAACAAAAATGTAATACATTGCAGCTTAACCCCTTCATGCCAACTGTACGCAAATACGTGGCCACGCTGGACTGGGCTTTTTTCCGTGGGGCCGCCTATTTGCGTATCTCGCTTTGTGGAGATACATTGGGCCAGATCCACGTACCTCGGCGCATTTTTACGTCCGGCGTAGCGTATGTCAGATACACTACGCCGCCGTAACTTACAGCGTATTTTCCGTATACACAAAGAATTTGCACCGTAAGTTACGGCGGCGTAGTGTAAATGTGTTGGCGTAAGGGCGCGCAATTCAAATGACTAAGTTGTGGGCGTGTTTTATGTTAATACATCTTGACCCCCACGTAAATGACGTTTTTTCTGAACGGCGCATGCGCCGTTCGTGGGGCGTGGGGGTATCCCAGTTCGCATGCTCCAAATTAACCCGCAACAAACCAATGCTTTCGAGGTTAACGTAATTCTACGCAAAGCCCTATTTGCAAACGTTTTACGCAAACAACGGAAAATTTGACGCTTGCCCGACGTCCATACTTATCATTGCGTACGCCTCATAGAGCAGGGGTAACGTTACGCCAAAAAAAGCCTTACGGAAACGACGTAAAAAAATGCGCCAGGCGGACGTACGTTTGTGGATTGGCGTATCTAGCTAATTTGCATACTCGACGCGGAAATCAACGGAAGCGCCACCTAGCGGCCAGCGTAAATATGCACCTTAGATCCGACGGCGTACTAAGACGTACGTCAGACGGATCTAGCCCATCTTCAGGCGTATCTTGTTTTGTGGATACAAAACAAAGATACGCCGGAGCATCCTAGAAGTTACGCGGCGTATCAATAGATACGCCGACGTAACTTCTTTGTGGATCCGGGCCTTTTTATCTTTCTCTGTCCTTGCAGAGATAGAAAAAAAAAATGCGTGTAGAAATAAAATAAAATAATAATAATAAATAAATTTAAATAAAGTAAGAGAAAAATACTTTTGTACAGTGTCAGTTAGTGTCAGTCTCTGTGTATTTTAGGTAGAATAAAAGAAAAGCAAAAGCAAAATGCGCACTATTGTTTCTGGACTGTACAACGAGAATAATTAACAACTTACATACACATATGTGGTATCGCTGTAATCGTCAAGAGCAGGACATTTATTTTTGGTTTGTTCTTTGGTGGTGGGTTATGGTAGTAGAAAGAAATATACAGTTACATTTAAAAAAATATATGTTTTTTTAACAATTTTTTCCCATTTTGGTCTAGTTTTTTCCTTCGATAATAAAAAAAAAATCAGGTGAGGTCCATTAACATTTACTACCAAATGGAGGCCCAATTTATCCTGAATAAAACAAGGCACAATCCACCTAAATGCACAAAATAGTGATGATATGTACGGTTTTACTAATACCTGTCAAAGTTGCAAAATTGGGCTTAGGTATTAAAATTTGTTTTACTCTTAGGCGCAAAGGGGTTAACAAACTTTTGGTGTGGTGGCTGCACTAGTTTTCTTTCTTCCCTTGATTTTTTCCTGGTGATCGTGACACTTCCTATCCTATGACAATGTTCACTCACCCTTCTGTATCATAACAAAACAAGATGGGGGCTACAAAACCCTGCCGTTCTCATACTGTCAATTTTACACTTGGAAAATGCCTCTTACACTTTAAAGAGAGCTGGAAACAATGTAATTAAAAACAGCACAGGCAGAAAGCACAGCTAGATTTCTGGCAACAGGTATTTTTTAACTTATCAAGTCAGATATAACAAAATGCAGGAGGCTGTATAGCACTGAGGTGGTGATGCCACCCCACCTGTCACCCCCCCCCCCCCCCGGTGATTCCTGGAAGCCCGGGACTGCAGTAAAAGTTGTCAGGATGCCAAGTGGGAGACGGTGCTCTGGCACTAGAGAACCCGGAGGCAACCACTGTAGCTGAGGAAGCAGCTATTCAAGCATGGTTTTATGTTTTTTTCTTAATTAGCTGCAGGGGTGACATTGGGGACCAATCAACCCCTAATGTCTCCATAGAGAGAACCTGTCACCTTTCAATGTTATCACATGGGGGGCATGTTGGCTCCCAGGTGATAACTATAAACGTAAATGAAAAAATATTAATTAAAAGGAGTTTAAAAAAATGTAATTACCGTATTTATCGGCGTATAGCGCGCACAGGCGTTTAACACGCACCCTAACTTTAAGAGGGATGTTTCAGGAAAAAAATGTTCTACAGCCCCCTGCGTATAACACGCAGGCACAGTTTACCCTCTATTTTCAGGGTAAAAAAGTGAGTGTTATACGCCAATAAATACAGTATCATAAAATAAAATATTTAAAACATTTAAAAGCAATCCTGTCTCCCCTCACACATAAGCAAATGCATATGTGCACAAAGGGTACACACAGGTTTATAAACAGCAATGTGAGGTATCAGGCCTCGTACACACGACTGTTTTCCTCGACAGAATCCACCAAGAAACTTGGTGGCAGAGCTTTTTTGCCGAGGAAAACGGTCGTGTGTATGTTTTTCAACGAGAAAACTGTAGTGGAACTCGATGAGAAAAAAAGAGAACAAGTTCTCTTTTTCCTCGTCGGGAGTCTCAATTTCCTTGTCGTGTTCCTCTTCGGGCTGGTTTTCGACGAGAAACACGTTCGTGTGTATGCTTAGAAACCCGCACATGCTCAGAAGGGCTGTGCCAGTGGAATCAAACTTCCCCTTTATAGTGCCGTCGTACATGTTTTACATCACCGCGTTTGAGAACGACGAGATTTTGTCTTGACAGTGTGTACGCAAAGAAAGCTTGTCAAGATTCTCGACAAGCCTAACAAGGAACTTGTCGAGGAAAACGATGTTTCATTTACGACGAGTTCCTCTGTGGTCGTCAGAGTGAGAACACTATTTATAGGGCTAATATTTAAAATTAAAAAAAAAAATTCTAATTTGATAGCCCTAAAAGGCTTTTAAATTATCACTCTGTGCAGTTTTGGTTATGGTAGATTTTTTCTCAATTTCGGGGTAGATCCACGTACATCGGCGCATTAATCCGCCGGGCGTAGTGTATCTAAGATAAACTACGCCGCCGTAATTTTTTTTTTTTGTCGAATCCTCAAAGAATTTGCGCCGTAAGTTACGGCGGCGCAGTGTATCTTTAGCGGTGTAATGGCGCAGCATTCAAATCTGTGTGATGGGGTCGTGTTTTATGTAAATACGTCGTGACCCGACGTAAACAACGTTTTTTTTAATTGCGCATGCGCTGGCCGTGGGGGTATCCCAGTGTGCATGCTCGAAATTAAACCGGAAACCAGCCAATGCTTACGACGGTGACGTCATTCTATGCAAATTCCTATTCACGAACGACTTACGCAAATAACGTAAAAAAATTCAAAATTGGACGCGGGAACGACGGCCATACTTAACATTGAGTACGCCACCATATAGCAGGTTTAACTATACGCCAGAAAAAAACAAACGCAAACGACGTAAAAAAATGCGCCGGCCTGACGTACGTTCGTGGATCGCCGTAACTAGCTAATTTGCATACTCTACGCAGAATTAGACGGAAACGCCACCTAGCGGCCGGCGGAAAAAATGCACCTAAGATCCGACGGCGTACTAAGACGTACGCCTGTCGGATCGACCCGAGATGCCGTCGTATCTTGTTTTGTAGATACAAAACAAAGATACGACGCAAGAATTTTAAAATTACGCAGCGTATCAATAGATACGCCGGCGTAATTCTTTTGTGGATCTGGCCCTTTGTGCTTTATAAACAGCTGTACAAATGTCATGCAACATAAAATTATAACTGCAACCTTTTTATTCTACAGGGACTCTGCTTACAGAAAATAGATTATTATTTGGAAAATTTTAGAAATTTTCCAGCAAAAAAATGCAGAATTTTATGTGTGTAAAAAATCGGCCTTTCCATTGAAATCATTTTGATAACTGTTCAATAAATGTAAAAAATATTTGTTAATTCTGCTAGAAATTTTATGAGCTTATAACTTCCTGTGCCCTTTGCTTGTGCTCAGTGTTATCGGCTCTACTGTTCTTTCTCACAATCCGAGTCTATAGGTCCATGCACACTGTACAAAATACCCCCACCAATTCACTTGCCACAAAAACGCTCATATCGTTTTTGTACACACGTTTAGCTTTTGTTCTGCCCAAAAACGCCTTTCAAAAACATGATCCAGAAGTTTTTTTTTCTGCCTCTTAATGCTGAGATTAAAATATGCCTGTAAACGTCCTAATGTGCGTTGACACCTATAATAACATTGAGCTGCTTCTACAGGCAGAAAAAAAAATGCAAATCTCCTGCATGGGCAGCGTTTTTTAAGCCCAGTGTGCATGGGCCCTATGAGTTGTCCGACTTGGTGATATTGCTATTGCTGTACTCATAGCTAACTCTTTAATTCATTTAGAATTACGAAGTAAAGGCACAAAGCAACCAGGAGCTGAAGGAGAGAAAGGAAGCAGAAAAGGCCAAACTATGGAAGATTCAGGCAGAAGAGAGACAGAGGAGGAAGGAGGAGAAATTCAAAGAGTTGGAAGAGAGAGAAGACATACTGCAAGACAGCAGAAGGTAGAAAATGTGCTGCCAGCAACTCTGCTGCCATTACTTTTAGTGTATTAATGGTACATAACATGTGTCCTTATTGGATATTTGTCAGACTCAAAAGTCACAGGCTAGGTCATTTTTGCAAGAGAATACAATATTTATTTTCTATGCCGAAAATCTGTTTGACACTCCAGTGCCATCACACATCCATTACTCCCTTCTTCTCCCGTCCTGAATTTGCTGGGCAGAGGGGTGCAGATTGCTATTTCCGGTTGCCATGTCTCTTCATTGTAACCCATCGAATTGTCCATACAGTATAAAGCTTTTAATGCTTAACAGTAGGGTACTTTCATTGGTAGTTCAATGGAAGTCTTGTAACATGGGGTTGATTTACTAAAGGTAAATATACTGTGCACTTTGCAAGTGCAGTTGCACTCACACGTGTGATCCAGAGCTTAGTAAAGCCTGGTACACACTGGGGGTTATTTACTAAAAGCAAATCCACTTTGCACTACAAGTGCACTTGAAATTGCACTGAAAGTGCACTTGGAAGTGCAGTCGCTGTAGATCCGAGGGGGATATGCAAGGAAAATAAAAGACATAATTTTAGCTTGCATGTGATTGGATATAAAAATCAGAAGAGCTTCCCCTCATTTCAGATTTACCCCTCAAATTTACAGCGACTGCACTTCCAAGTGCACTTCCAAGTGCACTTTCAGTGCAATTTTAAGTACACTTTTCCCTTGTAGTTTGCACTTGTAGTACAAAGTGGATTTGGTTTTTCGTAAATAACCCCCACTATCATTTTTTTTTGTTCAACATAACGGGCTGAACAAAAAAAAACCTGAAGAGCTTGGGAGGAGCTCACTCTACTAATTAGGTAACTTTATTATACATAAGGTTTGCAAGAGGAAAGAGCAAACATTGCTCAGGTATTATGATACAGTATAAACAGAGGGCCAGATTCACATATAACTGCGGCGGCGTAACGTATCGTCTATACATTACACCGCCGCAAGTTTTCAGCGCAAGTGCCTGATTCACCAAGCACTTGCGTGTAAACTTACCGTGGTGTAACGTAAAGGCGTCCGGCGCAAGCCCGCCTAATTCAAATGGGGCGTGTACCATTTAAATTAGGCGCGCTCCCGCGCTGGACGTACTGCGCATGCTCCGTTTTGAAATTCTCGCCGTGCTTTGCGCGAAGTGACGTAATTTTTTTGAACGGCGACGTGCGTAACGCACTTTCGTATTCCCAGGCGTCTTACGCAAAAAATAAATAAATTTGAAATTCGACGCGGGAACGACGGCCATACTTTAACATGGCTCGTCTAAATTTAAGCCATGTTAAAGCAGCCGTAACTTTGTGACGGGAAAAAACGACTAGCGACGACGAAACGAACGCGAAAACCTTTGTGGATCGCCGTAAAAGCTAATTTGCATACCCAACGCTGGAAAACTACGCGAACTCCACCCAGCGGCGGCCGAAGTATTGCAGCCTAGATACTCCGGCGTATTTCTTCTGTGAATCTGGCCCAGAATGTCTATTTGGTACACTGTCAACAGGTAATAAAGGAACAGCTATATGACACAAACTCATACCTCCCAACTGTCCCTGATTTTGAGGGACTGTCCCTGATTTGGAGCAATGTCCCTCTGTCCCTCATTCTCCTAATTTGTCCCTCATTTTGGTCTGATCTATACAGATGTATATAAAATGCACTTTTTATCTATCAACAAGTGTTTTCCAGTGCTAAACCTTTCATCTGATTTCTAAGTTGCTGCATTTGTAAATTCCAAAAGCCAATATAAAGGAATAGTAGTGGTAAAAAAGCACTTGTGGGTTTAACCAATCGTATGTTTTTGTACAATTCTCCTTTAAGGGGGTGTGGTAAGGGGTGTGTCCTATGCCTGCATACTTTTGCTGATAGGCGTCCCTCATTCCCATCTCAGAAAGTTGGGAGGTATGCACAAACTCATCTGAAGGCAAAGTACAGGTTACCAACAAAATAATGCATATATGTAGTATAGTAATCAAGAAAGTCAGGAAGTGGGCCCTAGCTCCAATCAAAAAAGTCAGGAAGTGGGCCCTAGCTCCAATCAAAAAAGTCAGGAAGTGGGCCCTAGCTCCAATTAATACCTTAGGTATCAGGTGGTATAGTACGGTCCGAGTTCATCCATGGATCCCAAATCTTATGAAATTTCTTAGAGCAACCCCTGGCCTCGTATGTTATTGTTAATTAACTTAAGCCAATAGGCCACAGTAGGAGGAGCTGAAGATTTCCAATGCATAGCTATAGACTTTTGGACATAAAACAGAACTAAGAGTAGAAAGAGCTGGGAACTTCTGGGGAGAGAGTCGTTATCAATATATCCAAATAGACACCTAAAAAATATATTAAAAGCCAGCAGCTGACACATCTCCTCCCCCGTTATTTTGGGGAGGACCCGCCCACGTGGATCGAATGTCCCGGGTGGGTGGTGTGTCCGCCTGTCCCTGCTCTACGGGGGGCCACTGCTCCCGGTTTAATGTTTGCCTGAGCGCGGACCGAAGGCACCTTCCCTTAGAGTCCCTTCTCTCCCTTATTCCCTCCCCCCTCCCTTTGGCCCACTATCCCTTTTCCCTCCCCTCCCTCACTGTCGCCCCCTACTCTGGTTATTGTTATTATTTTGTATTGGCTTTCTGTCTGATTGATAATGCCGCTTTGTACAACTGTCAATACCTCTTTTCTTTGAAAAATGAAAATAAATATTTTACAAAAAAAGCCAGCAGCTACAAATACTGCAGCTGTTGACTTTTAATAAATGGACACTTACCTGTCCAGGGTGCCCGCGATGTCGGCAGCCGAAGCCGATTAATCTCTCGAATGCCCCCGCGTTGCGGCTTCACTTCCCGGTTCCCTACTGCACATGTGTGAGTCGCGCTGCGCATTCTCAATGGTCCCTGCTGTCTTCTGGGTACTGTGTGTTTCCCAGAAGACAGCAGGGAGGGGGAGTGGCGCAACTACACACACCCCCTCCCCCTCTGAAAGGTGCCTAATGTGACACCGGAGGGGGGGGGGGGTTCCGAAAAGCAGAGGTTCCATTTTTGTGTGGACCTCCGCTTTAAAGGATTATATATATTAGATATTTTAGTAATTAAACGAATGAAAGCAGTGACTTTGGACCAAAACGCTCTAATAGGCGGGCATTGCCATACCATATTATAAAACTTACCATCTGCAGAGGGACATCTTGAACAAACAGCAGAGGGCAGCCTATTCAAACGGAAGAGGAGACAAGGAGTATAAAAGGACCGGTATAGAAACATGGTCTGGATAACCAAAGAGGAAGGCTGTTGAGATATATTACGCAGGCCAAATTGACCCGAGCAGATGTTTTTCTAGCATGCCCGTTCTACAGAAGCCGGATGTTCGACTGGCTTCTGTTGGAAGGCTACTATACACACGGGCCGAATGTCGGCCGGTTTCAGTTGATACGGCCAATCTCAGACGAAATGCGGCCCGTGTGTACCAGGCTTAAATGAGATGAAGCTTCACTTTGGAAAGAATACCCAATCACATGCAAGAATAACAATAACAGAATTTTTGCTTGCACATAATTGGATGATGGAAGTAAGCAGAGCTTTCCCTCATTTACTAAACTCTGGAGCAAATGCCCAGTCTAGTGCACAGTCTATCTGTCTTTAATAAATCAATCCCATTGTGTGTTGTCCATTTTACCTTAATATTTTAATTGGAACACCAAAGTAGAATACATGGTTGACATAAACTGTATGACCAAAAGTGTGTGGACAGTTGACATCACACCTACACTATATGGCCAGAAATATGGAGACAACCCTCCAAATTATTGTGTTCAACTGTTTCCAGTGAAGGGTACTGTTAAAGCAGATCCCCCACCTAACTAATTGCTGTGCTGCTTTAAAAGTCCTAAAATAAAAGCCCATTTTACTTACTGAAATTGGTGATCACATGATATGCCAAGCCCAAAGTGTCCTATATTCTTCACTGAAGAGCAGGCTGTCCCTTCTTCTGGTGTCCATGTGGCTGTTTGGCTACCAGATCCATAAAGACATGGTTTAACCATTTTAGTGAGGAGATACTCTGCCTGCACAGAGCCCTGACCTCAACAATACTGAACACTTTTGGGATGAAATGGAACACTGATTGCTAGCTATGTCGTCTTGTGTAGAATGCTTTTTGCATGAGTGGGCGGAAATTCCCACAGACACACTTTACAATTTTGTGGAAAGACTTCCCAGAAAAGTGGAGGCTGTTATACTAATAATAAAGGAAGGGGAGGGGGCAAATCCATATTGCCCATAGTTTTAGAATTGTATGTGTAACAAGCTCAAATAGGTGTGATGTTGAGGCATATAGTGTGTGTGTTATTATATACAGTATATAGTTTATTTATCAAGTGATTTGTCATTTTGGCCAACCTTTCTTGCGACTTGCACACCTTTACTTATCACAGATCAGTTTGTCACTATTTCAGCTTCCTGGCGCAGCATTTTTCTCATAGGACAAAGGTAATGATGCTAATTATGTGAAAATTATAAGCAAGCTGTACTACTGTCTATTGTGCACCTATACAATTTTTTACTGTACACATCAACCTCACAAAAACACAACTTATGTGCAAAACGTGCAACACAACCAAGTAAATGCTTCAAAGTAATTTCTTCTTGCAACAAAGAGACTGCTAGTGCAAATCCACTCCACTTTGAATATCACACCAAAGTCCTTGAACCACTCAGTACCAGTGACCCATGTCTCCAGGGCATATAGAGTGTGAATCTCCCCAGTGCTGAAAAGAACATCAATAAAACCTGAGAGGATATGGAACATATGGGAGATTGAACATTGGCCATTGATCTATGGACCAGTAATTAAAGTGCAGTGAGATCTTCCTAAGTATAAGCTTAGGTGGTCAACACCATCCGGTGAGTGTAAGTTTAGCAGGGGGCACTAGTGGTGCAAGGACTTTGGTGTGAAATTGGGAGTGGCTTTGCACAAGCACAGTGACTTTGTTGCAAGAAGAAATAACAAGAGTCTTTGAAGCTTTTATTTGAACTCTCACTTTATTTATAGCACTTTTGGATGATGCACTTTTATGAAGTTTTAGCACCTTTTATAGCACAAAGCACTTTACTTGGTTGTGTTGCACATTTTTGCACATAACTTTTGTTTTTAGGAGGTTATACAAAGAAAAAGAGCCGCTGCTCCAGGTGTATGATGATAACCTGAAGTAGAATGTCGAACTTTTAAGAAAAGAAATGGCTGCACATCCAGGAATTCCGATGGTCTTTTATTGTTTAAAGTGATAACACCAAAGACACCAACACAAGGTCACATAGACACGTTTCACACATACATCTTGTGCTTAAAGCGGGGGTTCACCCTATAAAAAATTTCTAACACTACATCCATCCCAGTTCTGCAAATAAAATTACACTGACCTTTTTTTTTTTTGCCGTAGATAGCGTTTATCCTTAGAATTCACCGCGGCTTCCGGGTAGGGAATCCCGCGGGAGTGGGCGTTCCTATTGACATGCCAATTGATTGACATGCTAAACGACGGCGCATACAGCGCGTCACGACTTCCCGAAAGAAGCTCGGGTCGGCTCGGCTCTATTTGGCGCCGGTGCGCAGGCGCTGAATAGAGCCGAGCCGACCCGAGCTTCTTTTGGGAAGTCGTGGCGCGCTATATGCGCCCTCGTTTAGCATGTCAATCAATTGCCATGTCAATAGGAACGCCCACTCCCGCGGGATTCCCTAGCCGGAAGCCGCGGTGAATTCTAAGGATAAACGCTATCTACGGCGAAAAAAAAAAAGGTCAGTGTAATTTTATTTGCAGAACTGGGCTGGATGTAGTGTTAGAAATTTTTTATAAGGTGAACCCCCGCTTTAATCATTACCCAGTTGATATATACAGTATAATTGCATATGATTTACAATTGATTCACTCTATCTCAGTAATTTAGGTGCACAATAGAGGGTAACGCAGCGTGATTATAATTTTCACACTTTACATGGAGGTATATACCCCATTTTAACAACAGCAGCCACCCGTACACACATCCTTTTTTCGCTTCTGCAGGTATTTATATACACAATGCTGCTGATTCACTGAACCATGAGCAGTCTGGGTACAGAGCAGTGACGCTGGATGCTGACTTGCTGAACTAGGAAGATTAATTAAAAAATAAGAAATTAAGTTTGTCAACTGTGCAATGTGGAAAATGTCTGTAAATCACATGACTGTCTGTAAAGAATTATACACAGCCTTTGGCAGGCAAAACAATCTACACGTTTGAACTTCACCCTGTGTATTTGGCTTATATTTTCCAGAGTTTTGCTTTAAAGATCATATTCTATTGTTTAGGCTGTATACAGAGCAAAGGATCCTACTTGACCTGGAGAGGAGACAGAACCAAGAGGGCTTAGAGGTCCAACAGGCCGAGACCCGCAGGGCAGTGACTGAAGAGAGGAGCAGGAAGAAGGATGAAGATAGGGAGAGGGAGTGGAGGAAAGATGAGGACAGAATGAAATACTGGAGAGATCTCCGGCAGCAGAGAGAGAGCGTAGAGGTGGAGAAGAGCTGGAAGCTCCATGAACAGGAAGAGAGACAGAAGGTAAGTTTACAAGGTGGTTACATTACTATACTAGAAAAACACTACCATCACCACCACCAGATTTAGAAATAGCTTAAAGTGGATGTAAACCCACTCTCATCCTTTCTAAACTACTGCATAGTGCTGATCTATAAGGATATAGATGCCTCCTGCATGTATCCTTACCTGTCAAATGTTTCCCCTCTGACTGTTATAAGAACTGAATAACTGCAGATTCTGTGGGTGGATCTGTTGTCTGGAGCTCTGTGGGTGGAATCGTGATGTCAGTGGACTCCCTGCCCTCCTCTACACTCCCCTGTCAACATGCATTTTTTCCTATGTATTTCTTACACTAAATTCTGCTATGATCACTAACATCCAGTCAAAATCCAGAAAAGCAACCACATGACTTCAGAAAAGAAGTGGGGGTGGGAATTAAAAAATAATGCCTGTCTCCAGGCTAGTGCATGAGATATGTAAATAACCTGTCACTCACAGCAAGGGGGCGGAACGGACTCAGGTTTATCTCTGTAAGTCTGTTTTATTTCACTGAACAATAAAAGAGGATTGCTCAGAGCTGGATTAACTCTGTGTGGCAAGACTGGGCACAGATGATAGGAAATCTTAAACTGTACATTGTGACATCAAAAAAATAAATAAAAGTTTTCGGGTTTACATCCACTTTTTTAACGACCTTAAAGTTTTACCCCCCTTCATGAGCAGACAATTTTTTCTGAAATGGCACTGCATTACTTTAACTGACAATTGCACAGTTGTGCAATGTTGTACCCAAATACAATTTATGCTTTCCCTCCCCCCTCCACAAATGGCACTTTCTTTTGGTGGTATTTGATTACCTCTGCGGTTTTTATTTTTTGCGTTATAAACAAAAAAAGAGCTACAATTTTGAAAATGAAACAATATTTTTTACTTTCTGCTATAAAACATCCAATAGAAAAAGTGAAAAAAAATCAATTTTCTTCATACATTTAGGCCAATATGTATTCTGCTACAAATTTTTGGTAAAAAAAATCCCAATAAGTGTATATATTGATTGGTTTGCGCAAAAGTTCTAGCATCTACAAACTATGGAATATTTGTATTTACTAGTAATGGCAGCGATCAGCGACTTATAGCTGGACTGCGATATTGCGGTGGACATTCTGACACTTCTTGGGGACCAGTGACACTAATACAGTGATCAGTGCTTAAAAAAAATGCACTGTTACTCTACTAATGACACTGGCTGAGAAGAAGTTAACATTAGGGGCGATCAAAGGGTTAAATGTGTGCCTAGACAGTGTTTTACTATACTGTGGGAGGTGATTTTACTAGGGGAAGAAATGGATTCTAGTCCCTGCTTTGCAGACACTCAGAATCCATGCCTTCCCTCCTGTCAGAATGGCAATCTGCATAAGCAGATTGCCATTTTTTTCTCTATGCCAGATGATCGGTGGGTGCCAGAGGACATCGACGCTACAGTACCTGCTGATCAGCTCCTGCTGTGTGTAATCACAGCAGGAGGGAGCCACCAGCGGCACACATGTGCACCCCCTACCTGGAGGAGTTGGGTGTGTGTGTGTGTATTTATATATAGATAGATATATATCTATCTATATATATATATATACACACACACAGTATCTCACAAAAGTGAGTACACCCCTCACATTTTTGTAAATATTTCATTATATCTTTTCATGTGACAACACTAAAGAAATTGCACTTTGCTACAATGTAAAGTAGTGATTGTACAGCTTGTATAACTGTAAATTTGCTGTCCCCTCAAAATAACTCAACACGCAGCCATTAATGTCTAAACTGCTGGCAACAAATGTGAGTACATCCCTAAGTGAACATGTCCAAATTGGGCCCAAAGTGTCAACATTTTGTGTGGCCACAATTTTTTTCCAGCACTGCCTTAACCCTCTTGTGCATGGAAGTCACCAGAGCTTCACAGGTTGCCACTGGAGTACTCTTCCACTCCTCCATGACGACATCACTGAGCTGGTGGATGTTAGAGACCTTGCATTCCTCCATCTTCTGTTTGTGGATGCCCCACCGATGCTCAATAGGGTTTCGGTCTGGAGACATGCGTGGCCAGTCCATCATCTTTACCCTCAGCTTCTTTAGCAAGGCAGTGGTCATCTTGGAGGTGTGTTTGGGGTCGTTATCATGTAGGAATACTGCCCTGTGGCCCAGTCTCTGAAGGGAGGGGATCATGCTCTTCTTCAGTATGTCACAGTACATGTTGGCATTCATGGTTCCCTCAATATATATATATATATATATATATATATATATATATATATATACTGTGTGTATATATATTGTAATGGGAGGGCCCGTGGAACCCAGAAGCTCTTAGAAAGTATGAGCCAGAAAATAATGGACATTCAGAATATGTCTTGGATTGCTTTAAAATGGTTCTGTAATACTTATCCCCAATATCTCCCAGGATATATGCCATATTAGAAGAGTGACTCATTCATAATGTTGGGACACATACTGTTAGATGCTAATGTCACCAAATCCAGCCCACCTGTCTGTCTGTTGTTGTGATGTAAATTAATCTAGGATGGCTTCTGAGGATCTTTAATTGTGCTTGTGCTAATTGACCCTGTAATTGTGTGAAGGTGTATTTATGATAATGTGTATTGTAAGTTAGCAGACAGCCAGTCTGGGAAGCCTAAAGGTCATGTGTATGAGTCATCAGCTGTAGTTAATTAGCTCATGTAAATTGGGTCTGGTCAAAGGTGTATAAAAGTTGTAGTTTTTCAATAAAGTGTCAGACCTGCTGGAAACCTAAAAACAGAGCTGTGTCTCGTTATTAGGGGGATTTATTATTATGGGTTTTGTTCGCCTGACTGTGGAGTGTCGGTAGCTGCCTTGTGTTCGGAAAGGGAATATCCTAAACGGCATTAACCCCTTTCGCATTTGGGGTGCTATTATATATATATATATATATATATATATATATATATATATATATATATATATACACACACACACACACATCATATACTATAAAACATTTACATACATTTTACATTTACATACATCAAAAATTAATGACTTAAAGAATCTAATATCATAGAATGAACTGTATGAAGAGGAACCCTTTCTTTATTTGATATTTTCCTTTATATATGCATTACTTGTTAGAGGTTTTACTGCACTTTTTGCCTTTTGGATGATTTATTTTAGGGGTAGGTGCTAGCAGCAGCATCCCCCCATAGGTTATACCAGTGGCAGCCCATATGTTTTTACTAACATTTATTTTACTTTATTCATTGTTCCCCCTTTTATCATTCCTGGTAGCTCCATCTTCTGTTCTATTAAACACACATTACTGATACAAGGATTTTCTTTTCCAGGAAATTACGGGTAGCCAGATAGCAGCAAAGCAGAGACAGCAAGAGGCAGATCTCAAAGAATGGCGTCGGCACCAGCAGCTACAGTCAGGAGCCAAGCGCAGAATTTCCAGCAAGCTGGAGCAGTTCTATCAGCAGGCAGAGCAGGAGTCTCAGAAGGACAGAGACTTGCAGTACTACTTGAAGGACCACAATCTTCAGATGCTGCGCTCAGCTATAGTTCTCTGAACATCCTAATTTACCAAACACTTTACAATCTGATTCTACAGTCTGCTTTAAGTATGCCAACCACTATGTAGCTCAAGCGACCTGCTTGATTGGATAGAAATAGTTTGGGTAGGTCCTCATTACATATATTTTGTATACCTAGATTGTATTGTGGAATTCAAGGTGAAACACATATCAAATTAGTGAAAATGAAAGGCCAAAATATGATCATAGTGGCTCCAGAGCCATTACTATGTGTAGCAAGACCCTTAGAGAAGAATCATTAAAATAGATCTAAACCCAATTTGTTCTTTATTCTTCACACTGCATTTGATCTAATAATTATCCAACATATGCAGAAGGTAAAAATTATAAATTCTTTTGCTGCTATTCATTAAAGGATATATACACCGATCAGCCATAACATTATGGTCAGTGACAGATTAAGTGAATAACATTGATTATCTCATTACAATAGCATCTGAAAGTCCATGGGATATATTAAGCAGCAAGTGAAGTTGATGTGTTTAAAGCAGAAAAAAATGGGTAAGCATAAGGATTTGAGCGAATTTGACAAGGACCAAATTGTAATGGCTAGATGACTGGGTTAGAAAAACTCCAGAACTGCAGCTCTTTGGGATGTTCCTAGTCTGCAGTGGTCAGGACCTACTAAAAGTGGTCCAAGGAAGGAAAACCAGCAACAGGGTTATGGGCGTTCAAAGCTCATTGATGCACGTGGGAAGTGGAGGCTAGCCCATGTAGTCTGATTTAATAGAAAAAGCTCAAGTTGCTGAAAAAGATAACGTTGGTTGTGATAGAAAGGTGTCAGAACACACAGTGCATTGCATTTTGTTGTGTATGGGGCTGTGTAGCCGCAGACCAGTCAGGGTGGCCATGCTGACCCGTGTCTGCAGCCAAAAGCACCTAAATTGGGCATTAGAACTGGACCCAAGAGCAATAACAGACGGAGGACTGATTTGAGGAACACGGCAACAAGTTCAAGGTGTTGACTTCAAATGAGATTGTAGGCTACACCCACTCAACCAAATACCTTCATTAGATACAAATACTTAAATAAAACACAAAACATCTGTTTGGCAAAAAATTGGCCGCGGCACCTTTAGTGGTTTAAACAATGTATCTTCCATAACTCTTTTATTATTATCACATAACCGCATAAATTCAACAAAAGTTTTCTTTCTGCTCAGATTTTAGAACTTGAGCAGCAGTCCACATATTTAAATATAAGTAACAGTCCCCACACGCCCAGGTTGATCATCAAGACCGGCCCACTCTCCTCCAGAACTACCTTGCTTATTTACAGGCACTAACTCCGAGATGCGGAATGCACCAAAAAATGTGAGAACAAAGGCTGTTTTAAAAAAGTAAAGCTTCATCGGTTGAGAAGCAAACAACCTGTGTAACCCTGCAAAGGCCACTGTGAGGATGTCAAGAGACACCGGTCTTCTTGTATTCGAGACAAAAGTCGTCCTCATGTAACCCTTCAGTGCCTGTTTTACTGAGAAATAAGACGTACAAGTTTGCAAACCCATCAGCCTAAAGAAAAAGGAAATGCCAGCCAGTGTTTTCGTCACATGACTACTTGAAAGGTGCTGTCGCATTACCAGGGACAAGAAGGCCAACATAGTCTCTTCAGATGGTCTACTGAAACTAAAACCTCCATTGCTGGCAAATGACAACCAACTTCTCCAAGCAGCTGAGTAACCTGACCAGGTCTTGGGGGCTAACGAACCCCTAATTGCTTCCGATACCACATCCACCCCCGCCCCAGTGTGAAAGTAGCCTTATTTGGTCTGTGTGAAAGTTATAGAGTCTACAAGCTATGGTGCCAATCATTGAAAATCACACCTGATGTACTGATGACTTATCTAATTTCTTGAGGCCCTAACATGCCACGACAGTACAAATATCCCCCAAATTTTCCCTTTTTTGAAATTAGACCATCCAAGGTATTTAGTAAGATGCATTGCGAGTTTTTAAAAATTTACATTTTTTCCCATAATTCTTTGGAAAACAAAGAAATTAAAAAAAAGTTTTTTTCATAAAGTTATTTCTCACACATGGCATATGCATACTTGCAACTACACCCCAAAACACATTCTGCTACTCGTCCTGAGTATGGCGATACCACATGGGTGAGACTTTTTCATATCCTAGTCACATAGAGAGGCGCAACATCCAAGGAGTACCTGTAGGCCTTATCCATGCCTTCTTCTGACACTGTTTACAAGTAAAAATCTATATCTAAATCCTAGTGAATAAAATGGTGAGTTTTGCACATTTTTATGTCACACAGTATTTGCGCAGCAGTTTTTTAAACGCATCTTTACACACTAACGTATAAATACACTTAAATTAATTTTATTGCACACAGAGAGAATATAATACTAAATTTTTGGGTAAAATATGGTGTTGCGTCAGATAAATATATACCAAACATGTCACGCTTTAAAATTCCACACGCTTGTGAAATGGTGCCAAACTTCGGTATTGACTGTATATATATTAATACAATGCTTGAAATGTATTATATACTGTACACCACCGAATGCACTATATATATATATGTATATATATATATATATATATATATATATATATATAGTGCATTCGGTGGTATACAGTATATAATACACTTCAAGCAGTGTATTAATATATATATATATACAGTCAATACCGAATTTTGGCACCATTTCACAAGCGTGTGGAATTTTAAAGCGTGACATGTTTGTGAATGTACAATGTATATGTAAAGCTCTGCATAAATTGACAGTGCTATATAAGTACCTGAAATAAATAATAAAATATACAGTATCTCACATAAGTGTGTACACCCCTCACATTTTTGTAAATATTTTATTATATCTTTTCATGTGACAACGCTGGCAACAAAGGTGAGAACACCCTTAAGTGAAAATGTCCAAATTGGGCCCAAAGTGTCAATATTTTGTGTGGCCACCATTATTTTCCAGCACTACCTTAAAGCGGTTGTATACCCCTAAAAAAGAAAAAAACTGCAAGGCAAATGCATAATGAGCTAGTATGTCTAGCATACTAGCTCATTATCAATTACTTACCCTAGATCGAAGCCACCGCAGCGGTCCTCGGACACATCCTCCGTTGCCGCCATGATACCCGGAGTGACTTTACGATCGGCACGTGACTTCTCGATCGACACGGTCCCCGCGCATGCGCACATTTCCAGCAGGCTCCCATTCAAGAGCCGGTGCGCTCAGTGCGCCTGCGCCGTTGTCTACGGCGCGCATGCACCGTAGACATCGGTGCCTGCTTTTCTGCAAATATCTCCTTAACCATATAGGTTAAGGAGATATTGCAAGCACCTACAGGTAAGCCTTAATGTAGGCTTACCTGTAGGTGCAAGTAGGATATGAGGGTATACAACCTCTTTAACCCTCTTGGGCATAGAGTTCACTAGAGTTTCACAGGTTGCCACTGGAGTCCTCTTCCACTCCTCCATGATGACATCTTGGAGCTGGTGGATGTTAGATACCTTGCGCTTTTCCACCTTCCATTTGAGGATGCCCCACAGATGCTTAATAGGGTTTAGGCCTGGAGACATGCTTGACCAGTCCATCACCTTTACCCCCAGCTTCTTTAGCAAGGCAGTGGTCATCTTGGAGTTGTGTTTGGGGTCGTTATGATGTTGGAATACTGCCCTGTGGTCCAGTCTCTGAAGGGAGTGGATCATGCTCTACTTCAGTATGTCACAGTACATGTTGGCATTCATGGTTCCCTCAATGAACTGTAGCTCCCTAGTGCCGGCAGCAATTATGCAGCCCCAGACGATGACACTCCCACCACCATGCTTCACTGTAGGTAAGATGCACTTGTCTCTGTACTGATCAACTGGTTGCTGCCACATACGCTTGACACCATTTGAACTAAATAAGTTTATCTTAGTTTTATCAGACCCCAGGACATTGTTCCAGTAATCCACGTCCTTAGTCTGCTTGTCTTCAGCAAACTGTGTGGGGGCTTTTTTGTGCAACATCTTTAGAAGAGGCTTCCTTCTGGGATGACAGCCATGCAGACAAATTTGATGCAGTGTGCAGCATATGGTTTGAGCACTGACAGGCTGAACCCCCACCCCTTAAACCCATGTGCCAATGCTGGCAGCACTCATATGTCTATTTCCCAAAGACAACCTCTGGATATGACACTGAGCACGTGCACTCAACTTCTTTGGTCGACCCTGGCAAGGATTGTTCTGAGTGGAAGCTGTCCTGTTAAACCTCTTTATGGCCTTGGCCACCATGCTGCAGCTCAGTTTCAGGGTCTTGGCAATCTTCTTATAGGCCATCTTTACGCAGAGCAACAATAATTTTTTTCAGATCCTCAGAGAGTTCTTTGCCACAAGGTGCCATGTTGAACTTCCAGTGACCAGTATCATTTTTTTTTGCGGACCTGTACGGGCGCTCCGTGCTCCTCTATGGAGCCGCGGTTGTCAGCGGTGACATGCCCGCTGACATCCGACCCGTTCCGATCCGCCAAAGTGTGACGGAGGAAAAACCTACTTTTCCATCCGTCTATCAGATCGGGTGAACACGGACATACGGTCCATGTTCATCTGATCCCCCCATAGGGGGGAGCGGAAAAAATACAGGGCGGTCCCTGCACAGTGTGCGGGGACCGCCCTGTCATCCGCCGGCTCAGCGGGGATCAACGGAGCGATCCCCGCTGAGCAAGCGGAGGTGCACAGGGCGGATCATTACTGATCCGCCCGTGTGAAAGAGGCCTAACAAATCATAGGACCCTGGGGAGGAAAAATGGCTAATTGGGCCCAATTTGGACATTTTCACTTAGGGGTGTACTCACTTTTGTTGCCAGTGGTTTAGACATTAATAACTGTGTGTTGAGTTATTTTGAGGGGACAGCAAACTTACACTGTAAGGCCCCGTACACACGACCAAACATGTATGCTGAAACTGGTCCGCGGACCAGTTTCAGCATACATGTTTGGTCGTGTGTAGGCGCAAGCGGGCCGAATTCCAGCAAACATTTGCCCGCCGGGCATTTTCCCAGCGGGCAAATATTCGTGGACGTGTTTTAAAACCGTCCGCTGGAATCCTGCCCGCTCGGAAATGTACGGTCGTCAGTACAGACCTACCGTACATGTCCAGGCGCCCGCCGTCCCTCGCATGCGTCGAATGACTTCGACGCATGCGTGGAAGCCTTTAAATGGCAGGCCCGCCCACGTCTCCGCGTCATCGTCACGGCGACGACGCGGACACGCCCCGCGTATTGTTTACGCGCGGACTTCTGTACGATGGTGTGTACAACCATCGTACAGAAGCCCTCTGGCAGGCATGTACGGTGAAAACGGTCCGACGGACCGCTTTCATCGTACATGTTTGGTCGTGAGTACCCGGCCTTATACAAGCTGTACACGCACTACTTTACATTGTAGAAAAGTGTAATTTCTTCAGTTATAAACAATTGGAGATCGTATCACCACAGAGTGGTACTGTGGATACGAAAAAAAAAGAGATAGAAAATGCCAAGTCCCGATAAATTGGATTTTAGAAAGTAAGTTTGGCAGATGATGGACTTTATATGCATGATACAGATATGTATTTTATTTTTTTTATTACAAAAAGCATACAAAACAAATAACATTAAAATTCATTGGCTATTCATAAATGTGCCTTGAAACAGGAATAACACACCACCTAATTATTATATATAGTATACTTCGAATAGGAGACCAATAGGTCACTTTCCAATGGTCAATGCAATGGCATAAAAATTAAAGAGGCGGTGTGTCATAATGCAGCTCAGCTCGACATGTTGCGCGTATTCACAAGATGCTTCTTCAGGAGATTATGGCGTATTCTATGAATAAATAATTTTTTACAAACACCATTAACTTCTTGAGACCCGGCCGTAGTCAAAAGACGGCCACAAGGTGGCTCTATAGATCCGGGAGGCCTATCTTTTTACGGCCTCGAGTCCTCTGGCCACTGGGGGCACGTGTGCGCCGGCGTGTGCCGGGCGGGTCACTGAGAGGCCGATGCGCGTGCCTGGCGTCCGCGATGTCCCCGCGATTGGCAGTGACTGAGCAGAGACACGGATCTCTGTGTGTACACACAGATCTCCACGTCCTGTCTGGGAGAGGAGACCGATGCTGTGTCCCTTGTACATAGGAACACAGATCGGTCCCCTCCCCCCACAGTAATTATCACTCCCAGTGTACACATTTACCCCTTCCTCGCCCCCTAGTGTTAACCCCTTTCCTGCCAGTCACATTTATACAGTAATCAGTGCATATTTATAGCACTGTTCGCTGTATAAATGTGAATGGTCCCAAAAATGTGTCAAAAGTGTACGATGTGTCTGCCATAATATTGCAGTCCCGATAAAAATCGCAGATAACCGCCATTACTAGTAAAAAAAAAAATAATAAAAAAAATGTCAGAATTCTATAACCTATTTTGTAGCCGCTATAACTTTTACGCAAAACAATCACTATACGCTTATTGCGTTTTTTTGTTCTTCCCCAAAATATGTAGAAGAATACATATCGGCCTAAAATTAGAAAAAAAAAGTAAAAAAAAAAAAATGGGATATTTATTATAGCAAAAAGTAAAAAATCTTGATTTTTTTTCAAAATTGTCGCTCTTTTTTTGTTTATAGTGCAAAAAAATTAAACCGAAGAGGTGATCAAATACCACCAAAAGAAAGCTCTATTTGTGGGAAAAAAAGGACGTCAATTTTGTTTGGGAGCCCGACCACGCAATTTTCATTTAAAGTGTGACAGTGTTGAAAGCTGAAATTTCGCCTGGGTAGGAAGGGAGTATATGTGCCCAGTAAGCAAGTGGTTAAAGTGGTTGTATGGCTTCACTTTTTTTTTTTTTTAATAACATGTTATACTGTGCAGTTCGACTCGAACATTGAATTCATCCCTATCTGTGACAGCTTTCTGTGTAAAATCATCAGTTACACAGAGAGCTGTAAGCATAGGCTGCAGCATCCCCGCATTGGGGTTCTTACTAAGCTCAGCAGGAAGAGCCGACACAGAGACACCTGTCTTTGTTTACACTGTGAAGGCTGTAATTAGATACGGCCATCAAGTAATCGGGAGGGCCAATCAGAGCGCACATATCCCAATCTGTGATGGGCTGTATCCGAAGATTACAGCCATCACAGGATGGCGTGGGCACCCGTTCTAAATGACATACGGGTACATCCACTTAGAATGGAGAAGCTCCCACCTGGCTCTTTATATATATTGGCTGGGTGGGATGCTGTTAAATCTGTACTCCAAACCAAACAGATAACATGTTTTAAATTTATATTTGAACAGTTTACCTACCAATATCTTTAAATTCCATTGATGCACAAACTCCCCTAATAGATATTACAACCAGCAAAGTAACCAATTATAATTCGCTCAAAATTTGTGCGCTGTCATACTAATGTCATACAACAACAATGTATTTATTATTAGTATAATAGAATTAGTGCAAAAATATGCTGAAGATTCATAAAAACAAGATCAATAAAAAGTCCATATATGTGAAATAGAGTGCAAAAAAGTCCCAACGTTGACAGTGTCAAACTGTGAATCAATCCGAATGATAAGTGCTGTCCCAGTGAATGACACCAGTGCTCAAACACTCTACCAGATGGGAGAGATCTCAATAAACAGCTGAACTGAACAGAGATCAGTTGTGCTTTGCTATGCCACAATATCCCAAACAGCAATTCAGGTTTGATATGTCTCCAGACAGATGAAAAGAGATCAATTGTGCCTCAGCCACAATATCTCCAAGAACTACTCAGGTCTGCTATGTCTCCATTCATATGGCATATGAAGTAGACTCATAGTGCAGCAACTCTTAAAATCATAAACATTTATTGCAGTAATCCACTCACATGAGGTAAATGGGAAAATCTCAGTATGCAGAAACCAAGACGACGTCACAAGCCTAGACTTCACCAAATGTGTTTCCACCATATGGTCATCATCAGGGAAGGAGAATGCAGGAGGGGAAAACAATCTATTAACAAAGCCTTTAAACTCATCCTGACTGCAGTTTTGTTATATGAAAGGTTTTGAGTGTTGTTATCAATAGTGTTGGGCGAATGGTGCGGACCGAGCGTAAGTTTGGCCTGAACATCCCTTGTTCGCTAGTTGGGCGAACACCTGAATTTGCGGGGGGAAAAAAGCAGAGCACCTCACCATGCACTGTGCACTGCACAGTGGCCAGCCACTGTGTCCTTAACCGCTTCAGCCCCGGACCATTTTGGTGGTCAATGACCGGGCCACTTTTTGCGATTCGGCACTGCGTCGCTTTAACTGACAATTGCGCGGCCGTGCAACGTGGCTCCCAAACAAAATTGAAGTCCTTTTTTCCCCACAAATAGAGCCTTTTGTTGTGGTATTTGATCACCTCTGCGATCTTCATTTTTTGCGCTATAAACAAAAAAAGAGCGACGATTTTGAAAAAAATGCATTATTTTTAAATTTTTGCTATAATAAATATCAAAAACATTTTTTTCCACAGTTTAGGCCGATACGTATTCTTCTACATATTTTTGGTAAAAAAAAAAAAAAAAAAAAATCGCAATAAGCGTTTATTGATTGGTTTGCGCAAAAGTTATAGCGTCTACAAAAAAGGGGACTGTTTTATGGCATTTTATTGATAATTTTTTTTTTACTAGTTATGGTGGCAATCAGCGATTTTATCATGACTGCAACATTATGGCGGACACATCGGACACTTTTGACACCTATAAATATGCACTGATTACTGTAAAAATGACACTGGCAGTGAAGGGGTTAACCACTAGGTGGTGCTGCAGGGGTTAAGTGTTCCCTAGGGAGTGATTCTTACTGTTAGGGGGCGTGGCTACATGTGACACATCACTGATGACCGTTCCCAATCACAGACCCTTATCCGAGCATGCAGCCTGGCTGGCCAGAAAAAGGGAGTTGTAAGACGGGTGAGTGCGCCCCCCCCCCCTCCTGATCCATACCAGGCAACATGCCCTCAACATGGGGAATGCAGAGTCCCCCCCACCCCAAAGCACCTTGGCCCCACCCTGGGCTGTGGTTGAGAAGGTCTGCGGGCAGGGGGCTTATCAAAATGTGGAAGGCCCCTTAAAAAGGGGGCCCCCAGATCCTGCCCTCCCCATGTGTATATATGTACCCCTACGCATTCACAAAAAAGTGTAAAAAAATAAATAAAAACACACAGGTTTTGACCCCCGATGTAGACCCATCGTCAATAACGATGCCCACCGCCACCACTTGACCCGAAGAGAAAAAAGCTCCGCCCACGACGAAGGCTAACCAATGACCACCTGCTCCGCTGTTTGACAGTTCTTAGATAAGGGGCGG
This sequence comes from Rana temporaria, assembly GCF_905171775.1. Classification (NCBI taxonomy): domain Eukaryota; kingdom Metazoa; phylum Chordata; class Amphibia; order Anura; family Ranidae; genus Rana; species Rana temporaria. The sequence continues at coordinate 386,432,923 of NC_053491.1, forward strand.
AACCACCTGGCGATGTCACCTGGTGGCATCGGCAGTGGCCGTTGTGGCACTGGTAGGCTGAATTTGATGGGCACTGATAAGGCTGCATTTGGTGGGCACTGGTAGGCTGCATTTGGTGGGCACAGGTAGGTTGCAATTAGTAGGCACTGATAAGGCTTTATTTGGTGGGCACTGGTAGATTGCATTTGATGAGCACTGGTAGGTTGCAATTAGTGGGCACTGATAAGGCTGCATTTAATGGGCACTGGTAGGCTGCATATGGTGGGCACTGATAAGGCTTCTTTTGGTGGGCACTAATAAGGCTGCATTTGGTGGGCACTGGTAGGCTGCATTTGGTGGTCGCTGATGACCTTCTTTTTTAGATGGGCACTGATAAGCTGCATCTGAGCCGCACTGATCATGTCTGCAGTCTCTGACCATCTCTTGTATCATTTCCACAGTCTCTGACCATGTCCTGCATCGTGTCTGCAGTCTCTGACCATCTACTGTAGTATGCCTGCAGTATGTCTGAGGCTCTTTCTAACAGAGGCCCTCTCTGTGCCCATTAGAGAGACCAGAGTACTCTGCTTCTCTTCCTGTATTTTGTTTATTATTACGAGATCATAGGAGGATCCCAGGGTAACAAAGACTCCTTAGGAGAGCATCTCTGTGTTTGAGTCTTTGCCATAGAAACATTTGTAAAGGGGAGGTGTTAGTAAGATGACCACGCCCATGTGGGGGCACCAGAGATATTTCTGCACCCAGGGGTCTGTGACCCTAGGATCTGCTTTGAAAATATACATCTGAAACATAAGTGAGCCTGCTTAAAAGTTTTACAGATGGGCCCTAAGTTTTCACTTCACCTCTCCAGAGTGAAACATGTTCATTTAAATAAAAGACACACATTAGTTATTTTAAGATTGTTTTATTATACACATAGTACATGTACCCTAGCAAGCAATGCTAGATCTGACACTGCCATCTACTGGTTAGCTTTGGGCGTTGTCTCAACAGAATCGTTTTTCAAGACTAATCCAAATTAAAGCCAAAAACTAGGAGGAATACACAAATACATATCTCTCAACATTTCCAAATCAAAAAATCATTTAACATCAAAATGTGATTGTTTAATAATTGATGACTGATTCTTTTCTTGCACAGCGCATTTCTTAGCAGGGAAACCATTCTAAATCTTCTTCTGTTCTGTGGAACCACAGGGTTCATAAAGAGGTTGCTAGGGGTTCCTTGAGTAGTGAGCAGTGGCAAAATTTCCACCAACCTCCAGTATGAGGAATCACTAAAATGTTCACTGTCTGCTGATCTTTTCTGGGTATTATTTCCTTCATAACAATTTTAAGATTAATACTGAAAACAATTTTACTGCCAGAGTGGCGTGAGACCTGCCTTAGGGACCTTTTACGCTGGTGCACTTAAAAACTCGGTAAGCATTTTTGCGTTTTAGTACACCTGTATTCCTGTACACCTGTCTCCCAGCATGCATCTGTGAAACTTTGACGTGTGACAACAGGTGAGTTTTGATGCATTTTCTATTCATTTCAATAGTGGTGCTTTTTTTGGTGCCCTTTTTAAACAAATGCAGCATGCAGGACTTGTAAAAACACACCGCACCCACTGAGCATTGCTGTAAAAAGTTCCATAGGATGTATAGGGTTACATGTTTCATACATTTCTGTTCCTGCTTTTTTTAACACTAAAAGTGCATCAAAAACTGATCAGTGTGAAAGGGCCGTAAGTTTCAAGTCTAGTTACATCATGGGGTTGATTTACTAAAGGCAAAAAGAATGTACATTTGCTCCAGAGCTTAGTAAATGAGGTAAAGCTTCACTATACAAAGAATACCCAATCATGTGCAAGGAAAATGTAGAAAACTGTATTTTTGCTAGCACATGATTGGATGATGGAAGTCAGTAGAGCTTTTGCTAATTTATTAAGCTCTGAAGCAACTGCAAAGTGCACAGTGTATTTTGCCTTTAGTATATCAACCCCCATGTTCCTTTTTTTCTTAACTATATCTGCAACTTTCTGATAATGCTTTAAAGTTTTGGCAGGGTTCCCTGAAACCTTAAAATTATTTCAAGATATCCCGAAGTGAAAAGCTGTGCTAGGGAGTGCAGACCCATATGGATCATTTAGAAAGAGGTAATGCTGGGCTCTTATAACAAAGCTCGGCATTCTAAATGACCCTAAATGAAAAAAAAAAAAGAGTTAAAATGCGTTTTATCTAAGCAATGAAAAGATGATATAAAGCAGGGGTAGGCAACCTTAAAGTGGTTGCTAAGCCACTCTATCTTGTATACACAATCAGCACTGCCTCCTATTGTAGTATCCCCCTCTGTGTGTGATTTATAAAAAATAATGCTGCAAATACCTAATTTAACTGCCGAGATTGCAATCACAGCTAGCTTTTTCCATTTTTCCTCTGAGAGATGCAATGGGCTGGGCTGAGATTCCTCTGCTGATGTCACTCTGGAGGGGAGGAGGAGAGGAGGAGAGGAGGAGAGAGCTGGCTGGTCACATGATCGCAATCTTGGCTCTTAAATGAGGTATTTACAGCATTTGTATTTATAAGTCATTCACAGAGAGGGACACTGCAATAGGAGGCAGTGCTGATGGTATATACAGGTTAGTGTTATGAGAGCAGCAGGAGGGGGAAGGGGCAGCTCACACAGAGAAGGGAGGGGGAGAAGGACACAGGAGCAGAGAGGAGAGCAGATAGCAGGCTGCTGATGACGGAGGCACGTAAACTGACCACTTTTACAGAGGGGGTGGGAAGAAACTGGCAGGATCAGCCAGGTTTTTTAGGTGTTACAGGAGGCCAAATGACACAGGACAAGCACCGTTTCATATAAAATTGAGCAGGATCCATTTTTTTTGGGGGGGGGGGGTTAACAAACACTTTAAAGAGGTGGAGATCTACCTGAACAACACAGGAGATGTCACAGATCACCGGGCACAGTGTTGCCTCCTCACACCCGATTTAAACCTCTAATTGCCATACTACAGAATAAGCCCTTAGTTGCATTCGATAGTGGCACCCCTAGGACTCGTTCACAGGAAAAGTTGGGGGTTGGTAAACTAGCAGGATATAATAGAAGTCTATGGCTAAGTACAGCAAACCTGCAGGTACATTGCACTGCACCCACGGTGTGGGTAAACCCCAGCACATCAGTGCGAATGCAGTCATATACTAATATGGCCAGTGTATTGCTTCACACTGACCTATAGATCTCTTCTTTCCTGCTGCTGGCACCATGCTGGGATAAGAGGTGGAGTGCATTTGGCACTTTGCATGGGACAGGAGCCAGCACTACAGAGGAGGCATCTATTATGTGGCTCTTGCTCCCAACTACAGCTCCAACTTTACAAGTAGTCCCTCTGCAATGCACTCTGTTTGATGCTGTGGAATGGTGGGCCAGCAAGCCCAGACCATGATCTTCCAGTCACCTGTCTGCGATCTACAGGTTGCTGACCCCCAATATAAAAGATTAGTCTAACTCTATACATTTGTAAAGATTGAAATAATCAACAACAATTAACAAATTCAACATTCCCCTCAGTGTCATGTATTCTCCAGTTGCTGCTTTGCCCCACAAATAATGTATTACCCAATTGGCAGAAGTGTTCAGCTGCTCCATGTTCCTCACTCGAGAAGAAGCTGGCAGCTGAAGCTCAGAAGGGTGAGAAGTGAAAAGAAAAGCAATGGTGGATGTGTTTTTTGTCAGGAGAATGATAAAACTCAAACAAATAAACATTTTAAGATATCTGAAATGTATGCTGGTGTGAAGCTAATATTTACTGATCTGATCAATGTCTGAAATAGCGAGTCGGGATCATCAATCTGTGATGTTACTAACATACAGATTTCTTACATCTGAGCTTCCTGGCTATTTAGAATCTTCACCCAACTGTCTACATACACATTGTTCACCTTTCTCCAGTACACACATAACACAGCATGGAGGGGCTCTGTGAAGGTGGCGGTGAAGGTGTGGAGGTGTCTGATTGTATCAGAGAGATCATAAAAAGACAGCTGTCCAGCTTCATAATCCAGAGAGATCCTGACTCGGTTACTGAAATCCTTAGGAGGTAACTGCATCTCTTTACTGTCATGTATTACTGTTAATGCATTATTTTCCCAACGCAAGCCCCAAGACTTGTTGTTTTCACCAATACGTAACTGATCACCTCTCTCTATACTGGGATAACACATCCCTATCCTCCACCATGCTTCTTTACTGCAATCAGTTTCCCAGTAATACCGCCCTGATGTAAACCCTCTGCTGCTCAAAACATTATAACAATTCTGAAATCTCTCTGGTGTTTTTGGCCGATTCTGATTTGTTTCTGACCAGGATGCAGTTCTCCTGTCATCTGATATATAAAGATTATTATGTGCTGTGTTTATATCTAGTATTATATCTGCAGGTTTTGGTACATAGACCTCTATCTTTATACCTTCTATAATCTGAGATAATGTGTGTAATGTCTGTAGGATCAAACCCACATCCAGGTAACCCCCATCATGGATCTGCTTGTCATGTCTCTCGCTGTCCTCATTATCTCCTTCCTCTTCTCCCATATCTGATTCCTGTAAGACAGTCAGTGGATCAGTCATATTACACATCTCCTCAATGTGATCGATCTTCCTGGACAGTTCACCCTCTTTGATTTCCAGCTGCTGGATCATATCAGAGATGGACAGTGAAAGCTTCTCTTCCTCCCTGGATATTTCACTCAGGACCTTCCTCTCCAGGTCGTCCAGCTTTCTCCTGAGGTCAGTGAGCAAGGCGCTAAATCTCTCTGCTTCACCAGCTGCATTTTCTTGAACTTTTTTCCTGCGCTTCTGTAGACCCCGGACTCTTCTCTCAGTCTCCTCTCTCTTGGTGATCAGCTCCTGCAGAACATTTCTCAGGCTCTTCTTCTTCTTCTCAGAGGCCTCATCCAGTATCTCCACCTGATGTCCCCGATGTTCTCCAGCCAAGCTACAGGACACACAGACACAGACGGAGTCCTCAATGCAATAATACTTCAAGAGCTCCCTATGGATGGAGCATTTCCTGTTCCCCAGGGAGGTGGTGGGTTCAGTCATGACATGTTCAGGTGCCTTGCTGTGGACTATCAGGTGTTTATCACATAAAGAAGCTTCACAATGAAGACAGGATTTAACAGCCGGGACAGGAGAGTCCACACAGTAAGTACAGAAGATTCCAGTCTCACCCGGAGTTGGCTGAGGAAAGAGGAAACTCTCCACGATGTTACACAGAGTTATGTTCCTTATCAGTACAGGCCTCTCCACAGACTCTCCTCGGCATTCAGGACAGGAATAAACTCCAGATCCTTCCTGTGTATCCAATACCTGATCAATACAGACTCGGCAGAAGTTGTGTCCACATCTCAGGGTTACAGGATCCGTATAAATGTTCAGACAGACGGAACAGTCCAGCAGCTCCTTTCTCATATCTGCAGACGCCATGACTGAGAGCACAGCAAAGAAACGAAAGTGAAAGTCTGACAGAAACCAGGAAGATGACAGGGTGACTAAGCTTTGTACTATGATATTTAAAGATCACAGACAAATTTAAATGGCAAAAGGTTAGGTCGCATCAGAAGTCACACTAGTGCAAGGTTCACATTCGTGCGACTTTCGATACTACTTGAGACACAGTTGCACGACAATTGAAATCGCATTATTTTCAATGTTGGCAGTTCCAACCAGTGTGACTCAAGACGCTGCAACTTTTAAAAAAAAGGTTCCTGCACTACTTTGGTGCACTCCCAGTACGACTTGGCCCCATAGACTTATATTATCTCACAGAAGTCACATCAGCATTACATGAAGCAACTTTGATGGATGTTTTTGTTTTTTTTAACCCTCACTTCTCCTCTGTGCTGTCTAAAAACGTTCTCCCTAGCACATTCCATTTACACCTGAAACACACATTTTTTTTTTTTTGCATGCTTTACATGTGTAAGCACGCATAGAGCAGCCTATTCATTTTATTGGGCTCCCCATATATAACAAACAACCCAAAGTAGCTCAAGAACCTTTTAGATCATGGAGTGTTGCGCATTTGTAGCACGTTTTGTCACACCTCTGCTAACCATTATTGGGGTGTCATTAACAATTAGCCTGTATTCACATCTGCGCATTTCTAAATGCTCAGCAACCTGCACAGAAAATGTGCACGTTATTGCATGTTTTGGAAACGCATGTCAAACACATGTCGCATCTGCACATTTCTGAATGCAAGGCAACCCGTACAGAAAACACATGGAAAAAGGGCATCGCGTTGCCATTTAGGCTGTGTTTGCATCTGCACATTTTAAAAATGTGCGGTAAAGCGCGTGTTTTCTGTACGGGTTGCCACAACACAAGTGTGACATGTGTTTACCATGCATTTCATAAACACGCAGATGCGAATGCAGCCTAAATGGCAACACAAGCACGACCTAATTTCTGTACATTTTTGAACGCGCGTGGCGTCATGTACAGAAAATGTGCATTTTGCCACACATCACACTTGCATTGCCACTTAGAATGTGCCATGACCCACACAGAAAACGCATGCTTTGCCTTGCATCTCAGAAATGCGCATCACGCTTGGGTTGCCATTTAGGCTACATTTGCAACTGCACATTTTCAAACATGCAGGGACCCCCGACAGAATACCCATACTTTGCCACGCGTTTTGGAAACCTGCATCGCGCTTGCGTTGCCATTCAGGCTGTGTTCTCATTTGGGAATTTCCGAACACGCAGCAACCCACATAGAAAACATGCACTATGCCGCACATTTCAAAAACATCATGCTTGCGTTGCCATTTAGGCTGCATTCACATCTGTGTGTTTGCAAACATGCAACATCATGCACAGAATACGCATGCTTTGCTGCGCATCGCGCTTGCTTTTACATTTATGCTTTGTTCTTATATGCGTGTTTTTGAACATTCAGCACCCTGCACAGGATACATACTCTTTGCCGCCCATTTCAGAAATGCATCTGTGCAGCAACCATAACAGAATACTGTACCTCTAAAAAACTCTGCCCAATTGAAACGCCTTGTTTGCCTCGCAGTAGATACTGCCCTGAAACCAGAGCCAAGCATTTGGCATGGTATTCCCATTTAAAATCCCACACCTCCTGAGTGTCTTACAGCCCCAACTCAACAGCTGTCTGAAAAGCCATTGTTAAAACGAGCCCTAATGCCTAGTACGCATGACCGGTTTTTCCGTCGTATAAAAAAACAACTGTTTTCCCCGACAGAGTTCCTCTCAGGCTGCCTTGCATACACACGCTCAGCCAAAAGTCCACCTGTCCAAAGCGCGGTGACGTACAACGGCACTATAAAGGGGAAGTTATGTTCCAACTGCCCCATCCTTTGGGCTGCTTTTGCTGATTCTCATGTTAGTAAAAGTTTGGTGAGAGACGAATCGCGCTTTTCAGTCTTCATGCTTTCAGTTAGTTTTCTGCCGTTCCGTTTGTGCTTGTGGGTTCGTATTTGTCTTTCAGGGCGTGTAGTCAGTGCATATCTGTTTTTTCAGTGCGTTCTTGTCTGCTCGTTTCTGATTTTCAGGTCGTTCTTCATAGGCCTTGCTGTTCTTCAGTGCGTTCTGTTAGTTCGTTCTGACCAGCCGACAGTTTTTCTAGCCATGTTGCGGGTACGTACTCGTCGTAGAGTTTGTGTTGTGCATAGGCTTGGTGTTGGGCTTCTTGCTTTGACCCAAGATCAATCTATGAACAGGGTGAGGAGGAGTTCATGGACGAAGAATTGGTTTCTCCATTCTGTCACATGCCTCTGCTGCTGGAGATCCAGTTGAATGCTCCTGATGACTTCAGGAATTATCTCCGGATGACGGACCCCGTTTTTTACCGTCTGTTAGCTTTGCTGTCCCCTATATCATGAGGCAGGACACCGTCATGCGAAAAGCCATCATTGCCGAGCAGAGGCTAGTTGCCATTTTAAGATACCTGGCTACTGGGATTCTTCAGGACCTCAAGTTCTCAAAAGGCATCTCCCCCAGACTCTGGGGATCATTATACCAGAGACCTGTTCTGCCATCATTCAAGTCCTGCAGAAGGACAATATATGGGTAAGTTTTCTCCTTTAACATCACATTCTATGTAATTAATGTATGCTAATGAATTTTATGTCTTTCATCCTTCCCCAATTACCAGGATTGTAATAAGCTGTGAATGTTCCCATGCATTCTGTAAGCTTTTAATGCTCCTTTTTTGGCCTACATGCATATTTGCCTTCATGCTATCCTGGGCCCATACACACCTAGCCTAGTCACTTAACAATATATTTTGTCAGCTCCATTGTAGTGCTTTACCCTAAAGACCCCATAAAATGTGTACAAATGTTATTGTTTTCATTAAATTCAGGCAGAGTATCTTTTTTGGAGGGCCCAAACTCAGCTAGAACCCCCCCCCCCCTAAAATGTGTACAAATGACTTTGTTCTCATTAAATTCAGGCAGAGTGGCAGAGTTTTTTTGGGGGGGTCACAACGTCAGTTAGAACTCCCCCCCCCCAAAATTTTTTACCATAGGCCATCAGAGGGGTTGAGGATTCTGATAATTGTCCCTTCTAATTTTGGCTTCTAACTCCTTTAAATAAATGTTATACTGAAGTTGGTCCAGAATGTTTTTTTATAATCTGCTTGCAATGTTATGTGCAAAAGTACTAATATATTTTTTTCTTGTTTGACTCCAGTTTCCTTCTACGTCACAGGAATGGCAGACTGTGGCATCCCAGTTTGCCACGCGGTGGGACTTTCCTAACTGCGGAGGGGCAATAGATGGGGAGCATGTCCGCATTGTCCCACCACCCCATTCGGGGGTCATACTATTTCAACTACAAGGGGTTCCATAGTATTGTGATAATGGCGGTGGTATCGGCGACATATGACTTTCTATATGTGGATGTGGGGAAAAATGGCCAGATGTCCGATGGTGGAGTGTTTGCCCAGACAGAGTTCTCCCAACGTATCCATAGGGGTGGCCTGGCATTGCCACCTGATGAAAACAATGTGGAAGGACTCCCATTTGTGTTTGTCGCTGATGAAGTGTTTGGGCTTGGGAATTATCTGAGGCCATTTTCCCAAAGGACCCTCTCCCCTGAGAGGAGGGTGTTCAATTACCGGCTGGCCATAGCCAGAAGAGTGGTCGAGAATGCGTTTGGCATAATGGCCAGCCGGTCCCGCCTGTTTTACACCTCGCTCAATATGGCCGAATACAAGTTAAATTACATTGTGATGGCGTGCTGTGTGCTGCACAACTTTCTACGGCAAACATCGCCACATTATATGCCCTCAGTTGGGCATGAGGCCACACTTCAGGACCTCAATCCAATCCCGGCCCTGGAAGCTGGCCGTACTGGCTTACCCCCCCAAAGCGCCCGTGATGTGCTCCAAAAATATGTGGACTATTTCACGGGTAGGGGGGCCATTGCTATGCCAAAAGAGTCATCTTGAATTTGATTTACTGCTTGCGTTTTATTTGGCGGTCTCATAGGTTCTCCTAGTGCACTTGTAGTGCCAAGTGTGAATTTGCCTTTAGTAAATAACCACCATTGTCACTGTAAACACAACATTTTTGCAAAAAAATGCTATTGAGCATAGAAAGAAGCCACACATGGTCAATTTGCAAAATTTCACATGTGCGTTATTATAAAACATTATTTGCAAATATATACATCTGGCTTTAATTAACTTTTCGGTCATGCAACACTGTAGCTAAATGAAATCTTTATGTTTTTTCCCCCACAAATAGAGCTTTCTTTTGGTGGTATTTTATCATCTCTGCGGTTTTTATTGCTTGCGCTATAAACAAAAGAAGAGCGACAATTTTGAAAAAAAAAACATAATATTTTTAACTTTTTGATTTAATAAATATCACAATTTAAAGCGGTAGTTCACCCTCCTTTCCATCATTAGACCATTAAATTCGGCATCGTAGCGCGAGCTACGGTATGCCGGTCTTAAATTTTTAATCCCCGTACTCACTGTTCTATCGCTCATTGAAGAATCCGACTCCCGCGGGGAATGGGCGTGCCTATGGAGAGGGAGGATGATTGACGGCCGGCTCTGGCACGTCACGCTCCCCGAAGACAGCCGGAGTAGGTCTCGGCTATTCACGACGCCTGCGCACAGGCTATGCGCAGGCGCCGTGAATAGCCAAGCCTATTTCGGCTATTTCCGGAGAAGCGTGACGTGCCAGGGCCGGCCGTCAATCACCTTCTCTCACCATAGGAACGCCCATTCCCCGGATTCTTCAATGAGCGATAGAACAGTGAGTACGGGCATAAAAAATGTAAGACCGGCATACCGTAGCTCGCGCTACGATGCCGAATTTAATGGTCTAATAAAAAAAAACTTTTTTTTTTTTTTTAACAGGGTGAAACCCCGCTTTAAAAAAAAAAAAATTTTCTTTAGTTTAGACCGATATGTATTCTTCTACATATTTTTGGTAGAAAAAAAAAAAAAATGCAATGAGCGTATATTGATTGTTTTGCACAAAGGTTATAGCGTCTACAAAATAGGAGATAGATTTATGCCATTTTAAATGTTTTTATTTTTTTAGTAGTAATGGCGGCGATTTTTATTGTGACCGTGACATTGTGGCGGACATATTGGACACTTTTGACACATTTTTGGAACCATTTATACAGCGATTAGTGCTATAAAACTGCACTGATTACTGTATAAATGTGACTGGCAGGGAAGGGGTTAACACTAGGGGGTGCTGAAGGGGTTAATATGTTCCCTATTGAGTGATTCTAACTATAGGGGGAGGGGACTGATGTGTGTTCCTCTGTACTGGGAACACACATTGGTCTCCTCACCACTGACAGGAGGTGGATCTGTGCGTTTACACACACAGGTCCACACTCCTGCCGTGATCGCGGGTGCCCGGCGGAAATCGCGGCCGCTGGGCACGCGCACCGGGTCACAAGCAATGCCACGGGCTCGTGCCCCCTAGCTGGCCAACCAGAAAGAATGGCATATGACGTCCACCCGAAGGGAGGGAGGGTTCCTGCTGGCGTCATATTGCTATGGCCCGGTAAGGAAGTGGTTAACAGGCATGTGTCAAAACATAACATACAAAACTCTGGAACTTACAAAGTTCAATGTACAAAATGTGAAGGCAATATCAGACAGACATTGTAGTATGTCAACAATATGTTGCTGTTGCCTTCATTAGATAGGGGGAGGGGGGTGATGTCACCCCTGTACAAGCCAAATTTAGAAGATGCAAATGGGGATTTCTTTATGATCCCATGCCTAATCTCAACATGTGCTATCTTCCATCATGGGGGATCAATGGATGTGTTTTGGGGGTGCAACCCCTTCCTCTCACCTACTTGAGTTGCGAGGAAGGGGTTGCACCCACAAAACGCGTACATTGATATCCCCTGATGGGAGATAGCACATGTTGACACACTGTGCATCTTCAAGATTTGGCTTGAAGAAAGTAGTAACTTAGTAGTTAGTAGTAACCAACACGCATGCGTCGTACCTACGTTCTGTGTGCGGAGGAAGGAGTAAGCGACAAACGTGAGACCAAAGATAACATTTTCACTTGGGGCATCAGTGGCCTATACTGCTTCGAGATTGTGGCCTATATGGGGATAAAGATTAGTAGAGTTTAAAGACTGACATTGTTATTATTGGCTTGTGTTTGGTCTTGCAGAAAGAATAAATGCCTTTAAAAAAAAAAACAGACTTTGGGCCAGATCCACAAAAACCTGGCGTAACTTAAAAAATCCCATTTAAGTTACACTGCCTTAAAGTTTCTACCTAAGTGCCCGATCCACAAAGCACTTGTCTAGAAATTTCAGGCTGTGTAACTAAAATTCCGCCGGCGCAAGGCGTTCCTATTCAAATGGGGCGAGTCCCATTTAAATGAGGCGCGCTCCCGCGCCGGCCGTACTGCGCATGCGCGAAGTTACGTTACGCCGAGTTTTGAGGATCGCGACGGCTTAAAAAAGTTGCGTCGGGAAAAAAAAAAAAAATGACAGCGTCGCTCGGCATGCATTCCTGAGGGTGAACTCCATGCCAATTTTCAAAGAAAAAACCGGCATGGGTTCACCCCCCAGGAGCATACCAGGCCCTTAGGTCTGGTATGGGTTGTAAGGAGACCCCCCTACGCCGAAAAATCGACGTAGGGGTCCCCCCACAATCCATACCAGACCCGTATCCAAAGCACGCTACCCGGCCGGTCAGGAAGGGAGTGGGGACGAGCGAGCGCCCCCCCCCCCTCCTGAGCCGTGCCAGGCCGCATGCCCTCAACATGGGGGGGTTGGGTGCTCTGGGGCAGGGGGGCGCACTGTGGGCCCCCCCACCCCAGAGCACCCTGTCCCCATGTTGATGAGGACAGGACCTCTTCCCGACAACCCTTGCCGTTGGTTGTCGGGGTCTGCGGGCGGGGTGCTTATAGGAATCTGGGAGTCCCCTCAAATAAGGGGGCCCCCAGATACCGGCCCCCCACCCTAAGTGAATGGATATGGGGTACATCGTACCCCTATCCATTCACCTGTAGGCAAAAAGTTAAAGTTAGTAAACACACAACACAAGGCTTTTTAAAATAATTTATTATTCTGCTCCGGATGCCCCCCCTGTCTTCTTTATTAGCTCTATTAGCAGGGGGGGCTTCTTCTTCCACTCTCCGGGGGTCTTCTCCGCTCTCCGGGGGGGGTTTCTTCTTCCGCTCTCCGGGGGGGGGCTTCTCCGGACTCCGGGGGTCTTCTTCCATCTTCTCCCCTCTTCCGCTGTTGACTCGGCGAACCCCGGTTCTTCTGCAGATGTCCGGTGCCTTCTTCTTCAGCGCTGGCTGCCTGCTATCTTTGTGTGTTAGCTCAATTTCTAGCAGGCAGCCGGCGCGGTCTTCTGTGACGTCAGGGTCTTCTTCTCCCCTCTTCCGATGTTGCCTCGTCGCCTGTTGTCGCTGTAATGATGGAAGCGCGCCTTGCATCCCATTTATATAGGCATCACCGTCCCATCATGCTCCGGCAGGTACCCACGTGGTGGGTGCCTACCCACGTGCACCCACCACATGGGTACCTACAGGTGAATGGATAGGGGTACGATGTACCCCATATCCATTCACTTAGGGTGGGGGGCCGGTATCTGGGGGCCCCCTTATTTGAGGGGACTCCCAGATTCCTATAAGCACCCCGCCCGCAGACCCCGACAACCAACGGCAAGGGTTGTCGGGAAGAGGTCCTGTCCTCATCAACATGGGGACAGGGTGCTCTGAGGTGGGGGGGCCCGCAGTGCGCCCCCCTGCCCCAGAGCACCCAACCCCTCCATGTTGAGGGCATGCGGCCTGGCACGGCTCAGGAGGGGGGGGGGGCGCTCGCTCGTCCCCACTCCCTTCCTGACCGGCCGGGTAGCGTGCTTTGGATACGGGTCTGGTATGGATTGTAGGGGGACCCCCTACGTCGATTTTTCGGCGTAGGGGGGTCCCCTTACAACCCATACCAGACCTAAGGGCCTGGTATGCTCCTGGGGGGGAACCCATGCCGGTTTTGTTTTTACAAATTGCCGTGGAGTTCTCCCTCGGGAATGCATACCAAATGCCGTCGCTGGAATGGGCTTTTACATGGTGTGACTAGTTTACACTTTGTAACATCAGCCCTAGTTTTACACTTGCAAAATAACACTTACGGCGAAAAAACGAAGCTGGAAAGCTTTGTGGATCGCCTTAAGTGCTAATTTGCATACTAGAAACGGCATTTCGACTCGAAATGCCCCCAGCGGCGGATGCGGTACTGCATCCTAAGATTCGGCAGTGTAATTCAATTACACATGCCGGATCTTCTGCCTAACTTTGGAAAAAGCCTTTTGAGGATCGTTTCCAAAGTTACACACAGACTGAACAGCAGTTAAGTCTGCGTATCTCTTTTGAGGATCTGGCCCTTTATGTGCAAATTCCTGGAAAGGTACAGGGAGCTGCCTCCTCTGTGGGAAACCAAAAACCCTATACATAAAAAAAAAAAGAAGGAATGAGGACGGCAGCGCTGGCGAACCTGCTGCAATTTGTGCAGACACGGGTCCCCACTGCAACCCTCAAGGATGTGCACAATAAAATTGGGAACTTGAGGGGCACATACAGGAGGGAGCACACTAAGGTCCCAGAGTCCATGAAATCAGGAGCAGCAGCAGCAGCGGATGTATATGTACCCAGTCTGTGGTACTACAGCAAATTGAGCTTTCTGGATGACCAGCTGGAAGTAAGGCCATCACTTTATACCCTTCCCTGCAGCCTTTCAGCCAGCCAAGCTGAGCCTTCTGAAGAGCAAGCAGAGCCTTCCATCCTGGAAGAATTGGATGTGGACTTCTGGAGCCCGGTATAGTATTTTTCTAAAGATTTCTTGTCGTAAAACTAATGATGTAAAATAGATGTTAATATTGATAAGAAATTAATGTTTGAACAAAAAGTGTTTTACATATCAATAGACAGTAGTGGCCAAAAATGATTGGGGCAAGAATGAAAACTGCTGGAGTCAGAATGATAGTCTTTTCTATTTATTAACACTCAATTTGCAACAGTCATGAACTGAAAATTTGGTGTGATTGATGAACCAAAAACTAAAACTATGTCCCATTTTTTTTATACACAGGAAGAGCTCAGCCAGGATGAGGGTGGGGAAAGTGGCAGACAGGAGGCGGCAGGGGAAAGAGTTAGCCAGGAGGTGGCCTGGGCCCAGTGGCAGCACACAGTCACAGATGCCTCCCATCCAACTTCAAACAAGAAGGGCCAAGAGGGGTAGGAACATGTAGGAGGCAGCAATGGCCCTCAGAGAGGCTCATGCCATACTTCAAGAATCCACCACCACTCAAGAGGCTCCAAGGAAGCGTGCAGGGAAGGCTACAAAGAAGACAAAAAAGTGATGGCCTGGCTTCAGTCTGGTCTAACAGAAGACGCAGGCTGTTGTAGTACCACAGACTGGGGACATATATGTCATCTGCTGCTGTTCCTGATCTCTGGGAATCCAGGACCAGATTGTGCTCCCAATTGTATGGACTTCTCAAGCTCCCAATTTTATTGTCCACAGACTTGATGTGTGCCCTGGGGTCCCAAGGGTTCGCAAATTGCAGCAGGTTCTCCAGCGTTGCCTTCCTCTTTAATTTGTTATGAGCCAAAATAAATGGATTTTATTTTTACAGTTAATACTTGCCTATGTGTTTTTCTTTAAAAAAAAAGGAGTTTGTGAGTACATTTCGTAAATACAATGTGTAACTAACAAGGGACACCAACCAACCTCCTTAAGGTTAAAAAATACGAGATAATAATGTTATTGTGGTAACTTGACACACAAAAATAAATGAAACAAATATAAGGAGATCACTAGAATTTTTTTTTTTTTAAGTAATCACAAAAAATGCAGATCTTGCTTAAAAATTTAAATAAAATATTATGGAGATCTAGCTTAAAAAATAAATAAAAAAATCTTCATGAGACCACAAGAAAAAATAAATACGTTTGTCAGAACTCTGTGTTAATATCAGCAGCAAGTTCATTATTGTAGCATTATAAAGAAGAAAAAAATGCGCTGCATTAAACATATGCAATAATTTGCAGTTGCAGCGTGACTAATGTGCTATCTCCATTCCGAACGCTAGTTTTACCAGAAAGAGCTCTGTCTCATACTTGATTCTGAGCATGCGCGGTTTTCTACCAGTCGGAAAACCATACAGACGAACGGATTTCCAGCTCCGATTTTTGGCCCGAAAAAAAAAAAAAAAAGATCCTGATATTTTTTGTCCGGCAGTTTTCCCGTCGGAAAAACTGCGATGGAGCATACACACGACCGGGATTCCAGACGAAAAGCTCTCATAGCAGTTTTCCCGTCTGAAAAAATGGCTGTGTGTACAAGTGGAGAAGGTACCCTTTCCAGAGGGGCTTTTCTTTAACAGTGCGCATGCACCAAACTATTTAGATCTCATAGTAACATAGTTCAAAATCTTTTCAGTTGCCAGACAGTGGCACATGGCCCAGCTCTCCATCAGACTCAGGGGAAGCGCAAGTTAGTGGCCTGGATTTTTAGAGGTAAAGGTTTGTGGATTTAGATTGCTCTTCGAGAGTGGTAGATACCCTCATGAGAGGGAGAAGCATAGAAGAGCATAATGAACAAAGTCTGGCTAAAATTCTTATGTGATGAAAAAAAACGACATTTTCTGTGAAGTAAAAAATGACCTTCTTGAAACTTCAATTTTCAAAGACGAAGTTGCCTAGACACCATCATTTTTCTCACAATGTTCTAGCAAAGCGAGGTTACGTTCCACCACGTTTTTCCATTGAAGCTCGCTTCATAACTAGCTTCTGGACATGCGTGGGTGTAAAAACGTCTTTTTAAACAACGTTTTTTGCTACACACGGTCAATTTCTGTGAAGTAAAAAACGACATTTTGAAAAACGACACATAAAATTGAAGCATGCTTCAATTTTTTTTGGTCGTTTTTTACAAGACATAAAACGACGTTTTCCCCCACACACGGTCAATTAAAGTGACGTTTTTAAAAACGTCGTTTTTTTTCATCACATAAAGTGATGGTGTGTATGCAGCATTAGAATATGCTACGTCAGAGAAGTTTTCTTCAGTAAAAACCAGAGTTTATGTCCTCGGTTTTCTTCAAAGAGGTCTTGACATGGACATGAGCACAAGCACACTGAAAGGGCACGTCACCACCATCTCCACCTTTACCAGGACTTTAGAGGGTCTCTAATAGATTAACACTTCAATTCTTTAAGGCCATACCAAAACTAAGGCCTCCCAGAGCCCCCACATTTTTACATGGGACCTCACAAATCGTACTCAACTACCTGTCTGCTCCAAAAATCCACGATGCAGTTGTCAGCATGGAAATTGTTGTTAAAAGATGGCTTTCCTGGTAGCCTCAGCCAGGAAGGTTTCTGAGTAGGCGGCTCTAGATATAAAGAACCCTATTCGTCCTTCCTGGTGAACAGAGTGGTTCTGCTCCCAATACTGGACACTATTCCAAAGTGGCCTCAAGATTCCACTTAAAGGAGTTCTATAATGCATTTCTTTTTTACACTATAATGTTCCCTTCTGCTTTACCTTTCAGTCGATGTCTTTCTTTCCTAAATCAGCCCAGCCATTCCTTTGCTACCTCCTCCTGAATTTCTGGCACTTCCTGGTTATGGAGCCATGGTGGATGATGTAAAAATCGTCATCCCCCAAGCTCCCTTGCTTTTCTTTCCTGTCACTCAATGCCTCTCTCCTCATCCTCCCCTCCCCTATCCTAGTATCTCCCCTCCCCATTCATTTCAATATACACACCCCTCCCTGCCTCCCCTGCCATGCCATCCGCCCCTAAAATTATCATATCCCACCCCTCCAAACCCTCCACCAATCATTGTGTCCTGTGACTGCACGGAGCTATTGCTATTTGAGTACACATGCTGCTCACATAGATAAATATACAGTGCAGCAGGAGAAAGCAGCCTGAACTCTCAACTACAAGTTCCCATTACCCCTTCCAGACACACACATTCACAGTAAAAACACACACATAACACATACACACATGTAGCCCCCAAGTTTAGCAAAACTACAGCTCAAAGCATGCCCATACAGTGCATGTTAGGAGCTGTAGTTTAGCAACTGCTGGAGGCCCCCAGTTCATGTAATAAACATGTTTTTTGTCAATATATCAGTGATTCTTGGCTGCATAACTACAAATACCAGCAAGCATGCTATGTGATTGCTGGTAGTAGAAATTTCCTAAACTACAACTCCCAGCAATCACATACCAATGCATGCTGGTATTTCTAGTTATACAAAAGCTATACACACTCGTTATCTTTTACACACACATATATATATATATATATATATATATATATATATATATATATATATATATATATATATATATATAGTGTGTGTGTGTGTGTGTGTGTGTGTGTGCGCATGTCTGTGTGTTGTAATAATCAGTGCCTCTTGCTGCATAACTACAAATAGCATCATGCATGCTATGTTATTGCTTGTAGTTGTTATTTATGGAATCGCCAGACGCACTTGGCTTATATATATATATATATACACACACATACAGCCGAGTGCGTCCGGCAGTTGCAAAACTACAACTCCCATGAATCACATAGCATGCATGCTGCTATTTGTAGTTATGCAGCAAGAGGCACTGATTATTACAACACACAGACATGCGCACACACACACACATATATTTTATTTGTGTGTGTAAAAGATAATGAGTGTATAGCTTTTGCATAACTAGAAATACCATCTGGTATGTTATGCGATTGCTGGGGGTTGTAGTTTTGCAAACGCCGGATGCACTTAGCCTGATAATATATATATTAGAGGTAGACCGATATGGGTTTTTCTCTGGCCGATGCCGATATTTGGAAATTGGGGCGGCCGATGGCCGATATGTGTTGCCGATTTTTGCGGACGATATTTTAGGCCGATATTTTTTTTTATTATTTTTTTTTTTCCCCTCATCTCCAAAAACCTAGGGTGGAGAGGAGATAATTGTTTAGGGTGGAGTGCAGCCTGTCAGTGCCACATCAGTGCAGCCCATCAGTGCCCACCAGTGCAGCCTATCAGTGTCCATCAGGGCCACCTCATTGGTGTCTATCAGTGCCCACCAGTGCCACCTCATCAGTGCCCACCAATGCACCAGTGCATCCCATCAGTGCCCACCAATGCACCAGTGCATCCCATCAGTGCCCACCAGTGCATCACCTCATCAGTGCCCACCAGTGCATCACCTCATCAGTGCATCACCTCACCAGTGCATCACCTCACCAGTGCATCTCACCAGCGCATCACCTCATCAGTGCCCACCAGTGCATCTCACCAGCGCATCACCTCATCAGTGCATCACCTCATCAGTGCCCACCAGTGCTTCACCTCATCAGTGCCCACCAGTGCATCTCCTCATCAGTGCCCACCAGTGCATCTCCTCATCAGTGCCCACCAGTGCATCTCCTCATCAGTGCCCACCAGTGCATCTCACCAGCGCATCACCTCATCAGTGCCCACCAGTGCATCACCTCATCAGTGCCCACCAGTGCATCTCCTCATCAGTGCCCACCAGTGCATCTCCTCATCAGTGCCCACCAGTGCATCTCCTCATCAGTGCCCATCAGTGCATCTCACCAGTGCATCACCCCATCAGTGCATCTCACCAGCGCATCACCTCATCAGTGCCCACCAGTGCATCTCACCAGCGCATCACCTCATCAGTTCCCACCAGCGCTTCACCTCATCAGTGCCCACCAGTGCATCTCCTCATCAGTGCCCACCAGTGCATCTCCTCATCAGTGCCCACCAGTGCATCTCCTCATCAGTGCCCACCAGTGCATCTCCTCATCAGTGCCCACCAGTGCATCTCCTCATCAGTGCCCACCAGTGCATCTCCTCATCAGTGCCCACCAGTGCTCATCAGTGCCAATCAGTCCATTACCATGTCATCAGTGCATTACCATGTCATCAGTGCATTACCTTTCAAAAAAAAAAAAAAAAAGTGCACATATTCTAATAATTTATATAAATGCCAATATAACAGGGGGGGGGGGGGAGAGAGAGAGAGAGAGAGAGAGAGAGAGAGAGAGGGGGGGAGAGAGGGGGGGGGAGAGGGAGAGAGAGAGACAGGGGGGGAGAGGGAGAGAGAGAGACAGGGGGGGAGAGGGAGAGAGAGAGAGAGAGAGAGAGAGAGAGAGACCTCATCAGTGCATCACCTCACCAGTGCATCACCTCACCAGTGCATCTCACCAGCGCATCACCTCATCAGTGCCCACCAGTGCATCTCACCAGCGCATCACCTCATCAGTGCATCACCTCATCAGTGCCCACCAGTGCTTCACCTCATCAGTGCCCACCAGTGCATCTCCTCATCAGTGCCCACCAGTGCATCTCCTCATCAGTGCCCACCAGTGCATCTCCTCATCAGTGCCCACCAGTGCATCTCACCAGCGCATCACCTCATCAGTGCCCACCAGTGCATCACCTCATCAGTGCCCACCAGTGCATCTCCTCATCAGTGCCCACCAGTGCATCTCCTCATCAGTGCCCACCAGTGCATCTCCTCATCAGTGCCCATCAGTGCATCTCACCAGTGCATCACCCCATCAGTGCATCTCACCAGCGCATCACCTCATCAGTGCCCACCAGTGCATCTCACCAGCACATCACCTCATCAGTTCCCACCAGCGCTTCACCTCATCAGTGCCCACCAGTGCATCTCCTCATCAGTGCCCACCAGTGCATCTCCTCATCAGTGCCCACCAGTGCATCTCCTCATCAGTGCCCACCAGTGCATCTCCTCATCAGTGCCCACCAGTGCATCTCCTCATCAGTGCCCACCAGTGCATCTCCTCATCAGTGCCCACCAGTGCATCTCCTCATCAGTGCCCACCAGTGCTCATCAGTGCCAATCAGTCCATTACCATGTCATCAGTGCATTACCATGTCATCAGTGCATTACCTTTCAAAAAAAAAAAAAAAAGTGCACATATTCTAATAATTTATATAAATGCCAATATAACAGGGGGGGGGGAGAGAGAGAGAGAGAGAGAGAGAGAGAGAGAGAGAGAGAGAGAGAGGGGGGAGAGAGGGGGGGGGAGAGGGAGAGAGAGAGACAGGGGGGGAGAGGGAGAGAGAGAGAGAGGGGGAGAGAGGGAGAGAGAGAGAGAGAGAGAGAGAGAGACCTCATCAGTGCATCACCTCACCAGTGCATCACCTCACCAGTGCATCTCACCAGCGCATCACCTCATCAGTGCCCACCAGTGCATCTCACCAGCGCATCACCTCATCAGTGCATCACCTCATCAGTGCCCACCAGTGCTTCACCTCATCAGTGCCCACCAGTGCATCTCCTCATCAGTGCCCACCAGTGCATCTCCTCATCAGTGCCCACCAGTGCATCTCCTCATCAGTGCCCACCAGTGCATCTCACCAGCGCATCACCTCATCAGTGCCCACCAGTGCATCACCTCATCAGTGCCCACCAGTGCATCTCCTCATCAGTGCCCACCAGTGCATCTCCTCATCAGTGCCCACCAGTGCATCTCCTCATCAGTGCCCATCAGTGCATCTCACCAGTGCATCACCCCATCAGTGCATCTCACCAGCGCATCACCTCATCAGTGCCCACCAGTGCATCTCACCAGCGCATCACCTCATCAGTTCCCACCAGCGCTTCACCTCATCAGTGCCCACCAGTGCATCTCCTCATCAGTGCCCACCAGTGCATCTCCTCATCAGTGCCCACCAGTGCATCTCCTCATCAGTGCCCACCAGTGCATCTCCTCATCAGTGCCCACCAGTGCTCATCAGTGCCAATCAGTCCATTACCATGTCATCAGTGCATTACCTTTCAAAAAAAAAAAAAAAAAAAGTGCACATATTCTAATAATTTATATAAATGCCAATATAACAGGGGGGGGGAGAGAGAGAGAGAGAGAGAGAGAGAGAGAGAGAGAGAGGGGGGGGAGAGAGGGGGGGGGAGAGGGAGAGAGAGAGACAGGGGGGGAGAGGGAGAGAGAGAGACAGGGGGGGAGAGGGAGAGAGAGAGAGAGAGAGAGAGAGAGAGAGGGGAGAGGGAGAGAGAGAGACAGGGGGGGAGAGAGAGAGAGAGACAGGGGGGAGAGAGAGAGAGAGACAGGGGGGGAGAGAAAGAGAGAGAGAGAGAGAGAGACAGGGGGGGAGAGAGAGAGAGACAGGGGGGAGAGAGAGAGAGAGAGAGAGAGAGAGAGACAGGGGGGAGAGAGAGAGAGAGGGGGGAGAGAGAGGGGGGAGAGAGAGAGAGAGAGAGGCTTTTTCTAGTGGATTGCAGACTTTGTGAAGTTAATTGCCCCCCCCCCCCCCCATGATCCATTCATGAGTCGGGTCCAGTCTCCAGTCATACATGTCGCAGGTTCTAACCCTGTCCCATTTTCTCCCAAAACATACAAAGTTATGTGACTGTCTATGTTGTGTTCTGTAGTGGCCGGCTGATGCACAGGATTGATCAGGTATGCTGAGATCTGTTCTGGAAAGTAACATTGTATCATGTGATGTGTTACATTGTGTTACATTGTGTTACATTGTGGAATGTGTAGACATTGTATACTGATAAGAAGTATTGACAGGTAAACATTTGATGTGAGAAGTTCTGATGGAAGCTGTGATGTGGAGGGATGTTAGGAGGAGCTGTCAGATGTCCCCCCCCCCCCCCCCCATACACTCCCCTAGCAGGCAGCACAGAGCACACAGCACTCATGAAAACTCCAGCACTGAGTGCAGACAGTCTATGTACAGAGCACACAGTCCTATCCTCATCCTCCGGCTTCCCTCCTTGTGGTAGGGTGACCACATTTCCAAACTGTCATTCAGGGACACCCCCCCACGCCAACAATATGGCGTGCAAAGCGAGTCGTGGTGAACAGTGGACATGTCTTAAATTGCACTAAATATTGGTTTAAAGGGGGTGTTGTTAAAAAGAGTCTAAGATTACTTATATAGTGCAGAATGTGGTAATGTTAAATAGGGAATGCAGAGTGTATGGTGGTGGGTAATATGTACAGGAGAGGAGTGCGGAATGTATGGAGGGGAGTAATATGTACAGGAGAGGAGTGCGGAATGTATGGAGGGGAGTAATATGTACAGGAGAGGAGTGCGGAATGTATGGAGGGGGGTAATATGTACAGGAGAGGAGTGCGGAGTGTATGGCGGGGGTAATATGTATAGGTGAGGCGTGCGAAGTGTATGGCGAGGGGTAGTTAGTGGAGAGAGGGGGAAGAGGAGTGCAATACCACCTCCTGATAGTCTGCCAGCCACTGCTATATCACTATACCATTTTGGTGGTGGGGCACTCCGAAGGATGTAAGGGGGCACTCTGGAGGAAGTAAAGGGGGACTCTGGAGGCACTAAGGGGGCACCCTGGAGGTTGTAAGGAGGGATGTAAGGGGCCACTCTGGTGGTACTAACTTAGTCAGGGCCACCTTACAACCTCCAGGGTGCCCCCTTACATCCTCCTCCAGAGTGCCCCCTTACATCCCCCTCCAGAGTGCCCCCTTACATCCCCCTCCAGAGTGCCCCCTTACATCCCCCTCCAGAGTGCCCCCTTACATCCCCCTCCAGAGTGCCCCCTTACATCCCCCTCCAGAGTTCCCCCTTAGTACTACTGTACTAAGGGGCATTCTGGAGAAAGTAAAGGGGAGGAAGTAAGGGAGCACTCTGGAGGCACACAGATAGTACCTCCAGAGTGCCCCCTGCAGAGAGTCCTGAGGAGTGATGGCCATTAATCCATGCCAGGTCAATGTTAGGAAAAGAAGAGCACACCACCCACCTATTGCACTACTGCTTGCTCTCTCCCTGCCACAGCCCTGACATGAGCCCGGTCCAGCCTGTGGTGTATGTCCCCATGTTATCTGTACCTGAATTACTGCAGTTCCTCCGGAGGATGCTGCACCCACTGCTGCTCAGGTCAGGGTGGCCGGCGGTGAGGTCTTCTCCCACTCCCTCCTGGGCTGTTTGTTCTAGCCAGCCTCGTGCTGCTCACTGGGGCCGGCATTTGCTGTTTCAGGATGCTGCTGCTGCTTTAGCTCCGCTACCACTGCCCTGCACCCTGCCGCCACTAGACAAGTGGGGGACTGTCACCTGGGTTGCCACCTGTTTTTCAAGCCAAAACCGAACACTTTTCTGGCGCACTGCATTTTCTTTGTAGTATACTATATAGAAAATAGGATTGTAAAAGACCTTGCATACCTTTAGGTGGCTTAAAGAGAGTAGTAACACAGTGTGCTGTGTACACCATGGCGAACAGTGGGATGGATAGGGGGACAGTGGGATGGACAGAGGGATGGACGGGGGGACCGTGGGATGGACAGGGGGACTGTGGGATGGACAGGGGGACTGTGGGATGGACAGGGGGACTGTGGGATGGACAGGGGGACCGTGGGATGGACAGGGGGACCGTGGGATGGACAGGGGGACCGTGGGATGGACAGGGGGACCGTGGGATGGACAGGGGGACCGTGGGATGGATAGGGGGACAGTGGGATGGACGGGGGGACCGTGGGGACAGTGGGATGGACAGGGAGACCGTGGGATGGACAGGGGGACAGTGGGATGGACGGGGGGACCAACGGGGGGAGAGAGGGATGGACGGGGGGACAGAGGGATGGACGGGGGGACAGAGAGATGGATGGGGGGCAGTGAGATGGACAGGGGGGCAGTGAGATGGACAGGGGGGCAGTGAGATGGACAGGGGGCAGTGAGATGGACAGGGGGGCAGTGAGATGGACAGGGGGGCAGTGAGATGGACAGGGGGGCAGTGAGATTGATAGGGGGGCAGTGAGATTGATAGGGGGGCAGTGAGATGGACAGGGGTACAGTGAGATGGATAGGGGGGCAGTGAGATGGACAGGGGTACAGTGAGATCGATAGGGGGGCAGTGAGATGGACAGGGGTACAGTGAGATGGACAGGGGTACAGTGAGATGGACAGGGGGGCAGTGAGATTGATAGGGGGGCAGTGAGATGGACAGGGGTACAGTGAGATCGATAGGGGGGCAGTGAGATGGACAGGGGTACAGTGAGATCGATAGGGGGGCAGTGAGATGGACAGGGGTACAGTGAGATCGATAGGGGGGCAGTGAGATGGACAGGGGTACAGTGAGATGGACAGGGGGGCAGTGAGATGGACAGGGGTACAGTGAGATCGATAGGGGGGCAGTGAGATGGACAGGGGTACAGTGAGATTGATAGGGGTACAGTGAGATGGACAGGGGTACAGTGAGATAGATAGGGGGCAGTGAGATGGACAGGGGTACAGTGAGATTGATAGGGGGGCAGTGAGATGGACAGGGGTACAGTGAGATAGATAGGGGGCAGTGAGATGGACAGGGTTACAGTGAGATGCATAGGGGTACAGTGGGATGCATAGGGGACACAGACTCAGCTGGAAAGAGCAGAACATAGTGCCATTGTACCTGTAGTTCTTCTTGTTCTTGGGTTGAGTCTCTGCATCTTCAGTCTCCTGTCCCCATCTGTCAGATCACCACATGCATTGCTTTAGTATTCTTAGCTCTGTTGGTGATGCAGTCCCGACATTTTCTGCATCTTCTGCTGACTTCTAACCCCACCCACTGACCCGCCCACCACCTGTAGCACTTCCCTAGACTATGTTCTACAGGTCTAATATGGAGTGGGCGGGCCGGTGGGCGGAGACATAAGATGCCGAAAATGCCGGGACTCAAACTAGACAGAGGCACAGAGCTAATAATACAAAGGCAATGCAAATGATGGGCGGCTGACAGGCTGGGACAAATGCAGGCAGAAGATACCAGAACTCAACCTGGAGGATGTAAGCAGCCTTGAAGGTGGTGGGCAGGGAGGGAGTCCCGACCGTGACGTCACTGGTGAGCAATTGATTGGCACGGAGGCAGAGCGCTCTGAATGCTGGGGCAGCCCCTGCCTCTGACATCACTGGTTGCTAGGCGCTGGGCGGGAAGCTATTCTAGCAAGCAGTGAGGAGAATCGCTCCCGCCCCCGCCCCCGCCCCCTAGTTTGCACAGCCCAGCGAATCAGGGCTGTGCAAACGAATGCAAAATTAATATTCAAAGTGTGGGAGTGACCCACAGGAGCCAGGGGCGGACACAGGAGGCCAGAGCAGACGGGGGAAGGCTAAAGAAGCGTGACGTTTCGTTACCCAGATGGGGTACGAAATTCATAGCCAAGAATGACTGGCTGAACTTCCGGTTTTTAAAAAGTCGGGGATTGCTGCAGATTTGACACTAAAGGTAAATTACATTATTATATACTTTTTAAAGATGTTGCTAATTTAAAAAAAAAAATTTGCTCTGGAGTACTCCTTTAAGTCAAGAAATCGTGCTGCCTACTTTTCATCTGAAATATGGACCAGATGTTAGTTCTTTGGATCTTGGGGAGACGCCAAAGACATATCAATGCTACCCCGAGCTTCAGGTCATCAGATTGCCTGTTTGCGATTCCCAGAGGTTCACGCAAAGAGGGCCTAGAGCTTTGAGTAGAGCGATTGCTTCTTGGCTTGTGGAAGTGATCTCCCTGACAAAAAAGCATAGGGGGTTGGCCCTTCTGGAAGGAATAATAGCACACTCCACAAGTAGAGTCTCAATCTCCTGATCAGCCGACTGTAGAGTCTCACTGGAGTCAATAAGCAAGGCAGCAACATGGTCATCCATACACACCTTTATTTCTCATTATCGCATAGATCCATCATTTTTGACAACTGTTAATTTTGGCAAAACAATCCTCTTTAGCCAGAGGCCATAACTGACCCCATTTTGTTTCCGCATTATCCCACCCTGGTTAGTTAGTTAATTCCTGGTGGTAGGCGGACATGGAGCTTTCCGGAAAAGGGAAAATTCAATATCAAATTTTATTTTCCTGACACGCTCCATGTCAGCACAAACTCCCACCCAGGTGCGGAAATCTAGCTACGCAATGCCGGCCTGGGAGAGGGAGTCAAATGTATGAGTTAGGTCCTGCAGGTGGGGGTATGGGAGGGGCATACCTATGGAGCATGTCAGAAAAGGAAAATTGTATTCGATATTCAATTTTCTGTTTTGAAGGAACTCGGCAGGTAGGTTATTCCAAACATCTTGGAGAACCAACCACAGATCTTTTGTGGATGTAGGCTGCCTTCAATCCCTCTGTCTCTCCATGTAATCCTAGACAGACTCGATATTGAGATCAGGACTCTGAAGGTCAAATTATCACTTGCAGGACTCTGTGTACTTCTTTACACAGAAAATAGTTCTTAATTACATTGACTGTATGTTTGCAGTCATTGCCCTGCTGCAGAATAAGTTTTGGGTCAATCACACGCCTTCCTGATGGTATGGCATGATGGAGAAGTATCTGCCTCTTGACCAAATATCCAACTCCATTTGCGAAACGCAGCCCCAAACTTGCAAGGAACCTCCACCATGCTTCACTTTTGTCTGCAGAATCTCATTGTACCGCTCTCCAGCCCTTCCCCAATAACCTGCCCCCTGCTACAACCAAATATTTTACATTTTGACCCATCAGTCCAGAGCACCTGCTGACAATTTTCTGCCACTCACTTCCTATGTTTTCATGCGTATAGCGTGAAAACAAGCATAAACGGCTCAACTAAGCACAAAAACATGGGAACTGGGGTGTAGAAAAATGGCAGAACTATCTTGATTGTAAAGAAGAACAAGGAGTCTGGAAGTGATGGTTTGGCCCCCACAGAGCCCTGATCTCAACATAATCACGCCTGAGATTACATGGAGAGAATGATTTGATGCAGCCCACATCCACAGAAGATCTGTGGTTAGTTCTCCAAGATGTTTGAAACAACCTACCTGCCAAGTGCCTTCAAAAACTGTGTGCAAGTGTACCCAGGGGAATTGATACTGTTTTGAAGACAAAGGGTGTTTACACCAAATATTGATATTATTTTGATTATTTTCTCTTATGCTCATTTAGTTTCCATTTTGTTAATTAATAACAACTATTAAGACTTCTGTTTCTGAAAGCATTCTTTATTTATTCATATCTGCCTAAAACATTTGCACAGTACTATACATATTTGAAACATAAGTGAGCCTGCTTTTTGGTTTTACAGATAGGCCCCTAGGTTTTCACTTCGCCACATCAAAACTGATCAGTGTGAAAGAACCCTTAGTCTCAAGTCCATTTACGCTATAATTCTTTTTTTTTAAATTATATCTGCAACTTTATGGTCACTCTTTAAAGCTTTTGCAGGGTTCCCTTGAAACATTACATTTATTTCAAGATTTCCCCGAAGTGAAAAGCGGTGCTAGGGAGTGCAGACCCATATGGATCATCTAGAAAGAGGTAGTGCTGGGCTTTCTTATTACAAAGCTCAGCATTGTTTACACTCAAAGAAAAACAAATTAATGTGTTTTATCTAAGCAATGAAAAGATATAAAAGATTAAAACCAATATGTTCTAAAATAACGCTAAAATCACTACATAGAATATTCTACAACATTAGCAGTGCTGTATGGGCTGTGAATCTACACCCAATGTGTCCTTATTTAATCCAAAGTGGTTATTTAAGTCCATCAAATGTTTGTCTTTTCTCAAAAACAGATCTGAATGGATCCTTGGCTCCAGTTACCGCACCCAGTGAAGCCGCCTGGATGGCTGTTGAAGGTAGAGGCAAGGACTGTCTGAACCCAGGTCCCGCCACGATCCATGAACAATGATGAGCAGCGAGATGCAGGCATACCTGCTGAATCTTGCGTTATTTATGCTTTTAAGTTTGATTTTCTTGTAAGTGTACATCTGAAAGGGGGGACTGTTTTAATAATACAGTATTATGCTATGCATACATCTTTTTTACTCTGAGTAATATCCAGATGGAATGGTGATCCTGCAGCTCCAGTAAGGATTTCTATACAGGCATTGATTGATCACCTGTCTGGTGAGTGTGATACCATAAGGGAGAGGATTCACTGGGTGCTTTGAAGAGAGCCAAGGATCTATTCAGATGTTTTTTTGACAAAAGACAAACATTTGATGGACTTTATTAAATAACCACTTTGGATTAAATAAGGACACTTTGGGTGTAGATTCACAGCCCATACAGCACTGCTAATGTTGTAGAATATTCTATGTATGATTTTTAGAGTTATTTTAGAACATATTGGTTTTAAATTGTATAGTTATAGTAGCTGCTTGATGTGCATTTAAAATATTTGGAATAACGTGTATATAAGTGCTGGGAGAGAGGATCGTTTTTAACCAAGGTTGATTGATCCACTTGCTTTTTTTGATATAAAAGATTAGTAGATACATTTCTAAACTTTGAAATAATCAACTATTATCACGAACAAGAGGTTTTTGGGGGATTTAACATTTCCCTTAGTAACCCGTATTCTCCAGTTGCTGCTTTGCCCCTACAAATAATGTTTAGCTCCTATTGGCAGGAATGTTCAGCTGCTCCATGTTCCTCACTCCAGAAAATGCCATCAATTGACTCTCAGAAGGGTGATCAATGGAAAGAAAATCAATGGTGGATGTATGTTACTAGAAGAATGATGAAACTCAAACAAATAAATATTTTAACATATCTGAAATCTATGCTGGGGTCGAGCCGATATTTACTGATCAATGTCTGAGATAGCGAGTCAGGATCACCAATCTGTGATGTTACTAACATACAGATTTTACATCGGATTTTTCTGCCCATTTAGAATTCTCACCCAACTGTCTACATACACATTTTTCACCTTTCTCCAGTACACACATAACACAGCATGGAGGGGCTCTGTGAAGGTGGTGGTGAAGGTGTGGAGGCGTCTGATTGGCTCAGAGAGATCATAAAACGACAGCTGTCCAGCTTCATAATCCAGAGAGATCCTGACTCGTTTACTGAAATCCTTAGGAGGTAACTGGATCTCTTTACTGTCATGTATTACTGTTAATGCATTCTTTTCCCAACGCAAGCCCCAAGACTTGTTGTTTTCACCAATACGTGACTGATCACCTTCTCTCTCTATACTGGGATAACACATTCCCATCATCCACCATGCTTCTTTGCTGCACTCAGTGTCCCAGTAATACCGCCCTGATGTAAACCCTCTGCTGCTCAATACATTATTCCAATTCTGAAATCTCTCTGGTGTTTTTGGCCGATTCCGATTTGTTTCTGACCAGAATGCAGCTCTCCTGTCATCTGATATATGGAGCTTATTATGTGCCGTGTTTATATCTAGTATTATATCTGCAGGTTTTGGTACATAGACCTCTATATTTACACCTCCTACAATCTGAGATAATGTGTGTAATGTCTGAAAAATCAAACCCACATCCAGGTATTCCCCATCATGGATATGCTTGTCATGTCTCTCGCTGTCCTTATCTATATCTTCAGCTTCTCCCATATCTGATTCCTGTAAGAGAGTCAGTGGATCAGTCATATTACACATCTCCTCAATGTGATGGATCTTCCTGGACAGTTCATCCTTCTTGATTTCCAGCTGCTGGATCATATCAGAGATGGACAGTGAAAGCTTCTCTTCCTCCCTGGATATGTCATTCATGACCTTCCTCTCCAGGTCGTCCAGCTTTCTCCTGAGGTCAGTGAGCAAGGCGCTAAATCTCTCTGCTTCAACGGCGGCTTTTTCTTGAACTTTTTTCCTGCGTTCCTGTAGACCCCGGACTCTTCTCTCAGTCTCCTCTCTCTTGGTGATAAGCTCCTGCAGAACATTTCTCAGTCTCTTCTTCTTCTTCTCAGAGGCCTCATCCAGTATCTCCACCTGATGTCCCCGATGTTCTCCAGCCAAGCTACAGGACACACAGACACAGACGGAGTCCTCAATGCAATAATACTTCAAGAGCTCCCTATGGATGGAGCATTTTCTGTTCCCCAGGGAGGTGGTGGGTTCAGTCATGACATGTTCAGGTGCCTTGCTGTGGACTTTCAGGTGTTTATCACACAGAGAAGCTTCACAATGAAGACAGGATTTAACAGCCGGTACAGGAGAGTCCACACAGTAAGTACAGAAGACTCCAGTCTCATCCTGAGTTGGCTGAGGAAAGAGGAGACTCTCCGCGATGTTACACAGAGTTATGTTCTTTATCAGTACAGGCCTCTCCACAGACTCTCCTCGGCATTCAGGACAGGAATAAACTCTAGATCCTTCCTGTGTATCCAATACCTGATCAATACAGACCCTGCAGAAGTTGTGTCCACATTTCAGGGTTACAGGATCCGTATAAATGTTCAGACAGACAGAACAGTCCAGCAGCTCCTTTCTCACATCTGCAGATGCCATGACTGTAAAGAAATTAAAGTGAAATTTGAAACACAGAAACCAGTACGATAACAGGGTGACCAAGCTTTGTACTATATTCATTACAACAAAGACATATTTAAATAGAAACGGTTAAGTCACATCAGAAGAAGTCGCATGACAATTGAAATCACATTATGTTCAAGGGTTGCAGTTCCAACCTGTGTGACTCAAGACCCTGCAACTTTGAAAAAGGTTCCTGCACTACTTTGGTGCTCTCCCAGTACATACCTCCCAACTTTTGAGCTTCAGAATGAGGGACACTGGAGGGAGTAAGGATAAGACCTGTGTTGCGTGGTAAAATGTGGGCGTGGCCAAGCGTGTAGCAGTGGGAAAGGCTTCCTTGTACCCAGTGGCGGTTGGTGCTCAAAATTTTTGGGGGGCGCAAACGGAAAAAAATATATATATATATTGCAGCCTCACTGTGCCTATCAAATGCAGTCACTGTGCCATCAATTGTCACCACTGTGCCATGCCATCAAATGCAGCCACTGTGCCAATTGTCATATGGGTCTCTCTTAAAATAGGGGATTATCTGAACCTCAACTTGGTATATAGCATGTCTCACAAAGCCTGGTATATAACATTGCTCACAAAGCCTGGTATATAGCATGTCTCACAAAGCCTGGCATATAGCATTTCTCACAAAGCCTGGCATATAGCATTTCTCAAAGAAAACCTGGTATATAGCATGTCTCACAAATCCTGGTATATAGCGCGTTTTAAAAAATGGTATATAGCATGTTTCACAAAGCCTGGCATATAACATTGCTCACAAAGCCTGGCATATAACATTGCTCACAAAGCCTGGCATATAACATTGCTCACAAAGCCTGGCATATAACATTGCTCACAAAGCCTGGTATATAACATTGCTCACAAAGCCTGGTATATAACATTGCTCACAAAGCCTGGTATATAACATTGCTCACAAAGCCTGGTATATAACATTTCTCACAAGCCCGGTATATAAAATTGCTCACAAGCCTGGTATATAGCATGTCTCACAAGGCCTGGTATATAGCATTTATCACAAGCCTGGCATATAGCATGTCTCACAAAGCCTGGTATATAGCATTTATCACAAGCCTGGAATATAGCATGTCTCACAAAAGCCTGGTATATAGCATTTCTCAAAAAAAAAAAACTGGTATATAGCATGTTTCAAAAAGCCTGATATATAGCATTTCTCACAAGCCTGGCATATAGCATTGCTCACAAAGCATGGTATATAGCATTTCTCACAAAAAATGGTATATAGCATGTTTCACAAAGCCTGATATATAGCATTTCACACAAAGCCTGGCATATAGAATTTCTCCCATGTGAAGGCACAGACCAATTAGAATGCCAAAACATCCCCCTGATGAGGGATGTTTTGGACATTCAGACCTGACGCGGATATACTGGGGCTTTGAACCAGAGATTGCGGCGGTCCAAGGTCAGCGGGACGGGGGTCCTGTGTAAGTTCACTGTACAGAGTTTTCTGTAAAGGTGAACTTACCCTTTTAAGCAGAGGAGGGTTCAGAGACAACAGGTGCACACATGGAAAAGCCCAGCCATAAGCCTGCTGATTAGGAGACTACCACAGAGGAAAAAAAAGTGCATAAATACCACCATGAGCAGCGCTGCTGGCCCCAGGGCACTCCATTCCCTCACTGCACAGTTTGAAGCAATAGGACGTGCTCACTGATGCTGGCGGGAAGAAAGGTGGGCAGGGACCAGCCCCACTGCTAATTCTCCTCTATACTGCCGCTGACTGGCTGAACTGGACCAGTTTTCACGTGTGCGAGGTGGGTCTCCCCAGATCGCTCTCCAGTGCCAACCAAAGGGTGTCCACGTGCCATGTCAGGCACGCGTGTTAGGGGTTGCCTAGCCCTTCCCTAATGTATAGAAATCTCAATAAAAAGTCACTGTGGTATGTAAAGTTACATATAATACACATCACACTGAAATAGGAAAAATCACTGCAAACTTAACCGGCCACTTCCTCTTCCCCACTCTCCATCCAGAAAGCATTCCCCCGCAGCAGCCGGGAAGGAGAGGGGAGGGGGAACCCGGCAGCATTGTGGGGGGCCAAAGAGTACACAGGAGCTTGGGGGAGCAAATGATGGATAGTGGAGTCGGGGGGGGGGGCTTATAGAGGAACCGTTCCCCTTAATTTTCCTCCTGCAGCAGCTGAAAGGCTGCAGGAGGAAAATGAAAGGGATAGGTTTCTCTATATTGGAAAAAATGGGGAATGGGGGGTGGTGGCGCTTACAATCAAAAAAGGGGGAGAAGGCCCCTCAGATGTATCTACAGGTATATATTGTGAACCATAAGTGCAATAATGCTATATTGGATATAAGTTATGACCTCATATGAAATATAATTGCAACTATGTGAAACACATGTGATATAAAGTAAAGAATAAAAAAATATATATATGTCCTGCCCACGGCCAACACAAACAGCATACCTTGCGGGGGAGAGAAGGGGAGGGCCGCCGCCGCTGCTGGATTGTAGATGAGAGCCGACAAACACAGGTGTGCTGGTGGTGGCGGAGCTGGCTGGCAGTACTTGCGGCGGCTGGAGTGCTGGTGCTGGCGCGGGGAATGGAGCTGGGAACACTTACCTTTAATGCTTGGCGCCGCTCCTCAATGATGCCCCCACACGCTACAGAGAGATGCCGCCCTGCACACGCCCTAAACACAGGCAAATCAGCTTCCCAGCCTGCAATCAGCTGATTGCAGGCTGGGAAGCTTCCCATAGACCGCCGCATGTCCGGTGCCTGATCACTCTTAAAGTGACATTTAAAAAAAAAATATATATATATATTTTTTTTTTTCACAGCTTGGGGGGGCGGCGCCCGAGCGCCCCCTATGGGCGGGCCGCCACTGCTTGTACCTATAAAATATGCTTTGATTGCTTTGTCTGAGCCTACCTTAAAGAAGAACCTCATTAAAATAGGCAGGTATTGAATAGCAACCAGCAGCAACTGTTGAAACAAGGAACACTTTGATGAGAAGTATATAATGTACAGTATTGTGTATATAGTGCAGAAGTGTCGAAGGCGGAGAACAAGGGTTAGGAAATGCTGCAGTCAAATGTCAGGTTTGCAAAATGTAAGTCCCCCCCCCCCCTTACAGCAGGGTCCACAGTGTCACCCCCTTAAATCAAGCTATCCAGCATTATCCCCTCCTCTTACATCAGGGTCTCCAGAGTTCCCCCATAATCCTATTTTAGGTCAGGGTCCCTAGAGTCTCCCCACATCTTACATAAGGGTCCCAAGCATCCCACCTTAAATCAGGGTCCTTAGAGTCCCTCCCTCTTACATCAGAATCTGCCCTTTAATCAGGGTCCCCAGAGTTCCTCATTAACATCAGAGCCCCCCCCTTTCACTAGGATCCCCAAATGTCCTCCTCACATCAGGGCCCCAAGAGTCACCCTTCCTTACATCCCCAAAGTCCCCCACTTACATCAGTGTCCCCAGATTCCCCCCTTCTTTAACATGGGTTCCAAGAGTTCTATCCTTTCATCAGGGTGCCCAGAATTCCTGCCTTACATCAGAATTCCCCCCTTATGTCAGGGTCAAAAATCCATACCAGACCCTTATCCGAGCACGCAACCTGGCAGGTCACAGGAAAAGAGGGGGGACGAGAGAGCGCCCCGCTCCTGAACCGTACCAGGCCACATGCTCTCAACATGGGGAGGATGTCCCCATGTTGATGGGGACAAGGGCCTCATTCCCCACAACCCTTGGTGGTTGTGGGGGTCTGCGGGGGGATTATCTAAATCTGAAGTCCCCTTTAACAAAGGGGACCCCCAGATTCCGGCACTTTTTTTTTTGGCGCAGGGTTCCCCTTAATATCCATACCAGATACCATGTCTGGCGTCAGGAAAAAGGACATGTGGGTTTACCTAATCCCTTTTTTTTAAAATAATGCTTCTTTATATGACGTCGCCCCCCCAATCTTTAACCATGTGATCGGCTGTGTCCAACCACAGCCGGTCACATGTAAATTCGGAAGTGCCGCTTATCGGCTCTCCTCGCCTCACACTGACAGAGTGTGTGGCGAGGAGAGACAATCAGGCTCTCCCTGTCGGAAAGGGGGGTCTGTGCTGATAATCAGCACATTGATTATCAGCACAGCCCCATCAATTGTGCCAAGTCAGTGGCCCCTCAGGATCGGCTATCTGTGCCCAGTAAAGTGCCAATTAGTGCCCATCACATTGTCAGTGCTGCCCATCAGTGAAGGAGAAAACAACATTTTATAACCAAAAACAAATACATTTTTTTTTTTCAAAGGTGTTGGTAGTTTTTCATTTGTTAAGCTAAAAATAAAAACCACAGGAGGTGATCAAATACCACCAAAAGAAAGACAAGTTCGTAGCTGCAATGCAATGGAGGCGGAGGACAGCATGACAGGGTGTAGGGAACTTAGGTGAAGAAAGGGTTAAAGTTAGAGGGGGTGGTTAATAGGATCCTAGAAATTAACTATTGGAGGAGGTGAGGAGAGGGGGAGGAGAGTTCAGTGAGCTAGGTGATGCTGGAGGAGGGGCAGCATCAGTCCGGGGGAAGAAGCAAGGAGAGAAGTCTGTGTATCGGGTCAGCGCTCTGGGTCATCTGTGGAAAAGGCGAGGAAGGGAAGAAAAATGTCAGAGGTAGCCGGGTTGTTAGCGCAGCTTCAAGCTGTTGCGGAGGTCCACGGCGCGGACTGGCTGCAAAGCCAGATCACCGCCACTCTGCGGGGGGTGCAGCAGGCCCCGGTCGGGTCTAGGCCTGCTTCAACGCGCGCGAGGCGGTCGATACCGCCGGAGCGCTTTAGCCCAGATAATACCCCCAGGTCGCAGCGTCGGGTGCGGAGTCCCAGTAGGCCCCCGTCGGGCCCCCCCGCCAAGCAATCTCAGTCTGCCACTGCACGGGCGGGGGGCGGGGGGCGGGAAGCGCGCAGCGCGGGGGAGCCTCTCGGGGCCCAGGCCTACCTCCCCTGTGTTGGTGCAGGCCCAGATTCACATGGCTGTCCCCGGTGGCGATGTTCCGGTCGGGGGGGCGGCCCGGCGTGGGAAGGACCCTCAGACAGGCGCCGGCCTAGCTCGGTCCACAGGCGGCGGCCTCGCACGCGGTGGGGATGCGTTCAGGGATGCAGATGGAGCGACACCAGGCCAGTCACGTCAGTCGGGAGGTCCCGCCTCCAGGCACCGTTCGGAGTCTGGGAGGGTTGACCGGAGGGGCAGTGGTGCTCAGGCTGCAGCCGCAGTGCTGAGGGATGATCTGATTGAAGAGTTCAGCAGCGATGGAGACGAGAGCCCTCGGGGGGTGGTGGCTCCCATACCTGTCACAACGCCAGCTGTGTCCAGAGGTCGGGGAAGGAGTGAGGAGGTTCGTCAACGACCACACGGGCAGGCGGCGACCGGTTCCAGCAGCAGTGAAGAGGGGGAGCTGCCGGAGGACCCCGCGGAGGATGGACGTTATGGGAACCTGTCGGCTGGAGGACCTTCACGGCCGCGCCGAACCGGTAAGACTACATCTAATGTGGTTGCGGGGGGTAGGGGTGGGGTTAGTGCGCAGGACATTAGTGGGGGGGCGGCGGTGCTTAGTCCCTCAGGGGAGGGGGGTGTGTGGGATGCCTTACGGGAATTGTTACGTAGGCTAGATGGGGGTGCTCCTCAGGTTGCGAGCCCGCTGGGTCCTTGGGTCCCCCCGGTTCCAGTACCCCCCCTCCCGGTTCCTGCCCCCGCCGTTCAGGCGCTGACAGCGGTAGTTGTCCCTCCCCCGGTGCCGGCGAATCCAGGGACAGGCGTGGCAGGGACACAGACGGACAAGGACGGCGTGGGAACGGCGGCGGAACGCAAGGACAAAGACAAGGACAAGGACGGGGACAAGGTGCGGCTGGATGACGCGGCTAGGGGGGAAATTTACATTTGCTTTGAAGGGCCGTTGGGTGCCCATCTTAAGCCAGAGGTGAGGGAGAAAATTCAGAAGGACGAGTTTATGGAAATATTTTCCCTGCTCCCGTTGGAAAAATTTCACCTCGACCGGGTGAAGCCGGACGAGAGCAAAAAGGATGAGGAAGAAAAACGTCGGTATAGGCTCATTCCGCGGACGTTTACGAATTGGCTACAGGCGTTTGCGATTCTGGCTAGCGTGATCGGGGAAAAGGCCCCCGAGAAATGCACGGCCCTATTCTGTTACCTTGATGCCATTCACGAAGCGCATAGGGTGTACGGGGGTCTGGCGTGGTTGAGGTATGACGAACAGTTTCGTCAGCGCAGGGCAGTGCGTCCCTCCATCCGCTGGGACCATAAGGACATTAGCCTGTGGATGAGGTTGATGACCTCGACCAGGGCGGCGGGCCAGTCCTTTCCTGGGGGGGCCGGCGGCGCTTCCTCCGCGGGATCGCCGGCCCTCAAAAAGAAAGGGGTGTGCTGGCAGTTCAACGACGGAACCTGTCGTTTTGGAGGATCATGCCGCTTCAAGCACGAGTGCTCAGGGTGTGGTGGGTCGCACGCGTTCAATAGGTGTTTCAAACAGGGGAAGCGGGCCGGAGATGGCGCTGGAAAAGGGAATGACGCCGGTGAGACTGGAAAGGATGCTGCCTTTTCTAAGTAAGTATCCGGACAGGGCGGCGGCGCGTTTGCTAGAGCAGGGGTTCGGGGAGGGTTTCGTGATTCCGAGTTCGTTGGCGGAGGTCCCTCCGGTGGCGGACAATTTGCGGTCAGCTCTGCGACATCCGGGGGTGGTGTCGGCTAAGCTGGCCAAGGAGGTGGCGCTCGGCCGGATGGCCGGCCCGTTTCGGGAACCACCTGTGGGGGGTTTGGTGGTGTCCCCGTTGGGCGTAGTTCCGAAGAAGGAAGTGGGTCAATTTCGGATGATACATCATCTGTCGCACCCAAAAGGGGGGTCGGTCAACGATGGTATTGATCCGCAGAGTTGTGCGGTTACCTATACATCATTTGATGCGGCGGTGTCTTGGGTTAGAAAGTACGGGAAAGGGGCTTTGATGGCAAAGACGGATGTGGAATCCGCCTTCAGGCTGTTACCGGTGCACCCCACTAGTTTGCGTTTGCTGTGGTGCCACTGGCAGGGGGAGTATTTTGTTGATCGTTGCCTGCCGATGGGTTGTTCCATATCGTGCGCTTTGTTTGAGACGTTTAGCTCGTTCTTTGAATGGGCGGTCAGGGAAGTGGCGGGGGTGAATTCCGTCATCCACTATTTGGATGACTTCCTGTGCATAGGACCCCCGGACTCCCGCTGTTGCGGGGTTCTGTTGGGTACGGTACAGTATTTGGCGGAACGTTTTGGGATCCCCTTGGCCCCCGACAAAACGGAGGGCCCTGCGTCTGAGCTGGTGTTCTTGGGGATCACCATTGACTCGGTGGCGATGGAATGTAGGCTACCAGAGGATAAGGTGTTGGCTTTGAGGAGGGAGGTCAGTGAGGCCCGGGTGAAGCGGAAGATTCGATTGAAGGAGCTCCAATCCTTGTTGGGGAAGTTAAATTTCGCGTGTCGGATTATTCCCATGGGACGCATTTTCAGCCGAAGGCTTTCAGGGGCCACGGCAGGGGTCCGGGTGCCAAACCATTTTGTGCGCCTGACCAATGAACTGAGAGACGATCTGAGGGTTTGGGGAACGTTCCTGGACTCTTTCAATGGGCGTTCGATGTGGCAGACGGGGCCGGTCAGCAACGCCGACCTGGCTCTATTTACCGATGCGGCGGGGTCAGTGGGCTATGGGGCCTATTTCAACGGACGGTGGAGCGCGGAGCCCTGGCCGGAGTCTTGGAGGGCAGCAGGGTTCCTCCGGAACTTGGTGCTGCTGGAGTTGTTCCCCATCGTGGTGGCGATGGAATTGTGGGGGGAGTTCTTCAGGAATAAAAAGGTGCGCTTCAATTGCGACAACATGGGGGTGGTGTGGGCGATCAACAGCATATCGGCATCCTCGCCCCCGGTGATTAGGTTACTGCGGTACTTGGTACTTAAGTGTCTCAAAGTGAATGCCTTGATATATGCGGTGCACATTCCTGGGGTGGATAACAGATTGGCGGATGCTTTATCTCGTTTCCAGTGGGCGGAATTCCGGATCCTGGCGCCAGGGGCAGAGGGGCAGGGGGAACCCTGTCCTCAGAAGTTGTGGGACATTGCACTGGAGTCGCCGCAGGATTGATTCGGCAGTCGATCAGCGAGGGAACGTGGCGAGCTTACTCTAAGGTGTGGCAGGAATGGTCCGCACTGAGGGAGGAGGTAGGAGGGTCGGAAGATCCAGAAGACCTGCAGTCGTTGGTCTTATACTTTGTGTGCTGCAATTACGAGAGGGGAACCTCGGGTGGCGCCATTAGCAAAAAGATGGCGGCATTGGCTTTTTTATTTCAGATGGCGGGCCTCAGGGATTTTACAAAATCCTTTGTGGTGCGCAGGGTGTTAAAGGGATACAGGAAGGGCAGTACTACACGGGATTCCAGGCGTCCGGTGTCGTTCGCGGTCCTGGGTACGGTATTGGGGAATTTGGAAAAGGTTTGCGCATCGCTTTATGAGCAGATACTTTTTCGGGCTGTTTTCGTTCTGGCCTTTTTTGGGGCGTTCAGGGTGGGGGAATTAGTTTCCCCCTCCAAGGTGGTGGGGGGAGGACTACGAATGCAGGACGTTAGGTGCCTGGAGGAATCGGTGGTGATTTGGCTTAGCCGTTCGAAGACGGATCAACTAGGTAGGGGCGTAAAAATAGAGTTGTTCCGGGGGAGTTGTCCACTAACATGCCCGGTTGAGGTGGTAAGGCGGTTTTTGGCCGTTCGCCCAAAAGGGGGGGAGGCTCTGTTCATCCATCAAAAAGGGGAATGTTTGTCTCGGTTCCAGTTTACGGCGGTGTTCCGGAAATGTCTGAAGGAGGGGGGTCTAGTCCCGGGAGAATATTCGGCGCATTCGTTTCGAATAGGGGCAGCAACGGAAGCGGCAAGGGGAGGCCTGCCTGCAGATTCTGTAAAGCGGATTGGCAGATGGGAGTCTAATAGATATAAACTGTATGTACGGCCTCATTTGTTGTAAACAATGAGGTATCGGTGGTTGACAATGCTGATGTTAATGTTTTCGGGGGGTTGTTTTTGGTCCTGCTGGGTATTGTTTTTCTCTTTTATGTCTTTACAGATCCCCAAGGTTGTCTGATTTGGATCCTAGGACATTCATTTGTGTTTTGGGGGGCAAGAAGGGCGGATGTCAAGCCTGGGGGGAGACAGCTGGGGGTGCCCAGGGAGGAAGGAAGGGTACGATGGATAGGGATTAGGGGTCTCATGTGGCAGAAGGTGTTACCCGAAGTTCACAGGGGGGCTAGCTTAGACAGGGCCCCGGACATTTTGGTGATACATGCGGGGGGGAATGATTTGAGCGTCCGGCCGATGCGCCAGGTGATCAAAGACATACAATGGGATATACGCCGACTGCGGGCCTCTTTCCCTGACCTGATCATTGTTTGGTCAGATATTGTGGCTCGCATGGCCTGGAGGGAGGCCAGGTCATTGGAGCGTTTGGATAAGGCCCGGATAAAGGTGAACAGAGAAGTGGGCAGGTTTGTGGTGCAGCAAGGTGGGATAGCGGTTCGCCATTCAGATTTAGAAGTTGAGACTTGGAGGTACCTGAGGGGGGACGGGGTTCATCTCAACCCGATCGGGATCGATCTTTGGGCTCTGGGATTGGAGGAGGGCGTTAGGAGGGCTTTCCTGGTGTGGCGGCGGGCCCAAGTGTGAGGTGGTCCCACTTGTGCCGCGGTGGCGGTGGGTTCCCCTGCCGTTTGGTAGAAATAGACGGTGGTTAGGTAAAAACGGTGGGGGGGCATAGTTACAGGGATGGTGTCTGCCTTGGTGGTCTGGTGTCAGTCTGGACCACCAGGGGAGAAGTGGGTGGGTCTGTGGTCAGCTAGGTCTTCGAGTCGGTAGTCGCGACTGGGGACATGTCGTTAGCTAAGAGGGTACCACAGGCCCAAAAGAGTGATCAGGGGTTGTCAGGGGGACTGACAACCAAGGTATGGTTAAAAGGTTTAACAATTGAGGAATAGGTTAAATATTTAAAGTTGGGTGATATATATATGTATATGATGGTGTATATATATATATATATACAGTTTTTGTATTTGTTAATAAAGGCCTACCAGGCCATTTTAAATCCAGCAGGTGTCAGTGTGATTATTGGGAAAGGTTTAATGTTAAGGGGTATATGCTTGTATTGGTTGGTGCGGTAAGTTATCCGGCTGCCCTAGTCAAGCTCTATTTGTGGGAAGAAAATTATAAAAGTTTAGGTACAATGTTGTATGACCGCGCAATTGTCATTCAAAGTGCAACAGCGCTGAGAGCTGAAAATTCTCCTGGGCAGGAAGGGATGAAAGTGCCTGGTATTGAAGTGGTTAAAAGTGTCCTTTTGTATGGCTGGGTGTTGGCCCTCCTAATTGTACTAGCCCCTTTTTAATTTATTTGATTAGAACAGAGGTGAGAGGGCTGGGTTTCTCTCTCAGGTGCTCTATTAACAGACCACATGGCCAGGTAATGGATACCTTTGCTATTCGGCATCCAGAGAGGCAGCATCTCATTCTGAGGAATAGTCAATGACAGGTAAGTTTTGCTATCCTAGTATTGGGGATAGATTGGGGGGGGGGTGAGAAGCAATGTATTACTAGGGGTTGGGTTGGGGTTGCCCAGATTTATTTTATTTAAATTTGTTACTATATGCCCAAAAAAAAAAAATACATTGGTGCGGTGTGACTTTAGCCCACTCAAAGTGAATAGGCTGAAATCGCATTGCACAGAACCGCATGCGAATCACACAAGTGCGATTCACGTGCAGACAAGCTGTGAACCGGCCCCAAGAGACTTTGTCAGAATTCAGATACATATTTGCACAGTGGTGTAGTTTCAAAAGTTGCTCATTGGTGAAAATACATCTGCATGACAGTTGTTATAGAATAGATGAAACCTTACAGGAGATTTGGGCTTCATTCACATTTGTTGCATTGCGACAACATGTGCAAAAAACGCACACTGCCTCACAATGCGCAAAAACGTGCTGCTCTTTTACAGACATGCAGAGCAGCCGCTAATGACACCAAATACCATGCGTTTTGGTGCAGGCACCTCTTTGCTCATTTCTCACACATAGGAAGCCCATTGAAATGATTGAGCTGCCCTTAAACGCAACGCATAGAAATGCAAGAAAATGTACAAAAAAGGAGCGTGCAATTGGTTGAACCTCCATGGTGCGGGCGGAGCCTCAAAAAGTACAGCTTGTCCCCGGCAGGTGTCTCACTTCCAGCACACTGAAATCATTGGGATGCCAACAAATGACTAGTTACATTTCTTAGAGGCAAAGAGAATTCAGTGCCAATGTATCTCAACGGTAGCCCGATTTTTTCTAAATTTAAAAAAAAAAAAAAAAAATTGTACAGTACTCCTATTCTATGAAAATCCAGAATTGAATCAATGGGCCGATATACACTCACATCCACTATATTGGGGACACCTGTTCAATTGCTTGTAACACAATGTAGCTTTCTAAAAGTACATTTAAGATTTAATATCTCAAAGCTATGATAAGAGTTAAATAAAAGTTCTTTTGACCAGAAGTGAAAGCTTCAATATAATAAACATTTATTAGAGCTGATTCAAAGTCTAATCTAACACACAGAACCTATCTACAGTCCCAAACAAGCAGGAAACCGTAGGTTTAACCACCTAAGGACCGCCTCCTGCACGTATACGTCGGCAGAATGGCACGGCTGGGCACATGTACGTCCTGTACTAGTACCCAGCCGTGGGTCGCGGGCGCGCTCCCGCGACCCGGTCCGAAGCTGCGGGACCAGCGGACCCGATCGCCGGTGGAGACCCGCGATCGGTCCCCGGAGCTGAAGAACGGGGAGAGGTGTATGTAAAACACAGCTTCCCCGTTCTTCACTGTGGCGCTGTCATCGATCGTGTGTTTCCTTATATAGGGAATCGCAATCGATGACCTCACACCTACAGCCACACCCCCCTACAGTAAGAAACACAGACAAGGTCACAATTAACCCCATCAGCGCCCCCTGTGGTAAACTCCCAAACTACAATTCATTTTCACAGTAAACAATGCATTTTAACCACTTAAGCCCCGGACCATTTTGTTGCTAAATGCCCAGGCCAGGTTTTGCGATTTGGCACTTCGTCGCTTTAACAGACAATTGCGCGGTCGTGCGACGTGGCTCCCAAACAAAATTGGCGTTCTTTTTTTCCCCACAAATAGAGCTTTCTTTTGGTGATATTTGATCACCTCTGCGGTTTTTATTTTTTGCCCTATAAACAAAAATAGAGCGACAATTTTGAAAAAAATGCAATATTTTTAACTTTTTGCTATAATAAATATCCCCCAAAAACATATATACAAATTTTTTTTTCCTCAGTTTAGGCCGATACATATTCTACCTATTTTTGTTTAAAAAAAAAAAAAAAAAAATCGCAATAAGCGTTTATCGATTGGTTTGCGCAAACTTTATAGCGTTTACAAAATAGGGGATAGTTTTATTTCATTTTTATGAAT
Source organism: Rana temporaria (assembly GCF_905171775.1). Taxonomy (NCBI): domain Eukaryota; kingdom Metazoa; phylum Chordata; class Amphibia; order Anura; family Ranidae; genus Rana; species Rana temporaria. The sequence goes on from NC_053491.1 coordinate 386,476,260, forward strand.
TTTTTTTTTTTTTTTACTACTAATGGCAGCGATTTTCTTTTTTTTTTTCGTGACTGCGACATTATGGCGGACACTTCGGACAATTTTGACACATTTTTGGGACCATTGTCATTTTCACAGCAAAAAATGCATTGAAATTGCATTGTTTATTGTGAAAATGACAGTTGCAGTTTTGGAGTTAACCACAAGGGGCGCTGTAGGAGTTAGGGTTCACCTAGTAGTGTGTGTTTACAACTGTAGGGGGGTGTGGCTGTAGGACTGACGTCATTGATCGAGTCTCCCTATAAAAGGGATCACTCGATCGATGCAGGCGCCACAGTGAAGCACGGGGAAGCGGTGTTTACATACGCCTCTCCCCGTTCTTTAGCTCCGAATAGCCCCGCTGTCGTCCCGGATCGCTCCCCGCGGATATCCGATCGGACCCCCGACCCGCGGAAAGGCATGGACGTACATGTACGTGCCATTCTGTGGACGTACATATACATGCGGCGGTCGGCAAGTGGTGAAATGCATTTTTTGCTGTGAAAATGACAATGGTTTCAAAAATGTATCAAATTGTCCGAAGTGTCCGCCATAATCTCTCAGTCACGAAAAAAAAAAAAAAATTGTCGCTCCATTTTTGTTTATAGCGCACAAAATAAAAAACACAGAGGTGATCAAATACCACCAAAAGAAAGCTCTATTTGTGGGGAAAAAAAAGACGCCAATTTTGTTTGGGAGCCACGTCGCACAATTGTCTGTTAAAGCGACGCAGTGCCGAATCGCAAAACCTGGCTGGGTTCTTTAGCTGCATTTTGGTCCGGGTCTTAAGTGGTTAAGACCCATCCTTCAGGCCATGCTTCCATAAAGTTGGCTGCCTTTACCTCTGCTGTCTAGTATATCTTTCTATGCTGACGTCCCATTGGTTAGCCTAAGTCGGCCCCCTTTCATGCAAATCCTGGTGACCATTTTTGGGCAGCAGAGTAAAGTGAATTTTCCCAGGGTCAAAGGGTGGGGCTATCTTCATTAACCACTTCCCGCCCGGCCTATGGCCGATTTACGTCCGGGAAGTGGTTATGAAATCCTGACAGGACGTTCCAGAACGTCCTGCAGGATTTCATGCCGCGCGCGCCCGTGGGGGCGCGCATCGCGGCGATCGGTGATGCGGGGTGTCAGTCTGACACCCTGCATCTCCGATCTCGGTAAAGAGCCTCCGGCGGAGACTCTTTACCACGTGATCAGCCGTGTCCAACCACGGCTGATCACGATGTAAACAGGAAGAGCCGCCGATGGCTCTTCCTCCTCGCGTCTGACAGACGCGAGTAGAGGATAGCCGATCGGCGGCTCTCCTGACAGGGGGGGTTCGCGCTGATTGGTTATCAGCGCAGCCCCCCCTCGGATCGCCACCCTGGACCACCAGGGATGCCCACCCTGGACCACCAGGGTGGGCAAAAAAAAAAAACAGAAAAAAAAAAAAGTTAAAAAAAAAAAAAAAAAAAGCAGAAAGAAAAAAGATGCCAGTCAGTGCCCACAAATGGGCACTGACTGGCAACAATCAGTGCTGCCACCCCAGTGTCCATCAGCGCCACCCCAGTGTCCATCAGCGCCACCCCAGTGTCCATCAGCGCCACCCCAGTGTCCATCAGCGCCACCCCACAGTGCCCATCCATGCCCAGTGCCCACCTAGCAGTGCCCATCTGTGCCACCCATGAGTGCCCATCTGTGCCGCCCATGAGTGCCCATCTGTGCCGCCTATGTGTGCCCATCAGTGCCGCCTATGTGTGCCCATCAGTGCTGCCTATGTGTGCCCATCAGTGCCGCCTATGTGTGCCCATCAGTGCCGCCTGTGTGCCCATCAGTGCCGCCTATGTGTGCCCATCAGTGTCGCATACCAGCGCCGCCAATCAGTGCCACCTCATCTGTGCCCGTCAGTACTACCTCATCGATGTCCATCAGTGCCATCTCATCGGTGCCCATTAGTGCCGCCATATCAGTGCCCGTAATTGAAAGAGAAAACTTATTTACAAAAAAATTAACAGAAAAAAATAAAAACGTATTTTTTTTTCCAAATTTTCAGCCTTTTTTTAGTTGTTGCGCAAAAAAAAAAAATCGCAGAGGTGATCAAATACCACCAAAAGAAAGCTCTATTTGTGGAAAAAAAAGGACGCCAATTTTGTTTGGGTACAGTGTAGCATGACCGCGCAATTGCCATTCAAAGTGCGACAGTGCTGAAAGCTGAAAATTGGCTTGGGCGGGAAGCTGCGTAAGTACCTGGTATGGAAGTGGTTAAACATCCCAGCATAGGGTCAATCACATAACGTGGTTTTAACTCAATGGCTCCGATTTTTGTCTAGTAAGAACAAAGGGCTTTGCCATGTGCTAAATTACATATATTGGCAAGCTAAATGAACAATATAATCCGTACGCTGGATGAAATGTCTTCAGCCCCTACTAAATTAAATATATTCATAATTACTATATATATATATATATATATATATATATATATATATATATATATATATATATATCTATATCTATCTATCCCCACACACACACAGCTATCCAATTTAGATTACCCAAAAAAACACATGGCAACAACAAATTGCTAATCAGCCAATCACATGGCAGCAACTCAAAGCATTTAGGCATCTAGACATGGTGAAGACTACTTGCTGAAGTTCTAACCGAGCATCAGAATGGGGAAGAAACGGGATTTAAGTGACTTTGAATGTGGCAGGGCTGGTCCCAGTAGATCAGCAGTTTTTAAAATACTCAGATTTTCTTGCAAAACCAACGCTAGGTTTTACAGTAAATGGTCAGAAAGAGAAAATATCCAGTGAGCGGCAGTTGTGTGGAGGAAAATGCCTTGATGTCAGAGGAGAATGGGTAGACTGGTTTGAGATAATAGAAAGGCAACAGTAACTCAACCACCCGTTACAACCAAGGTATGCAGAGTACCGTTTCTGAATGCACAGTACATCAGACCTTGAAGCAGATGGGCTACAGCAGCAGACAACCACACCAGGTGCCACTCCTGTCAGCAAAAAAGAGGAAACAGAAACTACAATTCACACAGGCTCAACAAAATTAGATGGATAGAAGATTGGAAAAACATTGCCTGGTCTGACGAGTCTCGATTTCAGCTGCAACATTCGGATTGTAGGGTCAGAATTTGGCGTAAACAACATGAAATCATGGATCCATCCTGCCTTGTATCAATGATTCAGGCTGGTGGTGATGTAATGGTGTGGGGGATATGTTCTTGGCACACTTTGGGCCCCTTAGTACCAATTGATCATTGTTTATATGCCACGGCCTACCTGAGTGTTGTTGCTGACCATCCCTTTATGACTACAGTGTACCCATCTTCTGATGGCTCCTTCCAGCAGGATAATGCACCATGTCACAAAGCTCAAATCATCTCACCACTGGCTTCTTGAACATGACAATGAGGTCACTGTACTCCAATGGCCTCCACAGTCACCAGATCTCGATCCAATAGAGCACCTTCGGGATGTGGTGGAATGGTAGATTTGCATCATGCATAGTTGCCAACATTGCAAAAAAAATAAAAAATCCGGGACACTTTTTTGCATGTAGGCAGAGCCTTGCTATAATTAGAGGGCGGGGCCTTCTTTTGTAGGTGCGTCACACCGTAGTAAAAAAATTGGCGTGGTTTACGCAGGTAACGGGCGTGGCTCGAGTCTGAGATGAATGAGGGATGGAGGGTGAAAAAGAAGGGGAGAAATAAAAGGGAGAAAGGAGGGAGGGAAGGAGAAAGAAAGAGGGATGGACAGACAGCAGGCCCAGATCCTACACCACAATAGAAATGTGTATTCCAGAGTTTAACAATCAGCAGATAAATATACTCCAACCTGGTGTAGGCACTTCAATCATCCCGGCAGCGCCGCAGCAGCTTTATTTTAGATTGTATTGGATCGGCCTTGTTTTGGTCTTCTAAAAAAAGGCGGCCGGCCGAGACATTGTCTCCACTAGCCGTGGACCTTTAGCGGCGGCGAAAAACCAGATTTCCCAGGACAAAATAAATCCGGGAAAAGGGTGTGAATCCAGGGAAATCTGGGACAGTTGGCAACTATGCTTCATGGATGTGCAGTAGGGTGACCACATTTCCAAACTGCCATTCAGGGACACCCCCCCCCCTAAAAAATATATGTTTTTTTACATATTTTTTTGCGTATTTTGGGGGCAGGGGCGTATCATGAAATCAGCGGGCCCGTGTGCAAGATCAAAAGAGGGCCCTAGGCCCCATCAAATGCAGCCACTTGTGCCCCATCAAATGCAGCCACTTGTGCCCCATCAAATGCAGCCACTTGTGCCCCATCAAATGCAGCCACTTGTGCCCCATCAAATGCAGCCACTTGTGCCCAATCAAATGCAGCCACTTGTGCCCCATCAAATGCAGCCACTTGTGCCCCATCAAATGCAGCCACTTGTGCCCCATCAAATGCAGCCACTTGTGCCCCATCAAATGCAGCCACTTGTGCCCAATCTAATGCCGCCACTGTTCCCATCATATGCCGCCACTGTTCCCATCAAATGCAGCCACTTGTGCCCAATCTAATGCCGCCACTGTTCCCATCAAATGCAGCCACTGTTCCCATCAAATGCCGCCACTGTTCCCATCAAATGCCGCCACTGTTCCCATCAAATGCAGCCACTGTTCCCATCAAATGCAGCCACTGTTCCCATCAGATGCAGCCACTGTTCCCATCAGATGCCGCCACTGTTCCCATCAAATGCCGCCACTGTTCCCATCAAATGCAGCCACTATTCCCATCAAATGCCGCCACTGTTCCCATCAAATGCAGCCACTGTGCCCATCAAATGCAGCCACTGTTCCCATCAAATGCAGCCACTGTGCCCATCAAATGCCGCCACTGTTCCCATCAAATGCAGCCACTGTTCCCATCAAATGCCGCTACTGTTCCCATCAAATGCCGCCACTGTTCCCATCAAATGCCGCCACTGTTCCCATCAAATGCCGCCACTGTTCCCCATCAAATGCCGCTACTGTGCCCCATCAAATGCTGCCAGTGTGTCCAGCAATTGTTGCTACTGTGCCCCATCTGATGCTGCCAGTGTGCCGATCAATTGTCGCTACTGTGCCCCATCAAATGCTGCCAATGTGCCCATCAATTGCTGCTACTGTGCCTATCAGATGCTGCCAGTGTGCCTATCAATTGCCGCTACTGTGCCCATCAGATCATATGCTGTCAGTGTGTTGATTATTTGTAACTACTGTGCCCCATCAACTGCTGCCAGTGTGCCCATGAATTGTCGCTACTGTGCCTCCATCAGATGCCGCAAGTGTGCCCATGAATTGTCGCTACTATGCCCCATCAAATGCCAGTGTGCCCATATTTAAATTGTCGCTACTGTGCCCCATCAGATGCTGCCAGCCAGTGTAATTTGCCCCTTTTTGCTCACCTTTTAATATGATTTGGAGATGGAGTGACCCCTCGTCTGGTGGTGGTGGAGCAGGGCAGTCTTCAGCCAGCCGGCTGGTCTTCTCTTCTGGTTCCGAACTTCGGGCCGCTCGGGCGGGAGGAGGAGGAGCCTGCCTGGGCCCTGGAGGAGGTCAGACCGTCGGAGATGTCGCGGGCGGCGGGCCTGAAATTCGCTGCAGTGCAGGCAGCGGCGGGAGGTCGGGACGGACCGAATCCAGCTGGTGCTGAGCAGCTGAGGTCACTCACTGTCGCTGCTAGCCTGCGCTGGGCAGTGGGCTGGAGCGGGCTGCTGCGGGGGAGGAAGAGGTCGGAGGGCTTGGTCGTCTGCGCCGCGGTGGTAGGTGAGTGACTCACTTGTCTGACTCTGACCGTGTCCTGACGATGGGGATGCTGAGCTGCTCTCTCTGCTGCGCTGCAAGAACCGCGGCTGGAGGAGGAGGAGAAGAGGAGGAGGTGGGGGTGGAGTCGGAGCCTCAGAGAGAGGGACACGGTGATGTCACTGGTTGCTACAAGCGGGGCGGCCCTAGCAACCAGTGATTTCAAACAGCGGCACTGCGGTAGTGAGTGTGGCAGGCTGGCAGGCAGTCTATGTTTGATTCCGGGACGAACTATTGTCCCGCATTGAAGGCTCCCGGGACACGGGACAAAAAGTTAAATTACGGGACGATCCCGGGCAAAACGGGACACGTGGTCACCCTAATGTGCAGTTGACAAATCTGCAGCAACTGCCTGATGCCATTATGTCAATATGGATCAAAATCTGAGGAATGTTTCCAGCACCTTGTTGAATCTATGCCATGAAGAATTAAGGCAATTATGAAGGAAAAAGGGGTTCAACCGGTACTAGCAAGGTGTACCCGATAAAATGGCCAGTGAATGTATAAAAACTGGACTCATTCACAGAATTCCACGTGGGAGTACACAGAACATTCCGTTTGTCCATTGCAGTGCACACACAGCTGCAGCCGCCGCCATCTCCACTAAGGGAAACTGGCAGTGAAGCCTTTCGGCTTCACAGATGGGTTCCCTACTGCGCATGCGCAAAAAGCGCTGCTCTTTCTAATTGGCCCGGCGGAGGGGGGGGGGGGCGAACTTCTGAGGGACGGTGCTGCGACAGGTGGGGACAGGGACCTGTCAAAAACAGGTACCCCCCTGAAAAATGGCAAATGTGGAGGGAGAAAATAAGCGGAAGTTCCAGTTTTGGGTGGAACTCCGCTTTAACTAGTGCATGTGTTGATACTATTATATTGTGTAAATTATGGGATTTATGGCAGGATGCCCGGACATACTAAATAAAACACCAACAAACCATATTCCTTAAATAAAATTATTTTATTTATAATACATACATATAATCCAAATTTTCATTTTTATATATATATATATATATATATATATATATATATATATATATATATATATATATATATATATATATATATATATATATATATATATATATATATATATATATATATATATAATTTTTTTGGATAAAATTTGGCCGCAGCGTATACTATTGGTTTACTAACATCATCATAACTTATACTCCACCAAATTATCACCATAAATCCAGCTCAGCCACTACGACTCGAGCTGACAAACTGTCTTTAAAGCGGGAGTTCACCCTATTAATAAAAAAAAAAAAAAAAAAATGTTTTCCTCTAGCATAAAATGAGGCATAGTAGCGCGAGCTACAGTATGCCTGTCTTTATTTTTTTTTAACCCCGTACTCACTGTGCAATCGTAGAGACAAGATTCCGACTCCCCTCGGGGAATGGGCGTTCCTATCCAGAGGGAAGGTGATTGACGGCCGGCTCTGGCACGTCACGCTTCTCCGGAAATAGCTGAAATAGGACTTGGCGCTTCACGGCGCCTGCGCATAGTCTGTGCGCAGGCGCCGTATAGCGCCGTGAAGAGCCGAGACCTGTTCCGGCTGTCTTCGGGGAGCGTGACGTGCCAGAGCCGGCCGTCAATCACCTTCCCTCTCCATAGGAACGCCCATTCCCCGCGGGGAGTCGGAATCTTGTCTCTACGATTGCACAGTGAGTACGGGGCTAAAAAAATAAAGACAGGCATACTGTAGCTTGCGCTACTATGCCTCATTTTATGCTAAAATTTGTCATGGAGGGTGAACCACCGCTTTAAATGTAAATCATACCAAAACTGTCCCCCTTTGCCAACTGACAAAGTGGACTTCCCCACATAGTATAGCCGCGACAAAGGGAAGGGAGGGGGGGGGGGGGTAAGTTCCGCTGAATTATCCTCTTCAGGACGACTGGCCCCGGACTACCTGAACTGACCCCTTAAATGGGGACCCCTCAAAGTTCTGGAAGGTTCTATGAATGAATGAATGAAAACTTATAAAGCGCGGCGCATGCGAACTGAATCGCTTCTGGGCTTCTATGGTGTCAGCTGACCCCAATTGACCTATCCCATGGCCAGGAGTCCCTAATATTTTGCCCAGTAACCAGACTAGAACAACCAATCCCCAGCTTTCCCGCTTGAATAACCTAAATGACCTATCCTACTCTCAGGAAATTTTCCCTAGCAACTACCTAACCCACCAATCCCAGGTCTTCCCGCTTTTTTAACTAAAGGGGAGCCTGGAAACTGCTCCTGCCAACAATCCAATAAGGAAAAGGGGGGCCTTGAAAGCCCTAACCCCTTTTCCTCACATTCTGATTCATGTCTAACCAGGATGCAGTTCTCCGGTCATCTGATATATGAAGATTATTATGAACTGTGTTCATATCTATTAATAGGCAGGGGCGGACTGACCAGTCGGGCACAAACCGAGGACCCTAGAGTCAGGGAGGCCTCATGAGCTGCTCAGTCTGCCCCTAAATGTGCCCACAGCTTATTATGCAGGATTGGGGAAGTTTGTGCATCGCAGAGGTAGTGAGCGATGTCATCCTTGCCTGCAGATGAGGCTGTATGAGAGGACTTGGTGCTGGCTGGGATTACAGAGTGATCATGGAGCCATGAGGATTATCCCTTTCATGCCTATGCCTATGTATGACATTTTGGTGTTTACAAGTTAAAATCCATATTTTTGGCTAGAAAATTACTTAGAACCCCCAAACGTTATATATATATATTTTGTAACAGAGAATCTAGAGAATAAAATGGCGATTGTTGCAATATTTTATGTCATACGGTATTTGTGCGGCGGTGTTTTAAACACAACTTTTGGGGAAAAATTTACTTTCATGAATTTTAAAAAAATGAAAAAGTAAAATCAGCCCAATTTTTTTGCATAATGTGAAAGATGATGTTATGCCGAGTAAATAGATACCAAGCATGACACGCTTTATAATTGCACGCACTCGTGGAATGGCGACAAACTACGGTAACTAAAAATCTCCATAGGCGACGCTTTAATCTTTTTTTACGGTTACCAGGTTAGAGTTACAGAGTAGGCCTAGTGCTATAATTATTGCTCTCGCTCTTACGATCGCGGCGATACCTCACATGTGTTATTTGAACACCGTTTTCATATGCGGGCGCGACTTCCGTATGCGCTTTCTTTGCTGCGCAAGCTCGCGGGGAGGGGGGCGCTTTAAAAAAATTTTTTTTGTTTTCTTATTTATTTATTTTTTTCTAATATTAAATTTTTTTTTTTTTTTTTTTTTTTTTTTTTTTTACATTTTGATCACTTTTATTGCTGTCACAAGGAATGTAAACATCCCTTGTGACAGCAATAGGTGGTGACAGGTACTCTTTATGGAGGGATCGGGGGTCTAAAAGACCTCCGAGCCCTCCTTTGCACTTCAAAGTATTCAGATCGCCGAAAACGGCGATTCTGAATACTGTGTACTTTTTTAAATCCGGCGCCATTGTCATCTGAGAAACCCGGAAGTGACGTCATGATGCCGCTTCCGTGGTTTCAATGCGGACACTGAATCAAAGCCATTTACGGCTTTGTTTCAGAGCTCGCCGAGACGCTGGAGGCGCCGGATCGTGGATCGGGTCTCCCGGTGGGACGGGAGGCCCGGTCAGAGCGGCGAGAGGCGGCGGGAGGGGGGGGGGATGTCCCCTCCCGCTCCTCCGGCATAACAACCGAGTGGCTTTTAGCCGCATCGGTTGTTATGTTTGGAAAGCCGATCGCCCGCTCTAAACAACGGTACCGGGATGATGCCTGCGGCTGCAGGCATCATCCCGGTATAACCCCTGAAAGCCGAGGACGCATATATGCGATCCGTCGGCGTGAAAGGGTTAAAGCAGTGACTGACAGGCGCTCTGGCCACCTCTCCTCATAGGGAATTCACAGAGGGGCGGTGCCACAGTATACATCCATGCATGGGGGAAAGCCAGTGAGAGAGCTGAGGGCTGAGGGCTGCAGAGTGAAGACAGAGCAGCAGGTCAGTGTGTAATCACAGTATGTCTATGATCACCAGCCAGGCTGACTGGATGTTCCTTCTTCCCCAGTGCCCATCTACCAGGAGCTATTCCCTGGTACACGGAGTGCCACAGTGTGCAGATATATCAGTGTTGTATATAAGGAATAGCACCCACTATACAGATATCAGTGTTAGGGAAAAGCATTCAGTGTATAGATGTCAGTTATTCATAGGGAATAGCACTAAGTGATATTCCCTATGAACAACTGACATCTATACACTAAATGCTTTCCCCCAACACTGATATCTGTATACTGAGTGCTATTCCTTATATACACAACACTGATATCTGTATACTGAGTGCTATTCCTTATATACAACACTGATATATCTGCACACTTCGGCAAAAAGAACCATCAGTGGGTACAATGTTCCTTACATTGGGGGTCAGTGGGAAGAATGGTCCTGACATTGGGGGTCGGTGGGAAGAATGGTCCTGACATTGGGGGTCGGTGGGAAGAATGGTCCTGACATTGGGGGTCGGTGGGAAAAATGGTCCTGACATTGGGGGTCAGTGGGAAGAATGTCCCACAAGGTAACCCCCCCCCCCCCCGGGAGAGCGCTTTTCCTAGGGGGTCATCTGATGTGGGGAGGAGCCGCGAGAACCACGGGGGGGACCCCCATAACAGCAGGATTGGGGCCACTCTGTGCAAAACTAACTGCACAGTGGAGGCAAGTATGACGTTTGTTATTTAACCACTTGCCTCCTGTGCACATACACCCCCTTCCTGCCCAGACGAGATTTTAACTTCCGGCACTGTCGATTTAACTGACAATTGCGCGGTCGTGCGACGTGGCTCCCAAACAAAATTGACGTCCTTTTTTCCCCCCACAAATAGAGCTTTCTTTTGGTGGTATTTGATCGCCTGTGCGGTTTTTATTTTTTGGGCTATAAATAAAAAAAAGAGCGTCAATTTTGAAGAAAAAAACACTTTTTTTGCTATAATAAATATCCCATTTAAAAAAAAAAAATTTCTCAGTTTAGGCCGATACATATTATTATTCTACATATATTTTTTTTTTTTTCTTTTACCAAAAATAATCGCAATAACCTGGTTTGCGCAAAAGTTATATTGCCTACAAAATGGGGAACATAATGATTTTTTTTTTTTTTTTACTAGGAATGGCGGCAATCTGCGTGGTTTTTTTTTTTTTTTTTTTTTTTTCGGGACTGCAACATTATAGCGGACACATCGGACACTTGACACATTTTTGGGACCATTCACATTTATACAGTGAACAGTGCTATAAATATGCATGGATTACTGTATAAACGTGACTGTCAGGGAGGGGGTTAACCACTAGGGGGCGTGGAAGGGGTTAAATGTGTAGCCTATTGAGTGTTCTAACTGTAGGGGGGTGACTGGGGGAGGTGACCGATCTGTGTCCCAATGTACAAGGGACACAGATCGGTCTCCTCTCTCCCTGACAGGACGTGGAGCTCTGCGTTTACACACAGAGCTCCACGTCCCTGCTCAGTTACTGGGCAATCGCGGGTGCCCGGTGGCCATGGCGGCCGCCGGGCACACGCATTGTGTTCCCAGTGACGCGACGCCCTAGAGGCTTTAAATGACAGGACATCATATGACGTCCTGTCAGAAAAATAGGGTATTCCGCCCGCCGTCATTTGACGGCGTGCGGTACCCTAGTGGTTAAAAAAAAAAAAAAAAAACAAGCCTTTACAAATCGCTTTAATTTTGGAAATGTACCGTTGTTGCACTCTGTAATGCAAGTTTATTTTTCTTTATATTCTATAATAAACATTTTATTTTGAACATAGTGCAGAGAAATTCTGTGACCAACGCATGTAGTGTGGGCAGTGCAATATGATTGTAGGGATTTGTGTGGGTGTGGCTTGAGTGTGGGTGGGAACACATGGGCGGGGACAGGGGGCCCCAGGATCTCCTATTGCCCAGGGGCCCCCCATGAGTTGTCAGTCCGCCCCTGGTAATAGGTCTGCAGGTTTTGGTACATAGACCTCTATTTTTACATCTCTTACAATCTGAGATAATGTGTGTAATGTCTGTAAGCTCAAACCCACATCCAGGTGACCCCCGTCATAGATCGGCTTATAATTTATTTTGCTGTCCTTATCTCCTTCTACAGCTTCTCCTATATCTGATTCCTGTAAGACAGTCAGTCACTCCTCAATGTGATGGATCTTCCTGGATAGTTCATCCTTCTCGATTTCCAGCTGCTGGATCTTATCAGAGATGAAAAAATCCTGGCGGGAAAACCATTTGTATGCTTTTACGACAGGTAAAAAAAAAAAAAAAAAAAAAATGCGCATGCTCGGAAACCAATTGACGCATTTGCTCAGAAGCATAGAACTTAATTTTCTCGGCTCGTTGTAGTCTTTTACGTTGCCGCGTTCTTGGCAGACAAAAGTTCACTGGACTTTTGTGTGACTGTGTGTAAGCAAGGCAGGCTTGCCAGGAATCCCATCTGGAAAACCGTTGTGTTTTTTTTTATCTGACAGAAAATCCAGTCGTGTGTACTAGGCATCAGTCTCCTCTCTTGGTGATTAGCTCCTGCAGAACATTTATCAGTCTCTTCTTCTTCTTCTCAGAGGCCTCATCCAGCATCTCCACCTGATGACCCCCGATGTTCTCCAGCCAAGCTACAGGACACACAGACACAGAGGGAGTCCTCAATGCAATAAGGAAATGCTCCATCCCTATGGATGGAGCATTTCCTGTTCCCCAGGGAGCTGGTGGGTTCAGTCATGACATGTTCTGGTGCCTTGCTGTGGACTCTCAGGTGTTTATCACACAAATAAACTTCACAATGAAGACAGGATTTAACAGCCGTACAGGAGAGCCCACACAGTAAGTACAGAATATTCCAGTCTCATCCTGAGTTGGCTGAGGAAAGAGGAAACTCTCCACAATGTTACACAGTTATGTTCCTCATGACTATGGTAGTCTGATATTGCAACCCTCCTATTAACCTTTAACCTTCCCCCCCTTTGAACCCCTCTTACCCAGTAAGGACACTGACACAGTAAATTGGAGTAAAATTGGCCACAACAGCCATTTTTTTATTTTGTAACCAAATTAAATTATATTTTAACCAAACGTGAAATAGGAATTTTCAACAATTCCAACTTTATTATTAACAAATATTTTATCAAAACTCTTTTATTATTTACACCAGTCCCAATTGGTCTTTGACGGTAAACCCCAATTAACCTTTTCTTCACCACCAACACTGCGTTGCATTACCATAACCGGCCTCCAGCCGAGCCAGCTCTGAGACACCCCTTTTTGTAACCTGCAGTGTACCATCACCGTATTACAGCGGACACCGTTCCACTGTAATAACCCCGTAAGGGGGGGCCACCCCACCGATGAGCCCCCCAACCATTTCCATTCCATCCGTTAACTGCCACCATCAAAGACCAAGGACCCCGCCAATGCTGTTGCGACAATCCTGCCATTGCCCTGAAAGAAAAGAAAACAAAACGCACAACACCAAACACACACAACAAACAGGGAGGGTGGGTGGGAAAAGTCTGTCCTCCTTGTCTGCTTCCTTCCCGTGCTGTGCACGTGGGCCGCCCCCACCCCCCTTTTATACCCCTCCTCCTCCTTTCACAAAATGGACTCCAGCCTCCTCCCTTGCTACCACCTCTTTTCATTAACCCCTTGGTTGCCTACATACCCCACCAGTCATGCCCGGCCCTGCATTATTTTCTTTTGTCCTTGTCATTCCGGGCCTCACTTGACTATGGTAGTCTGATATTGCAACCCTCCTATTAACCTTTAACCTTCCCCCCCTTTGAACCCCTCTTACCCAGTAAGGACACTGACACAGTAAATTGGAGTAAAATTGGCCACAACAGCCATTTTTTTATTTTGTAACCAAATTAAATTATATTTTAACCAAACGTGAAATAGGAATTTTCAACAATTCCAACTTTATTATTAACAAATATTTTATCAAAACTCTTTTATTATTTACACCAGTCCCAATTGGTCTTTGACGGTAAACCCCAATTAACCTTTTCTTCACCACCAACACTGCGTTGCATTACCATAACCGGCCTCCAGCCGAGCCAGCTCTGAGACACCCCTTTTTGTAACCTGCAGTGTACCATCACCGTATTACAGCGGACACCGTTCCACTGTAATAACCCCGTAAGGGGGGGCCACCCCACCGATGAGCCCCCCAACCATTTCCATTCCATCCGTTAACTGCCACCATCAAAGACCAAGGACCCCGCCACAGCCCGAAAGGGAAACCCCCTTTTCCTTACGGGCCCCTCCACACCCGCAGGGCCCTCTGGATTCCCTCCTGCACTCCCAGGACCCACAGGTCCGTACCCACATCAGTTAGGTGAACACCGTCCCTGAGCAGGTACAACCCCAAATTAAGCTCCAATTCTCTGTGTCTCACCACTAAACCCCCATGTTTGGCCACAAACCGCCCCAGCACCTTGTTTACTTTTATTCTCCCTTTGTTGACCCGGTCCACTGACCTTGCCATACGCCAAGTAGTTCGTGCGACAATGTCAGACCATACTATCAGCATTCTCGGGAAAGATGCCCGCAACGTCAAGACGTCCGCCTTGACTGCCGTCATCAAGTCCCCTATCGGCCGGATCCCCAAGTCGTTCCCCCCGACGTGCAACAATAGCACGGGAGGTCGGTCGAGCCGAGCATAACGCTGCACTTCAGGCAGCACCCTGCTCCAACCCATCCCAGGGATACCCAACCACCTGACCGTTGCCACCCGCCTGGAAATCCCCAACTGCCTACCTCCCGGCCTAGCATCTGCTCTCCTGGCACCCCTACACACATATGAATGCCCCATTATCCACACGAGGCCTGGCTTTACTCCATCTGTAAAAACAAAACAAACAATGATCATCCACACCCTAAACATATTGCAATAAACCGGCCTTTTTACCCTGTTCCCACACCACTCATAAATCCAACGCCAAGTGTGGGCGCACGTAAGAGCGAAATCTCCTAGATTCCCATCTCCCGATTCGTTTTACTGCTGCCTCATCCAACCCGCACCGGGCCGCCTCGGTCGCCGCCCCAATGCGGAAGGAGTGCGAGGCAAACAGCCTCTCATCCAACCCCGCCTTCGTCAAACATTTCCTAAACAGGGCCGTAAATTGAAACCGTGAAACAAAAGACCCGTCCCCATGCATCAAAAATGGCCCCCCCAACTTAGGGCGTACCCTAAAAAATTCCCTTACCACCCCTACCGGACAAGCCTCTGAACCCGGCAGTGAATACAACGATACGTCCACCCCTTTTCCCCATTGATCAGTTTTTGAGCGCCTAAGGCGAAAAACCACTTTGCCTTCCGCTAACCGAACGTCATTGACCAATAAACCCCCGGGAACCCGCTTGGAGGGACTTACTAGCTCCCCCACCCGAAACGCCCCGAAAAAAGCGACCGAAAACACCGCCCGAAACAACCGTATTTCATATGCGGACGAACAAACCTCCCCCAATACCCCAAAAATTCTGCGTAGTACGGAAAATGTCACCGGCCTCCGCGCATCACTGCTCCGACGTCCCTTCTTGTATCCCTTTACCGCTTGCCTTACCCAAAACGTCTTCGTAAAATCCTCCCGCCCCTCCAGTTTAAACAAAAAGGCCAGGGCCGCCAGCTTCTTTTCCAACGCAGAGACTGACCCCACCTTTTCCATGTGTCTAGACACAAAATACACCACTAACCAGCCCATCTCCATGTCTGCCCGCTCCACCTCCGCCAACCGCTTAAAACCAGCCCATTCCGCCCATACCTTAGCGTATGCAGTCCACGTCGGCCCACTCACCGACCTCCTGAGCCAGTCTGCTGCGGCTCCAAAGCAAGTCCCCACATCCACCCTGGGCAAGGAACCCCTTCCGCGTCGGCCCCTGGAGCCAGCTCCCTGAACCTGTCCCACTGGAATCGAGACAGGGCGTCAGCAAGCCTATTATCCACCCCCGGAATATGCACTGCATACAGGAAAATATTCCACTGAAGACAACGTAACACCAGGTGCCGCAGCAACCGCACCACCGGAACCGATGAACCGGAGATACGATTGATGACCTGCACCACCCCCATGTTGTCGCAGTTCAACCTGATCTTCAGATCCCTGCATTCTGCCCCCCATAGCTCAATCGCCACCACCACTGGGAATAGCTCCAGCAGCACCAGGTTCTTTTCAAAACCCGCCGCCACCCAGGACTCCGGCCATGCCTCCGCGCTCCACCTTCCCTTAAAGAAGGCCCCGTAACCTGTGGATCCAGCCGCGTCCGTGACCAGGTCCAAATCAAAATTGCTGAAGGGGCCGGACATCCAAATGGCCCTCCCGTTGAATGTCTCTAGAAATGTGTCCCACACCTGTAAATCAGCTTTTAGATCCCTTGTCAACCTAATATAGTGCTTCGGTGCCCGAACACCCGCAGTTGCTGCCGACAGCCGTCGGCAAAAGACCCTGCCCATAGGGATGATGCGGCAGGCGAAGTTCAATTTTCCCAATAACGACTGCAACGTCCGCAACTGAACTTTGTCCTGCCCCACCATCCCCCGAATCTCCATCCGGAGATTCTCAACCTTGTCCCTCGGAAGCCTACACTCCATTTTTTCTGAATCAATCATGATACCCAGAAACATCAATTCCGTGCGCGGGCCCTCCGTCTTGTCGGCCGCCAGCGGCACTCCGAACTTCTCCGCAATGTGCTGCAATGTCGCCAGCAAGACTGCGCACACTTTGGATGACGGGGGTCCCACGCACAGGTAGTCATCAAGATAGTGGATAACTGAATCCACCCCTGCCACGTCCCTGACCACCCACTCCAAGAAGGAACTAAACGTCTCAAACAGTGCGCAGGAAATCGAGCATCCCATAGGCAAACACTGATCCACGTAAAACCCCTCTTGCCACCGGCAACCCAACAGCCTAAAACTGTCCGGGTGAACCGGCAGCAAGCGGAACGCAGCCTCAATGTCCGACTTCGCCATCAGGGCGCCCCTCCCGTAACGCCGCACCCACCGCACCGCCGCGTCAAACGACGCGTACGACACGGAGCATGCTTCTGGATCTATTGCGTCATTCACCGACCCCCCCTTTGGAAAAGACAAGTGGTGAATGAGGCGATACTTGTTTGGTTCCTTCTTGGGCACCACCCCCAGAGGTGACACTACCAAATCCGGCAGTGGCATCTCCGTGAACATCCCATCCCAGCCATCCTGCCCAGTTCCACTTCTTTTGCTAGTTTTTTCGATACCACTGCAGGATTCTCCAAGGCAGACCGCAGATTCTTCGCCAAGGGTGGCACCTTCGACAAAGAACTGGGAATGACAAATCCCTCGGAGAACCCCGACGCGAGCAGCCGAGCTGCCGCCCTATCCGGGTACCTATCTAGAAAAGGTCCCATCTTTTCCACCCTCACTGGCGTTACCCCCTTTGCTAGCAGCGTCCCCCCCCCCGCTTGCCCTTCTTAAAACACCGTGACAGGGGGTGAGCACCCCCGCATCCGGAGCACTCGTGCTTAAAACGACAGGTTCCCCCAAACTTGCAGGAACCTTCGTTGAACTGCCAGCACACCCCCCATTTTTTCCCGGCCGGCGATCCAGAGGTGGGTGTACCCCCGGCCCCCCCCTGAAAAAAACGGTGTATTAGTCCTGGGAGCGGAAATCATCCTCATCCACAAGCTAATATCCTTATGGTCCCAACGCAGATACGGGCGAACCGCCCGCCGCTGCCGAAACTGCTCGTCGTACCGCAGCCATCCCGTTCCCCCATAAACCCGCTGTGCTTCCCCTATGGCGTCCATGTAGCAGAAAAGCGCTGAACAATGCTCCGGGCTTTTCTCCCCAATGACGCTGGCCATGATTGCAAACGCTTGCAGCCAGTTGCTAAACGTACGGGGAATCAATCCATACCTCCTCTTTTCCTCATCGTCCTTCTTTATACCATCCGGTTTAACCCTGTCAAGATTGAATTTTTCTAAAGGCAACAGGGAAAAAATTTCAACATACTCACCCTTTTCTATCTTATCTTTGACCTCCTGTTTCAGATGGGACCCCAGCGGACCCTCAAAGCATACATACATTTCCCCTCTCGCCGCATCTTCCAGCCTAACTTCATCCACCTTGCCCCCCCCCCCGGGCTTCCCCCCCCCTGCGGCGTCTCCTGAACCACCCTCGGGTGCCGCCCCCTTTTCCCCCCCCACAAGGACCGGTGCCCCCACCACTACGGGGACCCCCCCCCCCAACATTAGCCCCCAACCAGGGCGCAGCCTGAGGTGGCGTCCCCACCCCGCCCCCTCCAGCAAAACGTTGCATTAGTTCCCCCATACCCCTCAACAAGTCTTGAAGCCCACCAGGAGAACCCTGGGCGGCAGGCATTACCCCCGCCACCCCGGGGCCCCCGGAAGGCGGCAGCACATTACCCCCCGTTACAGGAGGCCCACCACCCCCAACCCCCAACAAAGAGCATAACAAAGCAGCCACATCCCCAGAAGTAAAATTATTTTGCTTACCAGGCTGACCAGGAGCATCCCTCACAGCCGACACCGGAGCCTCCACCGCTGGCGATTCCTCCACCCGATCTTCCTCCTCCGATCCCGATGACTCCACCTCCGATCGACATTCCGAGACCGGCGTTAACGACGACGTCAGCCCCCCAGGCCCGTTAAGCCTGGAGGCCGAAGACCCCAGCCTCCTGGCGGGTCGTCCTCTCCCCCTCAACCCGGTCGTGGACGCATCAGGCTGGCTGCTCTGTCCTTTGGATCTGCAAGACCCCTCCCTCCGCCTCTCCGGTGATTCTTGCCTCCCTGCTGACCTGGAGCCGGTGGTCCCGATCCTGGAGGACCCCCCGGCCGATCCATTGCCTGTCTCTGGTTGGGATCCCCCCCTCTTGCTCCTGGCTTTTCCTGAGGGACCCGCTCCTGCTGGTGAACTTTGAGTGGGCAAACGGGCGCCATTACGGCCCGATGCCCCGCCTCCAGGGCCTAAAACGAGCGGCGTGTTCTTTCTCCCAGCACCCCCCGCCGAAGCATGAGAGCGCTTGGCTGGTGGGGGTGATGGGTCCTCCCGAGGGCTCCTAAAAGGCCGCTGGGTCCTGGCAGTGGGTGCGGGCGAATATCTGTCCGGTGCTCGCGACCGCCGAGCACGTGGGGTGGCTGTATCTGCGGCCCGCGACCCCCCCCGCTTCTTCTGAAATAAGTCCCCCCACCTGCTCCTCGAGCCATCCTGGCTCTCTGTTGGCTGCTGCAGCGCGCAGTTTGGCTAGCAAAAAATCAATATTCTCCATCTGCTTGTTTAAATCCAACGCTGTGGGGATGGGAGAAAAAAAAGTCTGTCCTCCTTGTCTGCTTCCTTCCCGTGCTGTGCACGTGGGCCGCCCCCACCCCCCCTTTTATACCCCTCCTCCTCCTTTCACAAAATGGACTCCAGCCTCCTCCCTTGCTACCACCTCTTTTCATTAACCCCTTGGTTGCCTACATACCCCACCAGTCATGCCCGGCCCTGCATTATTTTCTTTTGTCCTTGTCATTCCGGGCCTCACTTCAGTACAGGCCTCTCCACAGACTCTCCTCGGCATTCAGGACAGGAATAAACTCCAGATCCTTCCTGTGTATCCAATACCTGATCAATACAGACCTGGGCAGAATTTGTGCCCACATATCGGGGTTACAGGATCCGTATAAATGACAGAACAGTCCAGCAGCTCCTTTCTCACATCTGCAGTTTCTAAAGGGATCATGCCGTGACTGGCGACTCCGACCAGTCACAGAGCCAGAGTCTGCAGCCCCGGAAGGAAGAGGGGGGGCCCCCACCAGGGTTTACTTCCTCTTTAAATAAAACTGTTGAATTTTTTTTTTTGGGGGGGGGGGGGGGGACTGTTTGTAAAAATGTATTTTAGGCTTCATTCACACTTTTAGGACTCCAAAGTTGCGCTGACTTTGGCATGCAACTTTGGATGGGTACCCCTTGGATACGACTTTGGCTTTGACCAGTTATAATGGACAACTGCATTGTATAACATTCAGATGCAACTTTTGAGGGTTAACATTGAAGTCTGTGGCCCTCAAGTTTCATGAAAGTCGGACCAAAGTAGTGCATGAACTACTTTTAAAGTTGCTGCAACTTTAAGTCGCACATATATGAATGGTTATCATTGGGGAACGAGTTGTCATGCGACTTTGATGTCCAAAGTGTGAATGGAGCCTAAACTTTAAGATTTGACGGTGTTTCTTTACTGGAATTATAAATGTTATTTTTCTAAATAAAAATATCCCACTCTTCACTATCGCACCTTATTCATATCAGTTTTCCACAGCACCTATATCTGGGAGCAACTGAAGCACAGAGCAAAATTAAAACCATAATATCTGATGAGCACCTTGAGAGTTCATTGAGCATTGCTACTGCATCCATCGAACCAGATGTTGATGCATTCGTTTATCAAAAACATTGTCAAGTATGGCATTAGAGCCGGTTCACACTGGGGCGACTCGTCAGGCGACTCAGCCGCCTGACAAGTCGCGTCCCATTGTAGTCAATAGAACCGTTCTAATAGGAGCGACTCGGGGCGATTTGCATTGACTTCTATACAGAAGTCATTTTGGAAGTCGTCTTCAGGTCGCCTGGCCGAGTCGCGCCGCCCCTGTGTGAACCGGCTCTGACTTTTATGTTGCCCTCTTTTAACTTTTTATAATAAAAACAAGTTATTAGGTACATGATCTATATCAGTGATCATTAACTGAATAGTGATCTGCCCAACTTTTTCTGCTCATCAGCTATCCTTATTTCTAGGCTGCATTCACACCTGGGTGTTTTCAAATCAACAGAAGAATTTCCTGCAATACTGCCCCCGATTTCAAAACGTTGCTAAAATGACAAATCACACAATGAGCATTTCAACTGCCATTCATTTGTATTGCACATAAAAACATGGTGCAGTTCTGCCATGATAAATAGGGATGAGCTTCGTATTCGAGTCGAACATCGTATGTTCGTTCGTCGAACGACGAAAGTTTTGGGTCGTTCGCGCCAAATTCGAGTTACATTTCACAGCCCATAATTCACTGCGGCATCGCAGTACATTGCTGGCTGATGATTGGCCAAGCATGCGGGTCATAGTGCATGCTTGGCCAATCACAGCTTGCAAAAAAATGGAGAGCCATAATTGGCCAAAGCCAGGGTGGCTTTGGCCAATTATGGCTCAGGGGGTTTAGTACACGCCCCACACTATAAAAGGCCGCCTGCAGGTCGGCCTTGTGTAGTGTGTTGCGGTGGTTAAGAGGGAACAGAGAGTCATTTTTTGCAGGTAGATGGAGCAGGCAGGCTAGTCAGTTAAAGTTACAGTGTGTATAGGATATATATATATACACACACACACACACACACACACACACACACACATCTTCCTAATTTACTTACAGGCAGGTGATTGTGCTAGCTGCAGTATTCTTATGTTGTTTATTGCATGTGTCCTCTGTAGTTTGCACCCAAAGCTACTTGGTGTGTACTGCACGTGTGCTCGGTAGTTTGCACCTAAAGCTACTTGGTGTGTGCTCTGTAGTTTGCACCTAAAGCTACTTGGTGTGTGCTCTGTAGTTTGCACCTAAAGCTACGTGGTGTGTGTACTGTCTGTGCTATTTTTCTCAATGATTTTCATCCATATTGCAGGGACCAGACATTACATTAAAGCCGCAAGCAGTTTTAAATTACTTTTTTCTTATAGTAATCTCATTTTGTGCAGGGACAGTTCTAAACACGTGCCACCTCACAGGCATACTATAGACACTCAGCAGGTACAATATTTAAAGGAATTTTTCATTTTTTATTTAAGCATCATTCAAATCACTGCTCCTGAAAAAAACAACCGTTTTTAAAACTTTTTTTTTCCATTGATACATGTTCCCTCGGGCAAGACCTGGGTTCTCAAAGACGTTTTATGACAATAACTTGCATATTAGGCTTTAAAATGAGCACTTTAGAATTCGAACGTTCGAGTCCCATAGACGTCAATGGGGTTTTAAATGTTTGTGCGAACGGTCTGTCTGTTCGAAGGTTCTGGTGCGAACCGAACGGGGGGGTGTTCGGCTCATCCCTAATGATAAATAGTGCTGCAATCCCAGTAAACCGCATTGCGTGAAGCTTGTCGCCCAAAAAAGGATCAGGAGCTTCTTCCGGGCAACGAGCTCTGTGGCAGAACCGCACCATGTTTTTTAGGCGCCATTAAAATGAAAGGCATCTAAAATGCATGTTGTGCGATTTTTCATTTTAGCAGAGCATTTTTCAAAACGCCCAAATATGAATGCAGCCTTAGTGCCGTTTTATGTGCTCCGCAAGACACTGTTCATTGTGGCCCAGGATGGTCAAACTATAGGACACCTCTGATTTATACTATGATATTTAACCACTTAAGATCCGGACCAAAATGCAGCTAAAGGACCTGGCCAGGTTTTGCAATTCTGGACTGCGTCGCTTTAACAGACAATTGCGCGGTCGTGTGACGTGGCTGCCAAACAAAATTGGCGTAAATGTGCAGGAGGTGGTCCTTAAGTGGTTAAAAGAACAAAGATGCATTAAATGGCACAAAGGGTTATTGCTTACTTGGCAAGCCATGTTTATTTTGTAAGATTAAAGGAGAAGTACAGCCAAAGCTCATTTGGCTGTACTTCTCATGTGGATCACAGGAGTGCAGATAGTTTTGCACTCCTGTGACCCGTTTTTAGCAAACGGCTTGCTAAAGTCTGCTGTTGGCCGATGACACAGAGCCTGTCCAGGCTGGGAAAATATAGCAACCATTTAGTTGGGGTCCACCCAGTAGCCTAGACTAGCACCAGACTCAGCCTCTCGTGCTTCATACACATGACCAGTTTTTGGCTGGGAAAACTTGCAGTGTGTATGCTCCATGGCAGTTTTCCCGACAGGAAAACCACCAGGAATCCCAGCGGAAAAAATGAGAACTGAGAACATGTTTTCTTTTTTCCTGCCGGGATTCCCGGCGATCTTTCTCCCGGCAGTTTTCCTATAGGAAACACTGCGATGGAGCATACACACTGCCGGGATTGCCAAAGCGCTCATGGCGGTTTTCCTGCCAGGAAAACTGGTCGTGTGTAGGGGGGGGAAAAAGCTACCGAGCAGGTTCTCAGTTTTCCGGCGGACTTTTTACCCCTGGGAAAAACTGATCTTGTGTACAGGGGGCATTAGTGGCGTTTGCTCAATTCTTAGCCTTTCACATTGATAAGTTTTTACTGTGCAAGAATGTTTCCCTTTAAATCCTATGGGACGCTTCACACCACTGTTCTATGGGTGCAGTGCGTTATGAAAAGTCTTGCATGCATCAAAATGATTGGAAAACACAGCAAAAATTCACCAGGTTTTGTGTTTATGGTCACAAGTCCATCTTTGACAGGTGCAAGCAATCGAAACACACTGGAAACAAATCTGAAGCACAGCAATATTTTGCTACAGAGCAGTGTGAAAGGGCCCTTAGGGACGGATGCTGCATCCACCTAGGTAAGTATGATTCTTAAAAAAGTTTACCCATCCCCTGATAGGCACCTTAAAGGGCTTGTAAAGGTTTGTTTTTATTTTCTAAACAGGTTCCTTTAAGCTAGTGCATTGTTGGTTCACTTACCTTTTCCTTAAATTTCCCTTCTAAATGTTTTTTTTTTTTTTTCCCTCTGTCTGAATTTCTCACTTCCTGTTTCTCCTCAGTAAGCTTGCCCCCATCACCTGAACGGTGGTTAGTCAGCCAGAACAGCTTACTGAGGAGGAACAGGAAGTGAGAAATTCAGACAAAAGGAAAAAAAAAAAACATTTAGAAGGGAAATCGAAGGAAAAGGTAAGTGAACTAACAATGCACTAGCTTAAAAGGAACCTATTTAGAAAATAAAAAACAAACCTTTACAACCCCCTTTAACCTACCAAGTCCATACCTCATACAAACATGACAGCATTAGAGCATGTCGCGAAAAAAAAAAATCATTACATGACTTCGTATCCCCTATGAAAAAGGGGGGGGGGTACAAAATTGGTTACACCCAAGCACATAACCCAACCCCCCCCAATTTTTTTCCGAGGCTCCCACCTAAACACGTATGTATGTAAATGCACACACCTACACATGAAAATGTCACTTGCGATTCACGTTACATACCTCTGTGCCATCAGTGTGAGCGCAATAATTTTAGCTCTTGCGTAATGCTAAACTGATGACCGATTGGGGACTTTTAGAGCAGATCTTATGGAAAATATGGGGTACTGAAGTTTGTTTTCACAAGCGCATACAATTTTACAGTCTGACATGTTGGAGGTGTGTGTGTGTGTGTGTGTGTGTGTGTGTGTGTGTGTGTGTGTGTATATGTATGTATGTATGTGTGTGTATATATATATATATATATATATATATATATATATATATATATATACACACACACTCACCGCGTTTCCCCGAAAATAAGCCCGGGTCTTATATTAAATTTGGCAACACAAGACACAGTAGGGCTTATTTTCGGGGTAGGTCTTACCATGTAATGTGCAGTCTTTTATTCCCCCCCCCTCCCCCTCCCAGCCAGACCGGAATCCCCAGTGTGAACTGAGTTCAAATGCTTGTAAAATCCTATAATCCACTCTATTACAATATTATACAATGTACAATTTGTGTTTCTGTAATATAATTTTGACACATACCTTTGTTATAGCGCCTCTGTGACCCACCGGAGCTCTCTTCCCCACATTTATATCAGAGAAACACACATATTATATACCACTGTAATAGAGTGGGTTATAGGATTTTATAAGCATTTTAAACTAGGGCTTATTTTCGGGGTAGGGCTTATATTGCAGCCCTCCTGGAAATGAATGCGAAGTCTTATTTTTGGGGTAGGTCTTACTTTCGGGGGAAACAGGGTATATATATTATAAATGCATTTTTTTGCAACTAAATTGCACTGACGGTATAACAAAAAATACACAGTGAGTTGCTTAATTCCTCATTACCCTTTTTCCCTCAAACCTCAACTTACCCAACACCAATCAAACTCAGCTACTGACTTGAGTATCTACTGGGAATTCCAGCAATAAGATTTCACCACCAGACCTCTCAGCTCTGCAGCAAGACAAATCCAAACTAGAACATGAGTTCTACTAATTAATGTGGCAGCTAGGAACACAGGTGCAACACAACAATGCCACTTGATTTCCAGAGTTCAACCTGATGTTATCCACCCAAACATAAAAGCTTTTTTCAGTCGACTGAATCGTTTTATATTATACAGTATAATTAAAAAAACAAACTCCAGACAAACATGCTAAATACAGAGATGAAATACATTCACCCTAGGTTTACAGAGATGAAATACATTCACCCTAGGTTTACACCTATGTGTTTTTTTAGTGCGTTTTGCAGTTTGCAGAAATGCACTACAGTCCATTTAACAATGGTTTCCCATGGTACACATTCACATCTGTGCGTCTTTCAGCCAGTCCATTTTTGGAAAGGGTCGGGGACTTTTTTTCCCCACAGAAGATTGCGTTTTACGTGTAATTGAATTCAATGGACCCGCACCAAAAAAAGCAAGTGTTGCCTTTTTGATGCTCTTTGTGTTTTTTTTTTCCTCCATAACAAACTGTGTATAGCTGGTTGTTAAAGGGGTTGTAAAGGTAAAAAAAAATCCTAAATAGCTTCCTTTACCATAGTGCAGTCCTCCTTCACTTACCTCATCGAAAAAAAAGGAAACATACTCTTAATTGTGGGAAATTATAGATGCAAAACAGGTTGGCTATTTTCTAGTCCATTCTGAACAATGAAATGTAGTGCCAAAAAATAAATATCTTACTTAAAGGGGTTGTAAAGGTAAAAAAAAAAAAAAATTCCCTAAATGGCTTCCTTTATCTTAGTGCAGTTCTCCTTCACTTCTGGGCACATATACCCCCTTCCTGCCCAGGTGAAATTTCAGCTTCCGGCACTACGTCGCTTTAACTGACAATTGCGCAGTCGTGCGACGTGGCTCCAAAACATAATTGACGTCCTTTTTTCCCCACAAATAGAGCTTTCTTTTGGTGGTATTTGATCACCTCCTGCGGTTTTTATTTTTTGCGCTATAAAAAAAAAAAGAGCGACAATTTTGAAAAAAAAAATAATATTTTTTACTAGTTGCTATAATAAATAGCCCAATTTTTTTTTCTCAGTCTAGGCCGATATCTATTCTACATATGTTTGGTAAAAAAAAAAAAAATCGCAATAAGCGACTGGTTTGCGCAAAAGTTATAGCGCCTACAAAATAGGGGACAACATTTTTTTTTTTTTTACTAGTAATGGCGGAGATCTGCGATTTTTATTGGGACTGCGACCTTATGGCTCCCGCTGCTATCAATCTATCCAATGAGGCCTCGTCCCCTTCGATGGAAGTATTGTGTTCAGGTAAGTAGAAGGGGGGCTTTCGGGGCCTGCTGCACTACAGGTTTTTCACCTTAATGCATAGAATGTATTATGGTGAAAAAAGTGTTTACAACTCCTTTAACCACTTGCCGGCTGGCTCGTGGGCACCCGCCACAAGCTCAGTGAATGTGATCGCGTGATCGAGTTCCCCATTATTCCAAGTGACAGGACACTGATAACAGCTCCCTGTAATGGGGAGCAGTGATCAGTGTCGTGACACACGTAGCCCAGCCCTCCTACAGTTAGAATACATCCCTAGGACACACTTAACCCCTTCAGCGCTCCCTCCTGGTTAACCTCTTCACTGCCAGTCACATTTATACAGTAATAAGTGCATATTTATAGCACTGATCGCTGTGTAAATGTGAATGGTCCCAAAATAGCGCCAAAAGTGTCTAAGATGTCCGGCATAATGTTGCAGTCACGATAAAAATTGCTGATCGGTGCCATTACTAGTAAAAAAAAAAACTATTCATAAAAATGCCATAAAACTATCCCCTATTTTGTAGACGCTATAACTTTTGCGCAAACCAATCAATAAACGCTTATTACGATTTAAATTATTTGCTTTCAACAAAAATATGTAGAAGAATACGTATCGGCCTAAACTGAGGAAAAAAATGTTTTATATATTTTTGGGGGATATTTATTATAGCAAAAAGTAAAAAATATTGTTTTTTTTTTCAAAATTGTCGCTCTATTTTTGTTTATAGCGCAACAAATAAAAAAACGCAGAGGTGATCAAATACCACCAAAAGAAAGCTCTATTTGTGGGGAAAAAAGGACATACATTTTGTTTTGGAGCCAGTTAAAGCGACGCAGTGCCGAATCGCAAAAAGTGCTCTGGTCTTTGGCCAGCCAAATGGTCCGGGGCTGAAGTGGTTAAGGTTTGGTTTGCAAATATATATTTAATATATTAGCCAGTTTAACCTCCTCATACATTAAGCAAAGACAATTTCATATCCAACCAAAGAGGCACAATCTATGTGTAGACATGACATCACATAATAATAAATCCTGCTTTCACATGCTCGTTATATGTTCTGCATTGTTTGTCCCATGCTGGAATGAACAGTTGCATTGTTTCAACTCATAAAATATTTGTATCAGTTTTGGAATAAAGTTCAGACTGTATTGTAAATCAGAAGTGCCAAGCCTGAGGGCCAGTGCCAACGATGGGGTTCCTTTTATAATGTTCATTGATGCCCGATTTAATAGTCATACTAACAATTTCTATAATTTCTATGCAGAGCAACCACTAAACGCCATACCACCTCTGAGTATACAGGGAGTGCAGAATTATTAGGCAAGTTTTATTTTTGAGGATTAATTTATTATTGAACAACAACCATGTTCTCAATGAACCCAAAAAACTCATTAATATCAAAGCTGAATATTTTTGGAAGTAGTTTTTAGTTTGTTTTTAGTTTTAGCTATTTTAGGGGGATATCTGTGTGTGCAGGTTCACTATTACTGTGCATAATTATTAGGCAACTTAACAAAAAATAAATAGATACCCATTTCAATTATTTATTTTTACCAGTGAAACCAATATAACATCTCAACATTCACAAATATACATTTCTGACATTCAAAACAAAACAAAACAAATCAGTGACCAATATAGCCACCTTTCTTTGCAAGGACACTCAAAAGCCTGCCATCCATGGATTCTGTCAGTGTTTTGATCTGTTCACCATCAACATTGCGTGCAGCAGCAACCACAGCCCCCAGACACTGTTCAGAGAGGTGTACTGTTTTCCCTCCTTGTAAATCTCACATTTGATGATGGACCACAGGTTCTCAATGGGGTTCAGATCAGGTGAACAAGGAGGCCATGTCATTAGTTTTTCTTCTTTTATACCCTTTCTTGCCAGCCACGCTGTGGAGTACTTGGACGCGTGTGATGGAGCATTGTCCTGCATGAAAATCATGTTTTTCTTGAAGGATGCAGACTTCTTCCTGTACCACTGCTTGAAGAAGGTGTCTTCCAGAAACTGCAGTAGTAGACTGGGAGTTGAGCTTGACTCCATTCTCAACCCGAAAAGGCCCCACAAGCTCATCTTTGATGATACCAGCCCAAACCAGTACTCCACCTCCACCTTGCTGGCGTCTGAGTCGGACTGGAGCTCTCTGCCCTTTACCAATCCAGCCACGGGCCCATCCATCTGGCCCATCAAGACTCACTCTCATTTCAGCAGTCCATAAAACCTTAGAAAAATCAGTCTTGAGATATTTCTTGGCCCAGTCTTGACGTTTCAGCTTGTGTGTCTTGTTCAGTGGTGGTCGTCTTTCAGCCTTTCTTACCTTGGCCATGTCTCTGAGTATTGCACACCTTGTGCTTTTGGGCACTCCAGTGATGTTGCAGCTCTGAAATATGGCCAAACTGGTGGCAAGTGGCATCTTGGCAGCTGCACGCTTGGCTTTTCTCAGTTCATGGGCAGTTATTTTGCGCCTTGGTTTTTCCACACGCTTCTTGCGACCCTGTTGACTATTTTGAATGAAACGCTTGATTGTTCGATGATCACGCTTCAGAAGCTTTGCAATTTTAAGAGTGCTGCATCCCTCTGCAAGATATCTCACTATTTTTGACTTTTCTGAGCCTGTCAAGTCCTTCTTTTGACCCATTTTGCCAAAGGAAAGGAAGTTGACTAATAATTATGCACACCTGATATAGGGTGTTGATGTCATTAGACCACACCCCTTCTAATTACAGAGATGCACATCACCTAATATGCTTAATTGGTAGTAGGCTTTCGAGCCTATACAGCTTGGAGTAAGACAACATGCATAAAGAGGATGATGTGGTCAAATACTCATTTGCCTAATAATTCTGCACTCCCTGTAAGTTAATCAGAGATCCTTAATACCTTTGGTTGTCAAGGAAATTCCTTTTTCGTGATGATCCCATGTGATGCAATCCTCCATATCTTATGACAATATGGCACCAGGCCCGTTGCGACAGGACAGGCAAACCAAGCAATTGCTTGGGGCCCCTCCCTCTCAAATTGCTCGCTGGCACTGGAGAAGGAAGGTGGATGTTGGAAGAATCAAGAACCAAGAAGCCATCTTCAGCAGCGACCCTAACCCCCCCCCCCCCCCCCGCTTATCTTGAATTAACCCCCCCCAGGAGCACCCCCTGCTTGAATAAACTCAGCAGCAAACCCCCCCCCCCCCTTCTCAACTTGAAAACAATGTTGTTGTCCATTTTGCTTGGGGCCCCAAATTCCTTCAAACGGCCCTGTATGGCACACGAGTGCAGTCATGTTCTGCTGGTCAAAGGAAGCCATGGTGGATGCTCAGTTTCCATAGTTGGAGCTGTAAAGATCCTCCCGGTCTATTCGGAGCTCGGTGGATGGGAGATGTTGGTGTTGGAGACAAGCAGTAAAGTCTTTGAATATACTTTATTTACCCAATATGGCTATTAACAGAACCTTTCCCTAAAAAGATCCTCCTTTCTCTTGGCCGAGCGTCCAGCCTACAGTGTCCATTTGGGGACATCCCTTCTGCTATTCATAACTGCATCAAAATGATAGGGAAATATATAAAAGGGGACGGGGGTCCAGGCAGGACATTATTATATTCGGGATCAGGAGCTTCCTCTCTACTGTAGTACACTAAAGTCCAGCCAACAGTTCTAGTTTTTGAATAAAATAGGGAAGGGATGGGCGTTCCAATCAGGTTTTAAATGTTGACAGCCTCTTTTTTTAGGATATTTTCCCCGTAACTTAGGCCCTTTTTACACTTTGCGCAGGAGGTGCGCTGGCGGCATAGCGGCGCTATTTTTAGCGCCGCTTATACCGTTGTTTTTACCACGATATTCGGACCGAAAAAAGGGTTAATACCGCCCCGCATTGCCGGCGGTATCATCGCGGTTTCCAATTGCTTTCAATAGGAAAGAGCGGTAAACACACCGCTCCTTCACCGCTCAAAAGATGCGGCTAGCAGGACTTTTGGAGCGGTCTGCTAGTGCACGCTTCAGTGTGAAAGCCTTTCAGGCTTTCACACTGAAGACTGCAGGGCAGGATTTTTTCAGGCGGTATTTTTAGCTCTATACCGCCTGAAAAACGTTTGTCAGTGTGAAAGGGGCCTTACTGTTGTGTCTGACCACAAACATCTGGAAGGCAGTGAGGGCTAAACCTGCCCAGTAATGCCGCATACACACGATTGGAATTTCCGACAACAAATGTTCGATGTGAGCTTTTGGTCGGATATTCCAACCTTGTGTACGCTCCATTGGACATTTGCTGGCGGAACTTCCGACAACAAATGTTTGAAAGCTGGTTCTCAATGTTTTGTTGGAAACTCCTTTCGTGTGTATGCAATTCCGACGCACAAAAATCCGACGCATGCTCGGAATCAATTTGAGACATGCTCGGAATCATTGAACTTCCCTTTTCTCGGCTCATCGTAGTGTTGTACGTCACAACGTTCTCGACGGTCGGAATTTCTGACAACATTTGTGTGACTGTGTGTATGCAAGACAAGTTTGAGCCAACATTCCGTCGGAAAAAATATCCACTGTTTTGTTGTCGGAATGTCCGATCGTGTGTACGTGGCATTAGGACACATCAGTAGAGCTTAAGGCCTCACACGATAGGTTAAAGGGGTTTTCCACCTTTTTTGTAAGTTTATTAAAAGTCAGCAGCTACAAAAAGTGTAGCTGCTGGCTTTTATAAACTGACACTTACCTGCTCCACGGCTCCAGCGACACGCCCGGCCGGGGCTCGCTCCTTGCCCCCCCTCGCCAGCCGGCGTCTTCATTTTTAGTGTGAGCACCCGGCAGCGACAGCTTTCGGCTTCACGCCTGGGCACCCACTGCGCATGCGCGAGCGGCGCGGCGCCGTCGATTGGACAGGCGCTCGACTACAGGGAGGGGCTGTGAAAATGCGATTAAGCTAATCGCCTTCTCCAGCCCCTCGGCGGAAGGAGGAAGTGGGCAGGAAGTCCCCTTCTCCTGAGCCCCCACTCCCCCCCCCAAAAAAATTCATGCCAAATGTGGCATGTCAAGGGGGCGAGGAGTGGGTTAAGCGCAAGTTCAATTTTTAGGTGGAACTCCTCTTTAACCAGAGGACAACGGTCTGAAGACCGTTGTCATAGGTTAACCGATGAAGCTGACTGATGGTCCGTTTTGCGCCTACACACCATAGGTTAAATAGCCGATCGTGTCAGACGCGGGTGACGTTAAACACAATGACGTGCTGAAAAAATCGTTGACTTGATTCTGAGCATGCGTGGATTTTTAACCGTAGATCGTGCCTACTAACGGTTTTGACCTATCGGTTAGGAATCCATCGGTTAAATTTAAAGAAAGTTGGCTTTTTTTTAACCGATGGTTAAATAACCTATGGAGCCCACACACGATCGGTTTTGACCGATGAAAACGGTCCATCAGACCGCTGTCCTCTGGTTAACCTATCGTGTGTACGAGGCCTAACTGGGGTTCTGAACCTTCAAAAATGTACCTAAAACTGTCGCAGTGGGTTTAACAGTTAGGGCTCAAATGAAGAAAAAAAACGAGCATCGCTGGTTGTAAATCACCAGAAATCAAATGTGTGGGGTTTGTAAACAGAACGATGCTTTGGTCTTCTGTAGGTTGGTTGGCTATAGGAGGGACGCCGCACTCTTCACCAGCAGAGGCCTGGCAGCCTCCAGGATATCAATCTTGGGGTCCAGCGACCGGCCAAGTCCTTCCAAGACTAAAATAGCAAACACTATAGAAGCAAAGTTGCTCTCCAGCTTCACCTGAAAACACAAAATTTTAGTGACTGACAATTTTTTAGCAGAACGTACAAAGAAACTGCACTGCTGTATTTTTCTACTGTTAAAACGTGTCAAATAGGATCTCTAAACTACCTTACCCACCCTGTAGCTTCCAATGAATAGACAGTAGAAGGCATGATATTCCTGACATTGCTGCATAAACCACTGCTCAGGGATTTCATGCCAAATGGGATGATCAGCCAATCTACTGTATCTCTGACCTTCAGCAGGGATTATATGACTGTCTATGGTCTGTGATGGACTTTTGTTCAAATGCAGGTCAGAAGGAGGTCGTCTGCAAGTCAAATGCTCCTGTCAATAAATTCTAAGGCCTTGTACAGACGAGCAGACATGTCCGATGAAAACGGTCCGCGGACCGTTTTCATGGGACATGTCTGCTGGGAGGTTTTGGTCTGATGTGTGTACACACCATCAGACCAAATTCCCCGCGGACAGAGAACGCGGTGACGTAGACGACACCGACGTTCTCCGACACGAAAGGTCAATGCTTCTACGCATGCGTCGATTCAATTTGCCGCATGGCGGGATTTCGGGCCAGCGGACATGTCCGATGAGTCATACTAACCACCGGACATGTCCGACGGACAGACTTCCAGCGGACAAGTTTCTTAGCATGCTAAGAAACTTTTGTCCGCTGGAAACCTGTCCGCTAGGCCGGGAAAAACTGTCCGGTAGGCCGGGGAAACTGTCCGGTATGCGCCCTACACATGGTCGGACATGTCCGCGGAAACTTGTCCGACGGACAGTTTCAGCGGACATGTTCGGTTGTGTGTAACAAGGCCCTAAATCTCAGAACCTTCACAAACTGACATCCAACTGATTCCATTGACATGAGACCAAAGCCCATTGACACAGGCCCTAAATGTGCCTACAACTTCATTAGAGGGGAATAGGGGAGTGGGGGATATTATTTGATAATAGTCTTTAACATCTTCCCGACGGCCCGTACAACTATTTGACGGCTGCAGGGTGGTTCTAATTCTCTGAGGCGACGTCAATTGACGTCCGCCCCTTTGCTAGTCCCCGCGCGCGCTCCCGAGTGCGCAGCGGAGGAACTGCTGTGCTGGCGTGTCCTTGGACACAAGCCAATCACAGATCGCTGTGAACAGCCAATCGGTGTGGCCGTTTCCTAGGCGATCTGTGCGGCCAATGAGAGATGATCTCATATGTTTACATATGAGATCATTTCTCATTGCCGCTCGACACAGGACAGCGGTGCTGTCAGGGAGAGAGGAGGACCGATCTGTGTCCCTTGTACATAGAGACACAGATCGGTCACCTCCCCCAGTCACCCCCCTTCCCCCCCAGGTACAACACACCCAGGATACACATTTAACCCCTTCCTCACCCCCTAGTGTTAACCCCCTTCCCTGCCAGTCACATTTATACTCAGTAATTGGTGCATATATATAGCACTGATTGCAGTAATAAATGTGAATGGTGCCAAAAATGTGTCAAAAGTGTCCGATGTGTCCGCCATAATGTCGCAGTCGCAATAAAAATCGCAAATCGCCGCCATTACTAGTAAAAAAAAAAATTATGAAAAAAAAAAATTCTGTCCCTTATTTTGTAGGCGCTATAACTTTTGCGCAAACCAGTCGCTTATTGCGATTTTTATTTTATTTTTTTATAAAAATGTGTAGAATACGTATCGGCCTAGACTGAGGATAAAAAAAAATTAAAATAAAAAATGTAGCTATTTATTATAGCAACAAGTAAAAAAAATTTTTTTTTTTTCAAAATTGTCGCTCTATTTTTGTTTATAGCGCAAAAAAAAAAACGCAGAGGTGATCAAATACCACCAAAAGAAAGCTCTATTTGTGGGGAAAAAAGGACGTTAATTTTGTTTGGGAGCCACGTCGCACTGCCGCTCAATTGTCAGTTAAAGCGATGCAGTGCCGAATCGCAAAAAGTCCTCTGGGCAGAAGGGGGTTTAAGTGCCCAGTAAGGAAGTGGTTAAAGAGAACCGGTCACCAACAGGCATTTGTAATATTTTTCATCTCCATTCTTGGATAGCTGTAATAGTGCAGTCTCACCTTTCTTAACCACTTGCAGATGCCTACCACATTTTTACTGCGGCAGGTCGGCTCTATTGCGTGAAATGATGTACCTGCAGATCATTTCATGCAATAGACACTGGTTGGCACATGTGCACCGCCAAAGGAGCAATTGCGCGCTGATT
The DNA here is from genome assembly GCF_905171775.1 of Rana temporaria. NCBI lineage: Eukaryota > Metazoa > Chordata > Amphibia > Anura > Ranidae > Rana > Rana temporaria. The sequence goes on from NC_053491.1 coordinate 386,510,493, forward strand.
GGACACCCGCAATCGTTCCCCAGAGAGGCAGAATGACGATCTGCCTATGTAAACAAGGCACTGAACACTGTACTAATGTCCCTGGTTCCCCCCAAAAATGTCAAAAGTGTCAGTTAGGTGTCGGGTTTGTCCCCATGTCTCGCTTTAAAAATAAATAAATAACAAACATGTTATACTTACCTCCCTTGTGCAGTGGATCCTCCTCTTTTCAGGTCCCTCTTTTCTGCTCCTGGCCCCTCCTTCCTGTCGAGTGCCTCCATAGACCCAGAGCTTGCTATGGGGGCAACCCGAGCCGAGCTGCAGCCCTGTGTGTCCATTCAGACACGCAGCTGCCAATCCGGCCCGCCCCCTCTCTCCCCGTGATTGGCTAACTGACTTTGATTGATAAACCGCGGGCCAATCAGGAGAGTCCCGGACGGCCGAGGGAATCGTGAACATCATTGGACGGAGAAGAAGGGACTCAGAGTAAGTGGGGGACGGCTTACACACAGAAGGGGGTAGATTCACATACCTTTTGCGGTGGCGTATCCCCCACATACGCCGCCCGTAATTTGAAATTTGCGCCCCGCGTAGCGTTACGCCGAATTCTCAAAGGCAGTTACGCTGAAAAAATAGTAACTTGATTGCGGCGGCGTTAGAATTGTGTGCAATATTAACTCCCTTGGACGCTAGGGGCGCTTCGTTGTTGTCGGTGTAAAATATGTTAATTTCCTAGATACGCGCGATTTCACAAACGTACTTGCGACCGGCGGTAGTTTTTTACGTCGTAAAGGCTTTTTCTGCGTAAGGCTGCCCCTGCTATTAGGAGGCGCAGCCAATGTTAAGTATGGACGTCGTTCCCGCTTCGAAATTTGAATTATTTACGTCATTTGCGTAAGTCGTTCGCGAATAGGGCTGGACGTAATTTACGTTCACGTCGAAAACAATACGTTGTTACGCCGTACTTGGAAGCAATGCACACTGGGATATGTACACGGACGGCGCATGCGCCGTTCGTAAATCACGTCAATCACGTCAGGTCATCACATATTACCATAAAACACACCCCCCCTTCCCCATTTGAATTACGCGCGCTTACGCCGGCCCCATTTACGCTATGCCGCCGCGACTTATAGAGCAAGTGCTTTGTGAATACTGCACTTGCTCCTGTAAGTTGCGGAGGCGTAGCGTAAATACACTACGCTGCGCCGCCGTAAATTATAGCGTAGCTACCTGAATCTACCCCAAGGTGTAGAATAGAATGCATTAAGATAAAAAAAAAAAACTTTTTCCTTTACAACTTTCTGACTTTGCAGGGTGACTGGTCTTGTCTCCGCCCTTTCCTGTCATTTTCTGCAGGCAGCCTGTAGTGGGTGGGACTTGCTAGGTCTCTCTTAGGCCACTTTCACGCTGAGGCGCTTCTAAACTGCCAGTAAAAACACTGAGCGAAGAGCTTTTCAGGCGCTTTTGAAGTGCTTTCCATTCATTTCAATGGAGAGGGGAGTTTTTCACAGCCCTGCCAGCAAACTGCCCCAGTGTGAAAGCATTCATTGACTTTTATGGAAATAGGTTTTCGTGAGCTTTTTTAAGCGCTGTTTTTAGTGTGAAAGCGCCTCAGTGTGAAAGTGGTCTCACTACTATGATCTCTGCACAGGCTATATATATCTTAGTGACGCTGTCACTATTACTTTTACGAGATAACATCTGGCTTTGCAAAGGCATTTGGTGCTCACAAACTGGATTTACTGTATATCCTCTGTGGTTATTAAGGAATATACAGTATATAGATTAAGGGGCAGATCCACAAAAGAATTACGCCGGCGTATCTATTGATACGCCGCGTAATTTTAACGTTCCCGCGTCGTATCTTTGTTTTGTATCTACAAAACAAGATACGACGGTATCTGGGATCGATCCGACAAGCGTACGTCTTAATACGCCGTCGGATCTTAGGTGCTTTTTTACCGCCGGCCGCTAGGTGGCGTTTCCGTAGAATTCTGCGTCGAGTATGCAAATTAGCTAGTTATGGCGATCCACGAACGTACGTCCGGCCGGCACATTTTTTTACGTCGTTTGCGTTCGGCTTTTTCCGGCGTATAAAAAATGATGCTATTATGAGGCGTACTCAATGTTAAGTATGGCCGTCGTTCCCGCGTCGAATTTTTAATTTTTTACGCTGTTGCGAATAGGAATTTGCTTAGAAATAACGTCACCGTCGTAAGCATTGGTTTGTTCCGGTTTAATTTCGAGCATGTGCACTGGGATACCCCCACGGACGGCGCATGCGCCGTTCAAAAAAAATGTTGTTTACGTCGGGTCACGATGTATTTATATAAAACACGCCCCCATTACATCCATTTGAATGCCGCGCCCTTACGCCGCCAAAGATACACTACGCCGCCGTAACTTACGGCGCAAATTCTTTGAGGATTCGAAAAAAATAAAATAAGTTACAGCGGCGTAGTGTATCTTAGATACGCTGCGCCCGGCGGAAAGATGCGCGGAGGTACGTGAATCTGCCCCTAAACCTTTTATGCCACGTGTTCTACTTTAAAAAGTAAAACACAGAGGATCATAGTAGATAGTAGATTAGGAAGCATGATTTTCCTGTTTCTCCCACTATTGGGTCAAATATACCAGTCCTGTGGGACTGGAATGGATACAATTGCCATAATCACCATAAACTGTGCGCCCTACCCCAGTCACTACCACCACCTTCTCTCCTGATACCAACTATATGATAATCATTAGGAAACGGTCTGGAAAAAATGAAAGGGATTTATAGATAATACCTCATGTGTCATCAAAAGCCGGAACACTTGAGACAGCAGCAATGCAACCTGGAGCTGGAAAACAAGAAGGAAATAAGAAGAAATCTGGTGTTTCTAAAAGTAATCAGTTGATATATTTTATGTTGCATTTAGGCTGGCTTCACACTGAAGCGTCAGCCGCGGTGACGGTCTAGCCGCGCTATTTGTAGCGCGGCTATACCATCGTTTTTACCGCGATATTCGGGCGCTAGCGGTGAGGTTTTAACCCCCGCTAGCGGCCGAAAAAGGGTTAATACCGCCCGCGTTGCGGCGGTATTACCGCGGTATTACAGCGGTATTACCGCGCTTTCCCATTGATTTCAATGGGAAGGCGCGGTATAGGAGCGGTGAACACACCGCTCCTATACCGCGGTAAAGAAGCGGCTAGCAGGACTTTTCGAGCGTTCCTGCTAGCGCGCCGCTTCAGTGTGAAAGCCTTCGGGCTTTCACATTGAAGAGTACAGGGCATGATTTTTGATGCGGTATAGCAGCGCTATTTTTAGCGCTGTACCGCATGAAAAACGTCCCAATGTTAAAGGGGCCTAGTATAAGTAGACAATCGGATTTTTACAAATTATTTAACCACTTAAGAACCCCCACCGACGATATACGTCGGCAGAATGGCACGGCTGGGCACATCCACGTACGTGGCTCTTTAAGCCCAGCCGCGGGAGCGTGCCACGGGTGCGTGCACGCAACCCGGTCCAAAGCTCCGTGACCGTGGCCCTCACGGACCCGATCGCCGCTGGAGTCCTGCGATCGGTCCCCGGAGCTGAAGAACGGGGAGAGCTGTGTGTAAACACAGCTTCCCCGTTTTTCACTGTGACGCTGTCATCGATCGTGTGTTCCCTTTTATAGGGAATCACAATCGATGATGTCACACTTATAGCCACACCCCCCTACAGTTGTAAACACACATGAGGTCACACAACCCCTTCAACGCCCCCTGTGGTTAACTCCCAAACTGCAACTGTCATTTTCACAGCAAAAATGCATTTAAAATGCATTGTTTACTGTGAAAATGACAATGGTCCCAAAAATGTGTCAAAATTGTCCGAAGTGTCCGCCATGATGTCGCAGTCACGAAAAAAAATCGCTGATCGCTGCCATTAGTAGTAAAACATTTTTTTTTTATAAAAATGCAATTAAACTATCCCCTTTTTTGTAAACGCTATAAATTTTGCGCAAACCAATTGATAAACGCTTATTGCGATTTTTTTTTTACCAAAAATAGGTAGAAGAATACGTATCGGCCTAAACTGAGGAAAACAAATAATGTTTTATATATTTGGGGGATATTTATTATAGAAAAAAGTAAAAAATATTGAATTTTTTTTAAAATTGTCGCTCTATTTTTGTTTATAGCGCAAAAAATAAAAACTGCAGAGCTGATCAAATACCACCAAAAGAAAGCTCTATTTGTGAGAAAAAAAGGAAGCCAATTTTGTTTGGGAGCCACGTCGCACGACCGCGCAATTGTCCGTTAAAGCGACGCAGTACCGAATCGCAAAAACTGGCCGGGTCCTTTAGCTGCCTAAAGGTCCGGGTCTTAAGTGGTTAAAGCGGGGTTCCAACCACAATTAGCATTTTTTAAATGTATGTCCTTTCATCATGCGTTTTTATAATATAAATCCGGTCACTTACTGTTTTACAATCCGCCGCCGCTCCGCATAGTTATTCAAAAAAGATAGTTTATAAAACAATGTCCACACCGTTGTCATTTTGCTTGTGGGCATTGTGAAGCCCACAAGCACTTACTTCCTGGAAGTCTTGGATGGGGAGTGATAATTGGGTAGCGCACTGCATCCTGGGAAATGATGACACACATTTCCCAGGAGCATTAGCGTGCTGAGGAACCGAGGGAGATGATGTCAGAATCCTAGGTGATTCCAAAGGCAGATTTTGTGGGACCGCAGAGCAACAGGCATTTCCAGGTGTGTAAATTTATTTTTTATTTTTTAGGTCTAATGAGCACAATAATGAAAAAAAAATTTTGGGATGGAAACTCCACTTTAAGTACTGCTTGTGACAATCAGGATGTATTGGAGTTCTGAGCTTGAATTGAAGTTTCCAACTTTTCCATCTCAGTATAGTCCTGTATATTATGTTAAAAATATTCTATTCTCTCAGTAAAAAAAATCCTGCTTCCTGCCCTCTCACTCCAGTGCTTTGTGCTGTCAGAGTCTCAGCCACACCCTTCATTACAGAGCCTTGCATTACAAGGAAAGAGAGGGGGCGTGACTGACCGCCCTGATACTGGGTGCTGATTACCACGTGCACTGGGTATATCCTTGGTGCCTATTAAGCCTGGTACACACGACTGGATTTCCGTCTAACAAAGCGTAGGACTTTTGTCCGAAGGGCATTGGCCGTGAATTTGTTCTGCATACAGACGGCAAAATAACCAACAAATACGAAACATAGTGTTTTTTTATTTTTTTTTAAGCTCTTTAGCGCCAGCCTTTGGGCAACTTCTGCTAATGTTGTGTTATGGTTAGCATTGCTTCTGAGCATGCATGTTTGTACTTAGGATTTTTATCCGACGGACTTGTGTCCACACGAATGGATAATCCGACGGCACACATTTGTTGTTGGACAGTTTTAAAGCATGAATAAAATACTGATGTGCTCGTATTAACTCATGTGCAATGTGAATCGTACATATGAATTAAACAGGCAAAAGGGGGGGAAGGGGGAGGGAATAAGACCAAAACATTAGGGAAGGGGACGGGAGGTGAGGGGAGAAGGGAAGGGGGGGGGGGGTAAGACAAGACACACGAGACACACAGACAAGAGAGCACTCACATTAGCCACATCCGTAAATGATAAGAATATAGAAAAGACGCCAATCCAAGGAATGAGCAAAGGTCGGACTTTGAGGCAAGCGGAAGTATATAAAATATATTATTTATTACAAAAATGAGAAAATATTTTACACAATAGCAATGGTATAATAAAGAGTGAATAAATACAATCACAATAAAACCATCTAGATTAGAAATTCATGAGTAGTGGATAAATCCTTTGAAGTCGCCTACGCGTTTCGCCGTGGGGCTTCTTCAGGACGAGACAAACAGGATTTTTTGCTAATATGTAGATATTGTTTCACAATCTGATGCATCGCAGTAGGTGCATCAATCCAAAAAACTCCGAGCATATAGGGAGTATGCACAGATATTGTGGGATTATTTAAATATCACTTTTAATGGTACCAAAAATGGTCATCAATAGTCCAAGCTTAGTGCATCTATGATGATAATTTCATGATGTCAGAGATTGAACAATCAAATCCAGATATAAATAATCCCACAATATCTGTGCATACTCCCTATATGCTGTTTGTCTCGTCCTGAAGAAGCCCCACGGCGAAACGCGTAGGCGACTTCAAAGGATTTATCCACTACTCATGAATTTCTAATCTAGATGGTTTTATTGTGATTGTATTTATTCACTCGTTATTATACCATTGCTATTGTGTAAAATATTTTCTAATTTTTGTAATAAATAATATATTTTATATACTTCCGCTTGCCTCAAAGTCCGACCTTTGCTCATTCCTTGGATTGTTTTTTTTTCTATATTCTGAATCGTACATATATAATCAAGCAATATAGCTTGGTGAAAAACCTCTTAATATATATGTGAGTAGATCATGAAAAAGTCCTGATGATTGAATTAGTCAGTCTGCAGTGCTCCTACCCTAAAAAGAGGAGAAAAGGAAACATAGCGCAATATTGTACCATATAGATGTAGATAAAGGCTGCACTTAGTGCACTCACGTATCCTTGCTTATATTATAGAAAGGATATATTGCCGCTCAGTTTAAATGGACTCCTCACTCGGGATAGACATCCGATGGTCCGTCACTGTAGGCTCCTCCCCCACGCGTATCGTCACTCGTCACGTGACTTATTCATGGGTATTTAAAGCATGCTATCCCACATTTGTTGTCTGAAATTTCAACAACAATTGTCTGATGGACTGTACACACGATCGGATAATCCGACATCAGACATTTGTTGGAAAATTTTAAAGCATGCTATCCAACATTTGTTGTCCGAAAATCCGACAATTGTCTGATGGAGCGTACAAACGGTTGGATTTTCCGACAAAACCCTGCCATCACACAATTCCCGTCAGGAAAATCCGATCCTGTGTACGGGCATTATGGGTGACATCACCACTCCAGTCTTCACTGGCCATTGTCAGCGCTCCCTCCTCTCTCCTGTAGCTGGCACTTGCTGACACAGGGGAGATCACATGACCAGCCTGGAACGGCATGTAAATAGGTAAGTAGACAGATCTTTCTTACACAGGTTAGAAAGCATAGGTTTTATAAGGTGGGAGGGAGTGTTTTTAAAATGAATTAGGGGTTAACTTGGAATTCTACTTTAATCTTGCAGGGACAAAGGCAACAATAAAACATTGATGTTTCAGCCTTCCCCAATATAATAACAAAAAAAAGTCCTCTTGTCATTTGTGTAAATCTCACCTTCCCCAAAGACACTGTACTCTCCCGGGCTTCATTCACCAGCTCAGCCATCTGAGACTTGAAAGCTTCCACATCCGTACATTGGTTAGCTCTGGCATGGTGAAGGATCAGTTCGGCTACAGTCTCCCCCTACAGAAGCCAACACGGGTCACTTATAGATTTTGGCAATGATGCTTCATCTTCAAAACATGAACTCCAAACAAATATATCAAAAACATTTATTTCAGTTATGGGGTCATTAAAAAACAATTAAATGTATCTTTACATAGCACTAGTATACAGGGCCGATCCTAGGCAGGGTGCACAGGGTGCTTTGCACCCGGGCACCTGCAGAGGCGGGGGCACCGAAGTGCCAGAGTTCTCCTCTCCCTCCTTCTTTCTCTATGGTTGTGTCCGTCCAGAACTAGTGTTCTGAGCATAGGTGTGTGTCCGTCCGGAACTGGTGTGTGAGCATAGAGCAGCCCGTCCAGCCTGGCAGTGCTCGGGGGAGGGGCTCTTACTGACAAGTGGTTTGCAGGCACTGCCCATTGATTTCAATGGGCAGGGGCGTGTTTAGGAGCGGTGTATACACTGCTTCTAAAGCACCTCAAAGAAGCTACTTGCAGGATTTTTTTTGACGTCTTGCCAGCGCAGCGCCCCAATGTGAAAGCATTCGGGCTTTCACACTGAGATTGCAGATGAGCCTTTTTCCAGGCAATATTTTTAACGCTAAAGCGCCGGAAAAACAACCATCTCCTGTACTATGTCTGCAGTCTCTGACCATATCCTGTACCATGTCTGCAGTCTCTAACCGTCTCCTGTACCATGTCTGCAGTCTCTGACCGTCTCCTGTACCATGTCTGCAGTCTCTGACCATCTCCTGTACTATGCAGTCTCTGACCATATCCTGTACCATGTCTGCAGTCTCTGACCATCTCCTGTACTATGTCTGCAATCTCTGACCATCTCCTGTACTATGCAGTCTCTGACCATATCCTGTACCATGTCTGCAGTCTCTGACCGTCTCCTGTAATATGTCTGCAGTCTCTGACCATCTCCTGTACTAGGTCTGCAGTCTCTGACCATATCCTGTACCATGTCTGCAGTCTCTGACCGTCTCCTGTACCATGTCTGCAGTCTTTGACCATCTCCTGTACCATGTTTGCAGTCTCTGACCGTCTCCTGTACTATGTCTGCAGTCTCTGATCATCTCTTGTATCATGTCTACAGTCTCTGACAGTATCCTGTAATATGTCTGCAGTCTCTCATCGTCTCCTGTATCATGTCTGCAGTCTCTGACCATCTCCTGTACTATGTCTGCAGTCTCTGACCATCTCCTGTACTATGTCTGCAGTCTCTGACCATCTCCTGTACTATGCAGTCTCTGACCATCTCCTGTACCATGTCTGCAGTCTCTGACCGTCTCCTGTAATATGTCTGCAGTCTTTGACCATCTCCTGTACCATGTTTGCAGTCTTTGACCATCTCCTGTACCATGTTTGCAGTCTCTGACCGTCTCCTGTACTATGTCTGCAGTCTCTGATCATCTCTTGTATCATGTCTACAGTCTCTGACAGTATCCTGTAATATGTCTGCAGTCTCTCATCGTCTCCTGTATCATGTCTGCAGTCTCTGACCATCTTCTGTATCATGTCTGGGGGCTCTTTCTAACAGACTCTCTAACAGAAGCCCTCTCTGTGTCCATCAGAGAGGCCCCCCCTATACGGCGAGTCGGCGCTATACAGCGCCTGCGCACCGACGTTCGGCTTCTTTCGGCAACTCGTGACGCTCCTTATGCGACAGGTGGGGGAGTTTTTGTCATCACGTCAATCACTAACTGCTGCATAGGAACGCCCACTCCCGTGGGATTCACTACCCGGAAGTCGGCTAAGAAAATAGAAAAAGATCTGCATACTGTCAATGTCGGTAGTAAGCTGAATGTAATGTTAGAATTTTTTTTTAGGGTGAACCCCTGCTTTAAGAGATCATGTAAGGATCCCAGGGTAATGAAGACTTTGTGGGGGAGCATCTCTGTGGTTGAGTAGTTGTCATAGAAACATTTGTAAAGGGGAGGAGTTAGTAAAATGACCACGCCCGTGTAGGGGCGCCAGAAATATTTTGGTGTCACTCTTACCTGATAGGCCCCATACACACGATATAATTTATCCGCGAATACGGTCCAGCGGACCGTTTCCGCGGATAAATCCTCTCGTGGATTTCGGCGGATTTTCATGCGATGGTGTGTACACACCATCGCATTGAAATCCGCGCCGAAATCCTCTGGCGATGACGTGTCGCTCCGTCGCCGCGATTATGACGCGGCGACGTGCGCGACGCTGTCATATAACGAATTCCACGCATGCGTCAAATCATGACGACGCATGCGGGGGATCCCTTCGGACGGATGGATTCGGTGAGTCTGTACAGACCAGCGGATCCATCCGTTGGGATGGATTCCAGCAGATGGATTTGTTGTGCATGTCAGCGAATATCGATCTGCTGGAATCCATCCCAGGGGAGATATATCCGCGGAAACAGATCCGCTGGCGGTGTACAACACCATAGGATCTATCCGCAGAAACCCATTCGCTGGGATTTATCTGCGGATGGATTTCTATGGTGTGTATGGGGCCATAGATTTCTCAGTTGATTAAGCCAATAATCTAGCTGTGACTTTAAGCCTCGTACACACGATCAGATTTCCTTAGGACAAATCCGTGGAATTTTGTGCGAAGGACGTTGGCCGTGAACTTGGAACGCCTACAGATGGCAGAAACTTTTTCAGCCAGCATACACGAAACTACGTGTTTTTTCAGCTCTTTCCCGCCACCCTTTGGGCAACTTCTGCTAATGTTGTGCTATGGTTAGCATTGTACGGAGCATGCGTGTTTGTACTTTGGATTTTTTTTTCCGACGGCCACATTTGTTGTTGGATGGTTTTAAAGCATGCTATCCCCACATTTGTTGTCGGAAATTCCAACAACAATTGTCCGATGAGCTTACAGACGGTCGGCGATTTTCCAACAAAACCCTGCCATCACACATTTGTTGTTGGAAAAATCGATCGTGTGTATGAGGCTTGAGAGTAACACCTTCATTGCGGCCCTGTGGGAGAGGCAGAGGCACAAAGCACCATAGAGAACATTTCATCATTGGAGGTGAGATATACAAATCAAGAATTTGATGCAAAACCTGGGCGAAGTTGGACAATATTTATACATACTAATTTCCAGAAAAAAAAACACTTAAGGACCGCCTCCTGCACATATACGTCGGCAGAACGGCACGGCTGGGCACGGGCACGTACCTGTACGTCGCCTTAAGAGCACAGCCGTGGGTCGCGGCATGTCCCGGTCCGAAGCTCCGTGACCCGATTGCCACCAGGGTCCCCGCGATCGGGTCACAGGAGCTAAAGAACGAGGAGAGGTGTGTGTAAACACACCTTCCCCGTTCTTCTGTATGGCAGTGAACTGATCGTCTGTTCCCTGATACAGGGAACGACTGATCAGTGATGTCACGCCTACAGCCCACGCCCCCCCCTACAGTAAGAATCACTCCCTTAGGGCACACTTGACCCCTTAGCGCCACCTAGTGGTTAACCCTTCACTGCCATTGTCATTTTCACAGTAATCAGTGCAATTTTATAGCACTTTTCCCTGTGAAAATGACAATGGTCCCCAAAAAGGTGTCAAAAGTGTCCGATGTGTCCACCATAATGTCGCAGTCACGAAAAAAAATCGATGATCGCCGACATTACTAGTAAAAAAAAAATTATTAATAGAAATGCCATAAAACTATCCCCTATTTTGTGCAAACCAATCGATAAAACGCTTATTGCAATTTTTTTTTAACCAAAAATAGGTAGAAGAATACGTATCAGCCTAACTGAGGAAAATTATTTTTTTTTTGGGGATATTTATTATAGCAAAAAGTAAAAAATATTGAATTCTTTCCAAATTTGTCACTCTATTATGTTTATAGCGCAAAAAAAAAAAAACGCAGAGGTGATCAAATACCACCAAAAGAAAGCTATATTTGTGGGGAAAAAAAGGACGCCAATTTTTGTTTGGGAGCCAAGTCGCACGACCGCGCAATTGTCAGTTTTTTTATTTTAAAGTGTATTTTTGTGCGTGTACTCGAGAGAGGAGCCGGACTGCAGGAGTTGGGAGTAGGCAGGCCTTTCCCAGAGGCAATCTGCCACCTTTCTCCATGCCCCGGGTGGCAATGGCAGGTGTGTGAGGGGGGTCCTCCCACACAGCCCGCCCTACCTGCTCCGCTTTGAAGCCCAACGGGGCAGAGGGACTCCCTATAAGGGAGTGAGAGGATCTAGCCCGCTCAATCAACCCCGTTAGTCCTTCGCCTCTCTTTTTAGAGACCGCGTGGTCAAAGTGCGTGCATGTTAACCCAATTTCGAGTGCGTGTAAGTGTGGTGGTTTTTGTGGGAGGGGGGTGGGCGTACTAAGCGCAGGCTTACCTCGCATAGCACACCCACCGGGAGCCGGGCTGAGACCACCAAACTCAATTCACATGTAGCCGAGACCGGGATCCGAACCCCTAGCTGCAGAGGTGAATGGCTTGTCAGCGCAGTGCCAATCGCGTTGAGCCACCGCAGCTCCCTGCGCAATTGTCAGTTAAAGCGACGCAGTGCCGAATCGCAAAAAGGGGCATGGTCCTTAACCTGCATAATGGTCCGGGTCTTAAGTGGTTAAAGATTTCCTTCTGGATCTCATGAACAGAAAAAAATCACCTTACAATCCCACCTACAAAATATTTTCGATCTTCCAGCCCACCGCCTCACCTGCCCCAAGGACCACCCGCAGTAAACACAGATCGGAAATTCTCAAGGTCTCTCTCCTGCAGTTCTGCCACGATTCCCGCGTCCAGCAACACCAGGCGGAGAGGGCAGCGGCTGGGGCCGACATTCACAATCAGCGTGTCGCACATATCCACCAACGTGGTCTGCTCAGCCTGTCTTGAAGTAAACTCCGGCGCCCCCTGTACCAGAATATTACCGGGGTGCAGATCAGCGTGGACAAAATTATCCACAAACACCTGCAAGGCAAAAAACTCAACATGACTATTCACTTTGGGCAAAATAATTCTACAATATGTTATCTTTGTCTATGGTTATTGTATGATACAACAATTCCCCAGCACACAATCCAGCTAGTCAACACAAAAAGACTAAATTAAACTATTATAGTATTTGTGGATCATACTTTATCTTTAGGAGTGTGTTATAAAGTTTAGAACACACTGTCGGTCACTGACAGAAGTTTTTTCTCCTTAATGCATAGGATGCATTAAGTCTGATCATTGGAGGAGAGAACACTGAGCTCCCAGCACAGTTAGATAACTGACCACACTGTGTTCTTCTGCCTAGTGTGTCAGTTTTTAATAGAAAAGTAGAGGTCACTGGCAGAAGTTTTTTCACCTTAACCACTTAACCACTTAATACCCGCACGCCGTCATATGACGTCCAAAACGGGGACCTGTTATCCCGGGTGGACGTCATATGACGTCCTGGGCTTTGCAGGGGATATCTCAATGATGCCAGCACCCAGAGGCATCATTGAGATATAATTTTTTAGCGGTGGCGATCCTGCGCACCGTAAGAACGATCATAGCGGCGGTTCCGCCGCTAGATCGTTCTTACAGGCGGCGGGAGGGGACATCTCCCCCTCCCGCCGCCATCCGGTGCTTCTCCGGGCTCTCCCGTGCCATCGGGGGCCCGGAGAGATGATCGCCGCCTGCCGGATGTTTGCCATAGAGATGACTGGTGACCAGATGGTCACCAGTCATCTCTATGACCGTCGGAGGCCCGGGCGCGATGTGATGACATCACGCCCGGGTCCCCGTAAGTAAACAAACCGCAATTGCGGCTAGTTTGAATGAGATCTGTGAATTTTTTTTCACGATCTCATTCTTTCCAGCCTGCAGGAGAGATGTGAGGTCTTATTGACCATGCATCTATCCTTAAAGAGGACCTGTCACACACATTTCCTATTACAAGGGATGTTTACATTCCTTGTAATGGGAATAAAAGCGATTAAAAAAAAAAATGTAAAAAAAGTGTAAATAATAAATAAATAAGTAAAATAAAAAATAAATAATAATAATAAAAAAATTAAAATGCCCCTGTCCCCGGTAGCTCGCGCTCAGAAGCGTACGCACACGCAAGTCCCGCCCACGTATGTGGTCTCCGCGGCGGATTCACCGCAAGATCACCATTATCGTTTTGCGGGAGAGGGGGCCCCCCTCCCGCCGCTCTCCCGCACTCTCCACCTCTTACCGGAGCCGTCGGTAGTGGCAGAGGCGATCGGGTCCTTCTTCCTCCTTGCCATGTGTACGAGTGAGGGCAAGATGGCCCCCACCCGTCTCCATAGCATCGCAGGGCGGAAGCGACGTCAAAACTTCACTTACGCCCATACGTCTTAAAAGGCACATTTTGTTGTTGTCATTTTTTCAAATGACAAACTATTTGTTTTTGTTTTTTTCATTGCATTTTAGTCTAAATATGAGATCTGAGGTCTTTTTGACCCCAGATCTCATATTTAAGAGGACCTGACATGCTTTTTTTCTATTACAAGGGATGTTGTAATAGGAATAAAAGTGACCCATTTAAAAAAAAATTAAAAACAGTGTAAAAATAAATAAAATCAAGTAAAATACGCATATGTGAGTAGCGCCTGCATATAAAAACGGTGTTCAAATCGCACAAGTGAGGTATTGCCGCGCTCGTTAGAACAAGAGCAATCATTCTAGCTCTAGACCTCCTCTGTAACTCAAAAGATGCAACCTATAGAATTTTTTATACGTCTCCTATTTTTAAGGGTAAAAGTTTGACGCCATTCCACGAGCGGGCGCAATTTTGAAGCGTGACATGTTGGGTATCATTTTACTCGGCGTAACATTATCTTTCACAATGTACAACAAAAAATTGGCTAACTTTACTGTTGTCTTATTTTTTTATTAAAAAAAGTTTTTTTTTCCAAAAAAAGTGCGCTTGTAAGACCGCTGCCCAAATTGGGGGTTCTAAGTAATTCTAAGTAATTTTCGAGCATAAAAAAAAATGTTTTAAACTTGTAAACACCGAGTCTGAAATACAGGCAAGGTCCTTAAGTGGTTCATGCATAGGATGCATGAAAAAACAGGAAGGTTTACAACCCCTTTAAGCAGATTTGTCTTGAACTTTTATTGAGCAAGGCAGCCAACAAACACACTTGTATGTGTGCATACACAGTGTTTTATGCTTACCATCTTCAGCAGCATGTCAACACCCATTGCCGCTATTCTTTGCTTTATCTGAGTAGACTCTGACCCTTGGAGATAGTCAGACAAAGGTTCACCTTCCTGTAACAAAGGAGAGATATGTCAGAGCTTACATGAATGCTATCATGAAAAATAGATGAAGGCTGCTATCGCTGACCTCTCCTGAAAATGCTAGTTGCCTGGCAGCAATAAGTAATCTCTGTGGGGGTGATTTACTAAAACTAGAGTGTGCAAAATCTGGTGCAGCTCTAAATAGAAACCAATCAGGATCCAGGTTTTATTTTCAAAGCTTTATTGAACAAACTGAAGGTAGACGCTGATTGGCTACCATGCACAGCTGCACCAGGTTTTGCACTCTCCAGTTTTAGTAAATCAGCCCCACCAGTGGCGGTTCGTCCATAGAGGGCGCTGGAGCGCTGCCCCCCTCTACTGCCACTGAAATACATAGATTCATGTATTGCATGAATCTTGTATTTTCGCCGCTGCCGCCCACTATTCAGATGGCCGGATGCTGAGCGCCGTCCATCTGAATAACGGCAGCTGGTTGGCTGTGTGGAAGTGCCTATCAGAGCCAGCGGCTCTAATAGGCTTCCTGAATGCTTATCCTCGGGACGTACCAGTGGTGCGTTCCTTGGATAAGACTGACAGGCGTCTCAGCCAATCAGGTTCACCGGTTCTGGTTATCAGTAACCTGATTGGCTGAAGCGTCATCGAGGGCGGGAGAAGACATCGAGGGACGTGGAAGGAGGATGGCTGACCCGAGAAAGGTAAGTGCCAGGCGGGGGGGGGCATTTTACAGGTCACAGTGGCAGCATTTAACTGGGCACAGTGGCGACAATTGCGGAGCACAGTGGCTACAATTGCTGGCCTGCTGGGCACAGTGGTAACAATTGATGGCACATACAGGTCACAGTGGCAGCATTTTACTGGGCACAGTGGCGACAATTGCGGGGCACAGTGGCGACAATTGCGGGGCATAGTGGTAACAATTGATGGCAATCATGGCACAGCGGTAACAATTGATGGCACAGTGGTAACAATTGATGGCACAGTGGCTGCGTTTGATGGCATGGCACAGTGACTGCATTTGATGGCATGGCACAGTGGTTGCGTTTGATGGCATGGCACAGTGGTGACAATTGATGGCACAGTGGCTGCATTTGATGGCATGGCACAGTGGTTGCGTTTGATGCCATGGCACAGTGGCTGCGTTTGATGGCATGGCACAGTGGTGACAATTGATGGCCCTGTGGCTGCATTTGATGGGCACAGTGAGGCTGCAATTGTTTTATTTGTTTTTTTTCGTTTGCGCCCCCCCCAATAATTTTGAGCACCAGCCGCCACTGATTCCCACTATTTCTGAGTGTCAGGTTTCATCACAGACTTTGTCCTAATACTCACCTCGAAGGTCTCCACCAGGATGTTCCTTGTGACGAAGGGTCGCAGTGGGATGGGAAATTTTATAAAGTCAATTTTTTCAAACTTTTCCTGAAATATTTCCAAATTTTTGGCTTCATATTTGAGATTCATCTGCAGGGAAAGAGAAAGAGTTATTCCATATGTTTTTATATGGTTCCTATACTCTACATTTGCAACTTACGGACACATTTTTTTATTTTATTTTGGAAAGAGCAAGGAAGGGTTGTAGCCTCTGTCAGATTTGTATTGTCACTTTTATTTCCCCTCACTTTCCAGGATAGGAAATGTAGGGAAATCTTTCCAACAGGGATAAAGACATAAAATTGACATCACGGTGCTTAAGGGTTAGAATGCAAGAGTAATGGAAACCCAACACTTCATATTCCTGATATGAGACTGCTGTACCATGTACTTGTATGATAAAGTATCCTGTTTTCTTTGCATTGCTTCCTTTGCATGGAATCCCTGATGTTCCTACCAGTCCCTCTACTTTCCTATTAAAAACTGACCACACTAGGCAGAAGAACAGTGCGGCCGGTTATCTAACTGTGCTGGGAGCTCAGTGTGCTCTCCTCCAATGACCAGACTTGTCCTGCAACCTCCTGCACAGCCTTTCACTGGGAAGTTCAGTGTGCTGTTGTTTCTCCTCCTCTAGCTTCAGCAGCTGAGAACAAAGAGAATGTGATCACTTAAAAAAAAGGGAAAAAAGGTATTTAGAATGTTTTTATATATATATATATATATATATATATATATATATATATACACACAAATGTTTTGCCTTTCATTTCTATTTTGAATGGGTGGTTTTACAAGGTGAAGGCTTACATACACTTTCTGGTTGTATTGCTGTCAGTGCTTTCCTGACCTGGTGAAAAATCACTTGAAAACTTGGCTTTGAAAGAAATTTTACAATATCACATGCTTTCCCTGACTAAAAGAAATGCCTGGGCTTTAAAGCTCTGACACCACTTCTCAACTAAATACTAGACTTGGCCTGAAAAAAGAATAATTTGTTCGCATTGACTTCAATAGCATGTAATACCCGCATGTGGCCAGAGGTGGGGGGGAGCGCCGGAGAGCCTCGTGACACTGGGAAACCTCGGAAACACCCGGAATGGAGTATTTCTGAACGGTTCAGATCGGCACCTCGGCTCTGCTCGGCTCCGGTGCCTCAGGCCAAATGCAGTACTGCAGGCCCCATTAGCTTTAATTCTGCTCATTTTGCGAGACAAAACTCGCAAACCGAGTCAGAATTTTTTAAAAAAAAGTTGCTCGTCTTTCAAAATGCTCGTTAACCGCGTTACTCGTAAACCGAGGTTCCACTGTTTTCTACATTCCAGAAATACTTTCTAAATCTATGCAGGCATTTGACACATTGGGGGTGATTTACCACAAATGGTGGACACAGAATCTGGTACAGCTGTGCAAAGTAAACCAATCAGCTTCCAGGTTTCATTCTCAAAGCTTAACCTGAACAAACTGAAGTTATAAGCTGATTGGTTACTATGCACAGTTGCACCAGATTCTGTGTGCTCCAGTTTTAGTAAATCTTCCCAATTGGGTCCTGAGTCTTCTATCCTTTTCCTTGTAGTGGAGGGGAGTCCTTCTTTAGGTGTCCACATCACTACTTCCACTGCTTCTACTGGCTGTACAGGGGTGGGGGTCCTCTGAAGACTGAAGCGACTGATGGCATCCGGGAGTGGTGACCAGTCTACTGCCATGCTGGATAGACTAGTCATGACTTCAAAAAGCAACATCATTGAG
Source organism: Rana temporaria (assembly GCF_905171775.1). NCBI lineage: Eukaryota > Metazoa > Chordata > Amphibia > Anura > Ranidae > Rana > Rana temporaria. Next base: position 386,528,211 of record NC_053491.1, read on the forward strand.
GGACACAAATATCAGACTTATTTAGATGAGTAAAAAAAAAAAAGCTATTTAAATATTTATTTGTAAAAAATGGTGAATGGGTGATTGAGGGAGTGGGAGAGGGTAGGAGCTTTTACTCAGAGATGGGCTTTAAAGTGATATTAAAGGTTCAAATAAAATGGTTTTGCACGGAGCCTGGATCCTCCTCTTGGGTCCCCTGGTGGCGCTTCCGGCCCCTCCCTCCTTCCCAGTGCCCCCCACAGCATGCAGCTTGCTGTGGGGCATCTGAACAGGCACTCTCCCCATTCACACACATAGCCAGGACTCGGTCCTGCCCCCTTTCTCTCCTCAATGGCTCCCACCTCAGCCAATGAGGAGTTAGAGTCCCTGGAGAGCTGAGACTGTTGTGCACATCGCTGGATTGAGATGGAGCTCAGGTAAGTATTAGGTGGGCCCCCCAGCTTCACACAGAAGAATTTTTTTTGCTTCATGCATGGAATGCATGAAGCTAAAAAAAAACTTGAACCTTCACAACCACTTAAAGTGTAGGATTCTATAAGTTGAGTACAGTAAGTACTTGTTAGAAAGAGGGTCAACGCCATGGTTTAGAGGTTAGCACTTCTGCTTTGCGGCACTGAGGTCCCTGGTTTAAATCCTGGTAAGGACAGTATCTGCATGGAGTTGGCGTGTTCTCCTTGTGCTTACATGGGTTTCCTCAAAAAACAAAAAAATGCTGGTAGGTTACCTGGATCCTGTCTAAATTGGCCAATGTATGTATGGGAGATAGGGACACGGGCATAGGAACCGGGAGGGACAGGGGGGACGCATCCCCCCCCCAGGAAATAATGCGGGGGGGGACAGGTATGGTAAAATCCCCCCCAGATGTGACAGCGCAGTCACTAAACTGTGTGCCCGCTGGCGCCGACTCACTGGCTGCCGTGTGCGCTCCTGGCTGGCTCCCTTTCCTCCTGTGCGTCTCCTCGCCCCCCCCCCCCCATTCTTTATTTTGTTTTTCACTTCTGTATTTTATGGCTATATTTAGCCAGAGAATTGTAGGGGAGAGGGTTACAGAGGAGTCAGAAGACTCTTTACAGCTGAGCTGAGCTCTCTCTCTGCTTTTTTGCGTCGGTCTCTACAGTTAAAAAGTAAAAAAAGTTAACCTGCTTGCACAAGAGGCAAGGATCTACAAGGGAATCTCATCATTCATGTATGCTTAGAGCTACAAGAAGTCTTACTACAGCCCTGCTAACAGTTTAACTCACTTGCCGGGTCATAAGTTTCTCGAACTCTTCCACAATCTCGGTCAGACTCAGCCACCTGAATCCAGGGATGAGTCCAAGCAGTTGGCTCCAGGTCTTCATTAGGAGGAGGTCCATTTTAACCTGTTGTCTAAGACCTGGATGCAGGACCTAGATGGGGGAGCAGGGAAAAAACAGAGTAGTCAAGTAGCGTTCCACTGACCAGTTCAATCGCTGATTCCTGTTACACAAAAATGGAAGGTCTGCTTTACTGATACCCCCACCTCCTAAATGCAAATGGTTATAAAATGTCATTGAAAAATAAAGTAAAAAAAAAAAAAACTTACTTAGGCCAAGCTTCCAACACTTCTTCGAGGCAGGGTGCCTTCCGGGAGGCCTGGACGCTTGAAATACTTTGGGCCAGATCCACGAAGCAGTTACGTTGGCGTATCTATTGATACGCCGCGTAACTTCTAGGTTGCTCCGGCGTATCTTTGTTTTGTATCCACAAAACAAGATACGCCTGAAGCTGGGCTAGATCCGACTGGCGTACGTCTTAGTACGCCGTCGGATCTAAGGTGCATATTTACGCTGGCCGCTTGGTGGCGCTTCCGTCGATTTCCGCGTCGAGTATGCAAATTAGCTAGATACGCCAATCCACAAACGTACTCCCCCCCCCGCGCATTTTTTTACGTCATTTACGTAAGGCTTTTTTTCGGCGTAACGTTACCCCTGCTCTATGAGGCGTACGCAATGCTAAGTATGGACGTCGGGCCAGCGTCCAATTTTCCGTTGTGTGCGTAAAACGTTCGCGAAGAGGGCTTTGCGTAAATTACGTTCACGTCGATAACCTTGACTATTTGCGGCATGATTTCGAGCATGCGCACTGGGATACCCCCACGGACGGCGCATGCGCCGTTCAAAAAAAACGTCATTTACGTGGGGTCAATAGGAATTACCATAAAACACACCCACATCTTATCCATTTGAATTGCGCGCCCTTACTCCGACACAGTTACACTACGCCGCCGTAACTTACGGCGCAAATTCTTTGTGGATACGGAAAACGCGCTGTAAGTTACGGCGGCGTAGTGTATCTGAGCTACGCTACTCCGGACTTATAGATGCGCCGAGGTACGTGGATCTGGGTCTTTGAGAATTTGTTTTATCCCTATGATGAGGTCAAAGAATTGGTAACTTTACTTCTCAATGGATTTTCTAAACCAATAGTATTTGGAGCTGTCAGTATAGAGGACTTCCCATTTTCATGGAAGGTCCACTTTAACCATATGCTCAGTTTGAAATGTCGAGATTTGTAAGGGGTTCACTTAACATAGTTAGCATCATACTGACATTGTAGATGATTACACAAGAAAATGGCGAAATGCTCCATTGAGGAGTCCCCTTTACTGTAGACCAAGGGTACCCATACAGGTTACAATCTGATCACATAATCCTTTTACAATCAACTTTAAATTTACCAAAACTAAATAATCTGAGCACCTACCTACATATTACATACATTACCTTAATAGAAAAAAAAAAAGCAGAGGGCACACCAACCTTGCGCATTACCTTTGATACACTAAAATGTATTTATAGGTAAAATGACATACTCACAAACAATTGGTAAAAAAAAAAGCCAAAAGTGCAAAGGTCCATCAAGTGCCTCATCCATCCAGCAGAGCCTGAAGAAGAGGGGATACCCTCGAAATGCGTCAGCTTCCTTTGGCCTATTTATCTTACCACCTTAGTATACTGGCAAGCTTTTGTGTGCAGGAGCATATTGTTCCTTTTTGTATCACATACATAGCTACCTACCCTATCAGACAGGCACATGCACTTCATAATTTTAACCCCCTATTGTTTTCAGCCAAGGAAGCTGCCATCTTGGCCTCTGTTTAATCTACAACTGCCATGGTGCTGCACATGTTATCAGTTATGACACGAGCCATTGGATGGTTTTGACAGTTTGGTTGAGAGCACAACCAATGGGAGTGTTATATTTCTGGCACGTGCTGGAAATAAAACTGTTTTATGGATGGGTTTACTTCCGCTTTAAGAATATCTAAGGGCTTGTTATCACATGCAGTAGCTCCTACCTCTCCTTTGAAAACCCTTCCGTGGTGGATCGCATCCCAGAGGTGTTTGACAGGTGGTGAGGAGGCAATATATTGCCTTCTCACCACCTGTTTTAATCCCGAAAATGCCACTGTACTGCGCTGCATTACACACGATTACAGGGAGGTTGTGGTGCAGCCCCATACACTTAAATGGGTCGTGTTCAGTGGTGCTACCGCCTGCTGAATGCAACATACTGTTTAATTTTGCATCACCGTGAAGCTCAGCATTATGGTCTCTGCATGTGTACAGCCCTGAGCAGCTGCATGCCCTTCTTTAGGTGGGCAGAAGTAGAAAAACCGTGGCTCAACTTCTTTCTTTTGCCACAGTGTGTATGCGCCCAAAGCAGATAAGTGAAGTGGGCTGACTCTACTAAGGGCGTAGACCAGGGGTCTCCAAACTGCTGCCCGGGGGCCAGATGCAGCCCTTTACTGGGCTTTATCCACCCCTTGGGGCACTATTCCTTCCACTGACACCAATGATGGGGCCACGATTCCTTCCACAGAAACCAATGATGGGGCACTATTCCTTCCACAGAAACCAATGATGGGGCACTATTCCTTCCACTGACACCAATGATGGGGCACTATTAATCCTACTGACATCAATGATGGGGCACTATTACCTTCCACTGACACCAATGATGGGCACTATTCATCCTACTGACACCAATGATTGGGCACTATTCCTCCCACTGACATCAATGATGGGGCACTATTCCTCCCACTGACATCAATGATGGGGCACTATTCCTCCCACTGACATCAATGATGGGGCACTATTCCTCCCACTGACACCATGATAGGGGCACTATTCCACCCACTGACACCAGTAATGGGACACTTTCCCAGCCATTGACACCAATGATGGGGCATGTAAGTAAGTGAACCTTGTGCCAAATGTGTAAAACCTAAAAAACTGAACTAAAAAAGCTGCTCCCCAAATCTAGTGAATGAGTAGGCAATTGTGAAGTAAGTGGATAGGGGCATAATTTACACCCCACTGATGCCTGAACATTTGTACTCCCACTGACCACACTCCGGCCCCCTAAGGTCTGAAGGATAGTAAACTGGCTCTTTGTTTAGAGAGTTTGAAGACCCCTGGCGCAGACTAAGACCCCTTTTCACACTGAGGGCGTATTGCAGGTGCTATAGCATTAAAAATAGCGCCTGCAATCCACCCTCAAACAGCTGCTCCATTGTGAAAGCCCGAGGGCTTTCACACTGGAGCGTTGCGCTAGCAGGACGGTAAAAAAAAGTCCTGCTAGCCGCATCTTTGGAGCGGTGTGTTTTACTGCTCCTCCACTGCTGCTGCCCATTGAAAGCAATGGGGCAGCACAGCTATACCGTCCGCAATGCGCTGATTCAGCCGCTAGCGGGGGTTAAAAGCGCCCCGCTAGCAACCAAAATGCGCTGCAAATCCGCCCATTACCGTCGGCGATAAAAAATAGCGGCGTTTTACCACCAAAGCTATGGGCGGCTCAGTGTGAAAGGGGTCCAATAAAAAAATTCTAAAATGGAGCGAGAAGAGAAAAACGTTCAGCTTCTTATTGCTGTCTCTGCCATTGCTGGGGAGATTTTCTCATGTCCTGTGTGGTCATCAAATCAGGAAGTGAGGTGAAATCCCCCCAACAGTAATACAATTGGAAATAAAATCCAGCGGTTTCGCTTTGCGTTGGCCTTTAATTAGAGTAAAAGCAGCCATGAAACTGAGTTTCGTCAATTCTGGGGACATAATAAAAGGATTCTGTCCATTATTCATTATTTTCTTTCCATTATTCTCTATGGGCATTCCATTTAGCTCCATTATTCTCTATGGGCATTCCATTTAGCTCCATTATTCTCTATGGGCATTCCATTTAGCTCCATTATTCTCTATGGGCATTCCATTTAGCTCCATTATTCTCTATGGGCATTCCATTTAGTTCCATTATTCCCTATGGGCATTCCATTTAGTTCCATTATTCTCTATGGGCATTCCATCTCCCTGTCAAAGCTGAGGCTCCGCCAATTTTTTTTTTTTTTTTTTTTTTTTAAAGCCAGCAGCTTCAAATACTGCAGCTGCTGACTTTTAAAATATGGACAGGTATCTGCACCCAGCACCCCCCCCCCCTCCCCCCTGAAAGGTGGCAAATATGACACCGGAGGGGGGGAGGGTTTCGAAGAGCGTAAGTTCCATATTTGGGTGGAACTCCGCTTTATAGCTGGATTCAGGTAGGGCGGCTTAATTTTGAGGCGGCGTAGCGTATCTCATATACGCTACGCCGCCGTAAGTCAGAGAGGCAAGTGCTGTATTCACAAAGCACTTGCCTCCTAAGTTACAGCGGGCGTAGTGTGAATGGGCCGGCGTAAGCGCGCCTAATTCAAATGAGGAACAGGGGGGGCGTGTTTTATGTAAATGACTAGTGACCCGACGTGATTGACGGTTTTAACGAACGGCGCATGCGCCGTTCGTGGACATATCCCAGTGCGTATGCGTCGGATAGAATGCCTAAGATACGTCGAACACTGCCTACGACGTGAACGTAACTTACGCACAGCCCCTATTCGCGTACGACTTACGCAAACGACGTAAAAAGATAGGCCTGTTCCGACGTCCATACCTTGCATGGGCTGCGCCACCTAGGGAGCAGCTTTATCTTCATGCCGGCGTATCTCTTACGTAAACGGTGTAACTAATTGCGACGGGCGCACGTACGTTCGTGAATCGGCGTATCTTGCTGATTTACGCATTCTAGGCGTAAATCATCGTTCACGCCCCTAGCGGCCGGCGGAACGAGGACAGCTAAGATACAACGGCGCAGGCCTCAGTTTGAGAATACACTTAAACATACGACGGCGCAGATTCAGAGTTACGACGGTGTATCTACTGATACGCCGGCGTAAACTTCTCTGAATCCAGCTATTAAAGTGTATGGGCATTCCTTTTAGTATGTCCCTCAATTCTGCCATGGAAAAGGTTTTGTCACTTTTTGGTGATTTTGGCCTTACTTTTACAGCGACAGGAATCAAGCAATGAGCATCGTCCCCTGTTGGCTCTATGGATGAAGGATATGGGTCTTCTCCTTGGATATCACAGGTTCCATCTCCTTGTCCTTCCAGTGCGTCACGATCAGATGTCCCCTTTTTCCCTAGACGCCTGAAAATGCCACCAAGCCCCGCCACTTCCCATGCCTCAAAGCCATCGTCACTCCCAGCGCTTCCTATCAGGGATTGCGATTCCATAGCGTCAATAACAGACAGGTCAGCGTAGGCTTTGTACACCTGAGCGACGCAGCCAGAACCTACAGGTTCCTTACTCGGAAATAGAAACATTTGTCCATAGTTATCGCCAAAGTCTCTTTTCAGGCAAAACTCAGTGTAACCCCAAGAGTGCGGTGCCACCTTAACGTGAAGTCTGGAAAATTTGCCACAGAACGTTTCAGAGAAAAGATCTCTTCGAGTGCTAGCCCACTGGCCAAGTTTAATGCAAGCTGGTCCTGATGACTCGGTGGCCTTCAGAAGAAGATGAAGCCACAGGGTATAAAATCTGTCTGAAAAGAATGTCAATGGGTAGGCTAGTAGGAGCGGTCCAAATTTCAGGAAGAGGACGCAAGAGCGCACAACCAAGCGCACAACGAAGGTGGTCTTTTTTAGGAGGCTATCTTCAGACTTCTGATGACCTGGTGAGGCCATGCCCACCTCTGCTGGTACTTGTCTTTGGTATAGTCTCTCACATTCTGTGGGCACATATTTGATGCCCAAGCACATAAATGAGATTTTCCATAAGCTTTTTATCCTGCTGCGCTTGATTATGTTTCCCTGGTAATGAACTGCCATTTCCTTCCACCTAGATACATCCCTGGAGCTCCTGAGACTGCAGATCCTTCTGCAACACAACAAGCCACTTCTCATGTGCAAAGCCTGTGACATGGCAGGAGCCGGTCATAGACAGGTATTAGGAGATCGCCTTCCTTCCTTCCTAGGCAGCCTCCATTGAGGAACACAAACCGATCACCTCTTATTTCATGAGCCTGTCCGATCAATACACAGCGTGACAGCGATCTAAGGACATAAACATACCAGCCCACCTGACAGCAGGAGGCCCCGCCCACAGTGACGACTGGATTAACTCTCACATGGCCATAGCACAGCACACTGGGAGGAGCTTCTGTCTGATCTAATACAGTGGGGAGAAAGCAGTGACAGTCCATAGATATATGTATATATCTATCCATCTATCTATATATCGATCTATATATATATGTATATTTTTATATATATAATATATATATATATTATTCACTTTTATATTGATGAGCATTCTTTAAACTATTTGCATATCTGGACATTTTCCTATACATGTTAAATACAGCCCTTTTTGTTTGTTAGAAAATGACTTAGAACCCCCAATGATTATGTATTTCATGAAAGCAGAGAATAAATGGTGGCTGTTGCAATTTTCTATTTCAAAACTATTTTTGAGCAGCCGTTTATCAAACATAAAATCTTCAGGAAAAATACATTTGCATTCATGTTAGTGCACACCAACATTATATAATAAGGTGACCAGATTTTTAAAATTAAATCCGGGACATTTTTTTTTTTTTTTTTACTAGTAATGGCAGCAATCAGCGACTCATAGCGGGGAACGCGATATTGTGGTGGACAAATCAGACACTGAGGGCCAGATACTCAGAGACTTACGTCGGCGTATCAGTAGATACGCCGTCATAAGACCAAATCTGCGCCGTCGTAAATTTAAGCTTATTCTGGAAACCAGATACGCTTAAATTAGGCTAAGATACGAGCGGCGTAAGTCTCCTACGCCGTCGTATCTTAGGGTGCATATTTACGCTGGCCGCTAGGTGGCGCTTCCGTTGAGTTCGGCGTAGAATATGCAAATGACTAGATACGCCGATTTACGAACGTACGTGCGCCCGTCGCAATTAGTTACGCCGTTTACATAGAGATACGCCGGCGTAAATATAAAGTTGGGTCTCTAAGGTGGCGCATCCCATGCAAAGTAAGGACGTCGGATCAGGCGTATCTTTTTACGTCGTTTGCGTAAGTTGTATGCCAAATAGGGCTGTGCGGAAATTACGTTCACGTCACAGGCATTGAGCCAACGTATCTTTGGGCTTAAATACGACGTGATACTGAGCATGCGCGCGCATGCTCCGTTCGTTCGCCATGCATCTACATGGGGGTCAAGCCTCATTTAAATACAACACGCCCACAATAAAAAAGATTTTTGCAAAAAAAAAAATAAAATACAACACACCCCCTACAGCCTACTTTGAATACGCGCGCTTACGCCGGCCCATTTACGCTACGCCGCCGTAACTTAGGAGGCAAGTGCTTTGTGAATGCAGCACTTGCCTCTCTAGGTTGCGGCGGCGTATGCGTAGATCGGCCGGTACATGAATCTAGGCCTAAGTGACAGTTCGGCGTCCGCTAGGTGGCGTTCCCGTCGTAATCCACGTCGGAGTATGCAAATGAGCTATTTCCGACGATCCACGAACGTACGAGCGGGCCGTCGCATTTTTTTTACGTTGTTTCCGTTCGGCTTTTTCCGGCGTATAGTTAAGGCTGCTATATGGTGGTGTCTCATGTTAAGTATGGCCGTCGTTCCCGCGTCTAAGTTTGAAATTTTACGTCGTTTGCGTAAGTCGTCCGTGAATGAGGCTGGACGCCATTTACGTTCACGTCGAAAACAACGACGTCATTGCGACGTCATTTGGAGCAATGCACCCTGGGGAGTTTTTACGGACGGCGCATGCGCAGTTTCGTTCGGCGCGGGACGTGCTTCATTTAAATGAAACACGCCCCTACCTACCCGCCCAATTTGAATTCCGCGCCCTTACGCCGCGAGAGATACACTACGCCGCCGTAACTTACGGCGCAAATTCGTTGAGGATTCAAACCAAAGCCAAGTAAGTTACAGCGGCGTATCATATCTCACATCTGCGCCGGGCCGCAGCGTTTGTATGTGGATCTGCCCCTGTAGGTTTAGTGCACTTCAGAAAGCATGCAAAACATGCAGGTAATAGAAGTCTATGGCTAGTCTGGGGCCACTGGTTGGGCCCCTGGTTTAGGCCAATATATATTCTTCTACATATTTTTGGTAAACAAAATTGCAAAAAGGGTATATTGATTGGTTTGTGCAAAAAATTTTAGTGTCTACAAAATAGGGGATAGATTTATGACATTTTTTATTATAATTATTTTTTTTTTACTAGTAATGGCCGTTATCATAGATTTTTAGTGGGACCTGGGCGACATTGCAGCGGACAGATCGGACACTTTTGACACTTTTTTTTGAACAATTGACATTTATACAGTGATTGTTGCCACTAATTACTGTGTCACTGGCAGGGAAGGGGTTAACGCTAGAGGGCATCAAGGGAGTTACATTTCCCTGGGGAGGGGTTTCTAACTGTGGGGGGAGAGGACTGACAGGGAGTAGAGACAGATCGCTGTTCCTCATGACTAGGAACAGCAGATCTCTCTCTACTTCCCTGACAAAATGGAGATCTGTCTGTTTACATTGACAGATCCCGTTCTTTCTCTCTAGGAGAAATCGCGGGTGGCCGCGTTGTGCGCAGACACGCGCGTGTGCCCCTAGACCTCCTAAAACGCCCGATGTACACCTACGGCAGCCGCCGCCGTATAATGACGGCGGCTGGTCGGCAAGAGGTTAATGTGTACATTTTAGCAATCAACCAGACCAGTTCTATAAATTTGCAGACCATCTGTAAGACCCCTTTCACACTGGAGAGTTTTACAGCGCTTTAGCGGTAAAAATTGCGCTAGTAAAACGCTCAATAAAACACTCTCTATGCATCTCAATGGACCCTTTCACACTGAGGCGTTGCGCAGGCGGGGCGTTGAGAAAAGTCCTGCAAGCAGCATCTTTGGAGGCAGCTTTTGGGCGCTGAAAAAAAACGCTCCAAAAACTCCCCTCTCCATTGAAATGAATTGAAAGCGCTGTAAAAACGCCGATAGAAGCGCCTATATCCGGTCTGAGCTGTAGAAAAGTCACATGATCTCCAAAAATTTAAAGGTGCAAGCAAAAATAGAGCATCTACAACAGCAGACTGAAATTGCCCATCTTCAATAACGCTTGAAAAAACTCTGTTAAAACGCCCGCAGCGTTGCGTTAATTTTAACCGCTAGCGCCCTAAAAACGTGGTAATATCACTAAAGGCGTTTTAGGGTTGTTTTTGCAGCGCCTCAGTGTGAAAGGGCTCTAATTCAACAGTTAGTCTTTCCTTACAATGATATTACAATTCCATTAATGGGGTTGATGAATATGGCTTCACAAGCATCATCAGGAACATAGGCCCAGATTCTCGTATCTTGGCGTAAAACCTGTGGCGGGCGTAACGTATCTGGTTTACGTTACGCCGCCGCAAGTTTTACAGGCAAGTGCTTTATTCACAAAGAACTTGCCTGTAAAGTTGCGGCGGCGTAGCGTAAATCACCCGGCGCAAGCCCGCCTAATTCAAATTAGACGGGTAGGGGCGTATAGCATTTAAATTAAGGCGCGTTCCCGCGCTGAACGTAATGCGCATGCGCCGTCCTAAAATTTCCCGACGTGCATTGCGCTAAATGACGTCGCAAGGACGTCATTGGTTTCGACGTGAACGTAAATGGCGTCCAGCCCCATTCACGGACAGCTTACGCAAACAACGTAAATTTTTTAAATGTCGACGCGGGAACGACGACCATACTTAACATTGGTTGCCCCTCATATAGCAGGGGCAACTTTACGCGTCGCAAATCTAACGTAAACGTTGTAACTTCACTGCGTCGACCGCGCGTACGTTCGGGGAATTCGCGTATTTGCTAGTTTTGCATACTCGACGGGGGAAAACGACGGAGGCGACACCTAGCGCAAAAAAAAAATTGCATTTAAGATCCGACAGCGTAAGAGCCTTACGCCTGTCGGATCTAATGGATATCTATGCGTAACTGATTCTAAGAATCAGTCGCATAGATACTGACGGCCCAGATTAGGACTTACGACGGCGTACATTGCGTTGCGCCGTCGTAAGCCCTTTGGAAGATCTGGGCCATAGAAAATAACAAACCTTCCAAGCGCAATGTTCCAGCAGCTGAAGTGACAGTACCAAGATGGCACTGGAGGTCAGTAGAGTATTTAACAGGTTTTCTTGGCCAGTGTTGAAGGCACGCAGGTATAAGGAATGATGGTTTGGCCGCCAGATTGTTCTACTTCACAAAATTCCCAAATATTTTCCTATCGTCTTTGTAAAGACGTTATGGAAAACACAAACATTGATATGGAGTGGTCCCATGCAAGAGATTCATGTGTTAAAGAACCTACTTTGCGTTTAAGTGTGGTGAACTAAGGTTCTGTTTTCACAACACATTTTGTATGTTGTGTGTTTGTGTTCAGTAGCAAGATGTTTCCTCTTTTTCTTTGTGAATAATGTGATAAAAAAAATCATAAAAACAATGGCCTGCTTTATTTAAAGCATATTAAACCCCAAAAACAAAAATGTATTTTTTTTCCATCCGTCTGGCTGATCGGATCAGATGAATGTGGACAGATGGTCCGTGTTTTATTCCGATCCCCCATAGAGGAGAGCGGAGATCTGACAGGGCGGTCCCTGCACAGGCCGCCCTGTCATCTGCTGGCTCAGTGGGGATCAACGGAGAGATCCCCTGCTGAGAGAAAGCGGATATTAAAGGAACGGATCCTCGCGGGATCCGTAAGTGTGAAAGGGGCCCTTAGAGTGCTGCCGCTCTGCATGAAGGAGCATAACGATACAATCAAACCTACCGTGTTTCCCCCAAAATAAGACCTACTCCGATAATAAGACCTAGTATGATTCTCGGGGAGGGCTGCAATATAAGCCCTACCCCGAAAATAAGCCCTAGTAAAATGTGTTAAAAATGTTTTAATCCACCTTGGAGGTCTTCTCCTCTCCTCCTGGCTGACACCCGCCCCCCCCCCCCCTCCACAGTGCACGTAGCTGGGCAACGCCAGTGAGACAGCGGCTTCCCCCCTCCACTTTCTTCCCGCCCGATGCCCGCAGCCCCTCCCTCCTCAGCGCACAGATGCCAGCGGGACACCGTTCCCCCCCTTCTCCACTCTCCTCACGCCTGACGCCCGCGGCCCCCCTCCTGTGCATGGAGCGGGCCAATGCCAGTAAGACAGCAGCTCCCCCCTCTGCTCTCCTCCCACAGCCCCTCCCTCCTCGGTGCACGGAGTGGACAGATGCCAGCGGGACACCGGCTCCCCCCTCCTCTGCTCTCCTCCCACCCGACGCCCACGGCATCCCCTTCCAGTGCACAGAGCGGACCAACACCAGCGAGGATCCTGGAGCAGAGAAGAGCCCAGGAGACCATGCGACCGCCAGGTCAGCTGAAAGAAAGGTACCGGTAATGCCCACAAGGAAATCACAAAGGGAGACACACTGCACCCCACATTCCTAAAAATTTAATTGCATACGGTAATTCTATGAGGATGGATTTTAGGATGCTTTTTAGGTTCTGACCTGACAGGGAGGGGGAGGGGGTATAAGACAGGGGACCCACTAGATAAATGACACAGCAGAAGCACTATGCAATCTATTATGATTTAAAGGAAAAGGATTTTTTTTTTTTATTTTTTTTTTTAGGGTTACAACCACATTAAGATCATTGTACATATCGTAAAAAAATCAGACATCCCCCGAAAATAATCCCTAGTGTGTTTTAGGTTGCCAAAATTGATATAAGACCCAGCCTTTTTTCCGGGGGAAACACGGTAGCAGCTAAGCAGAGCAATAATATAATAGTTACAATGTATATATTATATTATTACTCTGCTAGGTTTGATTGTATCTTTATGCCTGTCAAACTGTTCAGTTATTGATTGATTGTCAATTAATTGCAGATAGTCTCCTGACGAAGCGGCAACTGGCCGCAAAACTAGTTGAGACACTCCCCGTGACCCCCAATCCCATTGTGATCTTCCCCCTCTGGGGACCATTATGTATAGTCTGTCACTATACATTTTTGTTTGTGTTTTATTGATTTTGTATCAATAAAAACGTATATCCTTTCTATACATGTACTCCTATATTTTACTTTATCTACTTACCTGTACCGCAATAGTCTTACTGCCCCGAGTCTTTTTCTTTTTCTTTGTTTTTTTTTATTTCTATTCAATTCAAATTCTGGATGATGGTACTATTAATTAACAGTATATTACATGTGTCTTTTTAGATAGGATTAGGAAAAAATCCCCGATTCGGGGTGGAATATGGGACGTTTTGAGATACTAAAGGATAGGATATAACACATGTACTAGATATGTATGAAGGCGGTGACCTTCGCCAAACCCACAACACTGAAGTCGAGAAACCAAGGAAATTTTTATAATTTTTTTTTTTTACATTTATTGATACAAAATATAAAAAAATTGTCAATGAATCACAGAAAAAGTACTACTTGTGCAAGCATATGCAGAAGGACTTCATTATCATGAAAACCTGTATTATGTGGTTCTACATGTTTCGTCCCTGTTATGGGGCTTCTTCAGGAACAAATAAACAGTCTTTTTAGAGGCTAAACTTTAAATTCACAGTCTTGGTAGAAGGGGAATGTTAGATGTACTAGAAGATTTATAAATTGAGTAGTAAATAAACAAACAATTTGGAGCCAAACTACAGCTCACAATGCAGTTACACAAGCAGTTACAGCCAAAAAAAATATTATTTTGGGATAGGTTTTACATAAACAAATAAAAGCTGATCATTGTAATAATCCCTTGTCAGTGGTAAATGGTTTGTCTCAACCCAACATTTGCAGGAGAGTTTGTTCTGTTGAAAAACAGATTTTTTTTGGCCAGATCACCAGATGAAAAAAACATCCAAAAGTACATTAAAACCTTGGTTTGAGAGCGTTTTGCAAGACAAGCAAAATGTTTTAATAAATTTTGCCTTGGTATACAAGCGATGTCTTGATATAAGAGTAGCGTCGTGTCACAACTGAGTATAAAAAGAAGAGAGGAGCCCTCCTAAGTGTAGCAATATGGTTACATTTAATGAAGGTACAACATTTAGCAACTTATTGCTACACTTAGAGGCGCCTCTCTTCTCTTTTATACCCTGTAAAAAAATGCTTTGATATACAAGAGGTTTGGATTACAAGCATGTTTCTGGAACAAATTATGCTCGCAAACCAAGGTTTTACTGTACATACACAAACCATAGACATAAAGAGTCTCAGGCACTTAGCCCACTGGAACAGACATTTTAGTGATATATATTTGTACATACGCTGCCTTCTATATGATAGCATAGGGTACAGGATATTTTTACATGTTGTTTAGCTTGCTGCATCATATTTTACTGCTTAATGAGTGGATTATACTATTTTTATTGTAGTGTACTTTATAGAAAAATAGGCACATAAGTAGCATTTTTTTGATGCTCAACTTACACAAAAAACGAAGATGGCACCAAACGTATTGAACATGATTATATCATCTGCTAGACTGGTTGTTTCATCACATTCTGCAATGCAAGTGTCCTCCAATGATTTATCCCTGCTCTCTTGTTTGTTTGCTTTAGTAAATCAGGAAGACCTTCAATGGAATTCTTGTGGTTTGCCATAACAACTTAAAGCCCCACTATGGGCACCAGAAATAAAATAGCAGTGGAGCCCCCGAGCACTGCAGGGTTTAAAGGAGAAACGTACCCCAATTCTTACACCAGGGTTAGAGGCAGAATAAGCTTTGCTACCTCAATTCTTACATCAATAATAGAGGAATAAGCTGTAATACTTACCTCAATTCTTATACCAATGGTAGAGGAATAAGCTGTAATACCTCAATTCTTACACCAATGGTAGAGGAATAAGCTGTAATACCTCAATTCTTATACCAATGGTAGAGGAATAAGCTGTAATACCTCAATTCTTATACCAATGGTAGAGGAATAAGCTGTAATACCTCAATTCTTATACCAATGGTAGAGGAATAAGCTGTAATACCTCAATTCTTACACCAATGGTAGAGAAATAAGCTGCAATACTTACCTCAATTCTTACACCAATGGTAGAGGAATAAGCTGTGAAGCCTCGTACACACGACCGAGGAACTCGACGGGCGAAACACATCGTTTTCCTCGTCGAGTTCCTTGTTAGGCTGTCGAGGAACTCGACAAGGCAAGTTTCTCCATTCCCGTCGAGGAAATAGAGAACTTGCTCTCTTTTTGGCTCGTCGAGTTTCTCGACAGTTTCCTTGACGAAAATGAACACACGACCCGTTTCCTCGGCAAAAAAATATCTCCCAGCAAGTTTCTTGCTGGTTTTTGACGAGAAACTCGATCGTGTGTACGAGGCCTAATATTTACCTCAATTCCTACACCAATGGTAGAGGAATAAGCTGTAATACTTACCTCAATTCTTACACCAGTGGAAAAAGGGAATAAGCTGTAATACTTACCTCAATTCCTACACCAATGATAGAGGAATAAGCTGTAATACTTACCTCAATTCTTACACCAGTGGAAAAGGGAATAAGCTGTAATACTTTTACCTCAATTCTTACACCAATGGTAGAGGAATAAGCTGTAATACTTACCTCAATTCTTACACCAATGGTAGAGGAATAAGCTGTAATAGTTACCTCAATTCTTATACCAATGGTAGAGGAATAAGCTGTAATACCTCAATTCTTTACACAATGGTAGAGAAATAAGCTGCAATACTTTACCTCAATTCTTACACCAATGGTAGAGAATAAGCTGTAATACTTACTTCAATTCTTACACCAGAGGTAGAGAAATAAGCTGTAATACTTACCTCAATTCTTACACCAATGGTAGAGGAATGAGCTGTAATACTTACCTTGATTCTTACACCAGTGGTAGAGAATTAAGCTGTAATACTCACCTCAATTCTTACACCAATGGTAGAGGAATAAGCTGTAATACCTAAATTCTTACACCAATGGTAGAGAAATAAGCTGCAATACTTACCTCAATTTTTACACCAGTGGTAGAAAAATAAGCTGCAATACTTACCTCAATTCTTACACCAATGGTAGATGAATAAACTGTAATACTTACTTTAATTTTTACACCACTGGTAGAGAAATAAGCTTTAATACTTACCTCAATTCTTGCGCCCACAGGGTGGTCTGGCAAGCGGTTGTACTCTGATGTTGTCACATACAATGCAGGGCCAATAGCCCTGCATTGTATGAGAGGATGGCAAGAGCCACCTACAAATTGGAGCGTCGGAGAAGAGTTGTGGCCCAGAAACCTGCCACATTAGGGACTAAGGTAAGTATTACAGCCTACTCCTTTACCCCTAGACTTAATAAGCATTTAAAGCCAAACTCTGGGATTTAGAAAAAATTTAACTTTGCAATGGGGCTCCCCCCACTACAAGAGCTAAATTCTGGTTATGTCTAGGGGCAAGAGGAACAGGAAGGATTACTTTTACACTATCCTCATCTCCAGACAGCTTCATCACTGTCCCCTTCTACCCAAAGCTCTGGTCTGTGGAGGGTCTCTCTGTGTCATCACTTATATGCAATACAGGGAAATTATCCCTCCATTGTACATGGTGGAGGCAAGCATGCAACCATTGCCATGAACCATTTTAGAGTGGGGGACCGGTCACACCGCTTCCTACTGGACCATGGAATAAGGCAACTATTTCTTCTTATTCTGACACCCACTAGCCATAACAAGCTTTTAACCTTTTTAATTTCCAACTGCAGGCATGGGATCCAAGCTGATTTTTGCCAAGTGTTTCCAATGAATTGAACAAAAATCTGTGTGTTAGAGAGTCGATCGTAATTTAAATAGCCTAAATGATCACTTTGATAGATTAACAATAAGAAAATAGTAGATATATTTAATCAATATTTCCAGTCAATGGTAAAGTATGGGTCTGTATCAGGTGTGATTTGTAGTGTGATATTTATTATTATTATTATTATTATTATTACGGGTACTTTTTTAGCAACATCAATTACGCAAGCACTTAACATATTTATTATTACATTCACATCAGTCCCTGCCATCAAGGAGCTTACAATCTAATGTTCCTCCTAACTCACATTCTTACATACATATACTAGGAGCCAATTAACCTCCCAGCATGTCTTTGGAGTGTTGGAGGAAACCGGAGTACCTAGAGGAAACCCATTCATGCACAGAGAGAACATGCAAACTGCAGACTCCATGCAGATAGTGTCTGGGTTGTGATTTTTCTTGATTCTCCCAAACAGACAGATTGCTTGTTTGTAAACACAGGGCTCTGTGCTGTGATTGGACACAGCAGTTCAGCAGGTCTTAGCTATAAATCATTGTCCTGGACCTGCGACCACAGCACGGGTCAGCGGATGTCTTTGGTTGTAATACTGGCCAGGATACTATCTACATGGAGTTTGTATATTCTCCCTGTGCTTCCATGGGTTTCCTCCCACACTACAAAGACATGCTGGTAGGTTAATTGGCTTGTTAGGCTTGTCGAGAAACTTGACAAGCTTTCTTTGCGTACACACTGTCAAGACCAAATCTCGTTGTTCTCAAACGCGGTGACGTACAACACAAACGACGGCAGGGGAAGTTTGATTCCACTGGTACAACCCTTGGGGCTGCTTTTGCTAATCTCATGTTACTGCGTGTTAAGTAAAAGTTTGGTAGGAGACGATTTGCTTTTTTTTTAGTCTGTTACAGCGTGACAAATGTGCTATCTCCATTACAAACGCTACTTTTACCGAAGGTGCGCTCCCGTACTTTATTCTGAGCATGCGCGGGTTTCTAAGCATACACACAAACATGTTTCTCATCAAAAACCACCCCGACGAGGAACGCGACGAGGAAATTGAGACTCCCAACGAGGAAAAAGAGAACTTGTTCTCTTTTTTTCTCGTCGAGTTCCTCGACAGTTTCCTTGATGAAAAACATACACACGACCGTTTTCCTCAGCAAAAAAGCTCTGCCACCAAGTTTCTTGATGGATTCTGTCGAGGAAAGCGGTCGTGTGTACGAAGCCTTAGGTTTGTCTTATCTCCAGTATGCGGCAGCAACTGAGAGTTGTGGTTTCCACCTCAGTGCCCCTGTCATCTCTCTCTGGCAGATGAGAGGTGTAAGTGGCTTGAAGGTAAGTGGTTAAAACATCATTTATAGCTTACTGACATGTAACTAAACCTGTTTTGTCCAGGAACACCTAATAGAAAGTCACAATAGGATGGCTATCCAAGCGGCTAATCTCAATAACACAGTATAAAAAAAAGTGCAGCTTTTTAAAGGCCACTTTTAAAAAAATGTTTTTACTGTTTTTTCATGTTTTACACTTTTTTTTGCTTTTTATTATCTGTTTTAATTGATTTAATACCAAACAATGGTAAAATAATGAACTGAGCAGGGACGTGCAGTGAGGTCAGTGGCTGGTGAGTCACCGGCTAGTATCAGAACCAGATACACACAGGTTACATACGCCGCAATCGTTAAAGTGAGAGCAATAATTTTAGCACTAAACCTCCTCTGTAACTCTAAACATGTAATCTGTAAAAAATGTCAAAGCGTCGCCTATGGGGATTTTTAAGTACTGAAGTTTGGCGCCATTCCACGAGTGAACGCAGTTTTAAAGCATGACATGTTAGGTATCTATTTACTTGACGTAACATCGTCTTTCACATTTTATAAAAAAATCAGGTTATCTTTAGCGTTTTTTTTTTTAAGTGTTCGAAAAATTGCTGTGCAAATACCGTGTAACATAAAAAGTTTCAACAACCACCATTTTATTCCATAGGGTGTCTGCTAAAACAAAATATAAAGGGCCAGATTCACATCGGCAATACGCCGGCGTATCTACTGATACGCCGGCGTATTTTCAAATTTGCCGCGTCGTATCTTGATTTGGCATCCTCAAACCAAGATACGACGGCTTTTGGCTAAGATCCGACAGGCGTACGGCTTCGTACGCCTTCGGATCTTAGGTGTAATTTTCCGGCGGCCGGTGGGTGGAGTTTGCGTCGTTTTCCAGCGTCGGGTATGCAAATTAGCTGATTACGGCGATCCACGAAGATACGCGCCTCCGTTTCAATCTCTTACGTCGTCGCTAGTCGGTTTTTCCCGTCGTAAACTTGAGCCTGCTTTTTCATGACTTACATTTAGACAGCCACGTTAAAGTATGGCCGTCGTTCCCGCGTCGAATTTCAAATTTTTTTTTTGCGTAAGACGTCCGGGAATACGAAAGGACGTAACGCACGCCGCCGTTCAAAAAACACGTCGGGGCGCCGTAATTTCGTGCAAAGCACGTCAGGAAATTTTCAGACGGAGCATGCGCAGAATGTCCGGCGCGGGAGCGCGCCTAATTTAAATGGCACACTTCCCATTTGAATTAGGCGGGCTTGCGCCAGACAGATTTACGTTACGTGAATCAAGCACTTATGCCGAAAACTTGCGGATCTACATGAATCTGGCCCATAATGTTTGGGGGTTCTGAGTAGTTTTCTAGCAAAAAAAATATATGATTATTACATGTAGGAGAGAAGTGTCAGAATTGGCGTGGGTGGCAAGGGGTTAATTACCATAATTAAGTAATATACAAATAATTAATATTTATTGTGTTTAAGGTAATTTACTATATTTTCAAAATCTGTACTCAAGTAGGTGGCTTAATGGACAAATTACTGGTTTGAAGTTTGCACTTCAAACCAGTAATTTCACAGTAAATAGATAAACAATATATTATTATCTTACAACATATAGCATAATAATATATGATTTAGCTTGATTATAACAGTACCTTTTCAACAGCAGCAGATTCTCATTCTCCCTCTTAACTGTGTGAGGAAAACATGGGATTGTGGGTAAATCTGATACCCATAAACCCATGTTTGTTCCTTGTAGTTAAAGGGGTTGTAAAGGTAAATATTTTTTCCCTAAATAGCTTCCTTTACCTTAATGCAGTCCTCCTTAACTTACCTCATCCTTCAATTTTGCATTTAAATGTCCTTATTTCTTCTGAGAAATCCTCACTTCCTGTTCTTCTGTCTGTAACTCCACACAGTAATGGGAGGCTTTCTCCCTGGTGTGGAGAAAGGCTCTTGAGGGGGCGAGCAGGAGGGTCAGAACGCTCTCTACTTTGCAGATAGAGAAAGCAGCTGTGTGTTAGTGGGCGTTCTGACTCTCCTGCTCGCCCCCTCCCCCCTCAAGAGGCTTTCTCCACACCAGAGAGAAAGCCTCCCATTACTGCGTGTAGTTACAGACAGAAGAACAGGAAGTGAGGATTTCTCAGAAGAAATAAGGATATTTAAAAACAAAATCGAAGGATGAGGTAAGTGAAGAAGGACTGCACTAAGGTAAAGGAAGCTATTTAGGGAATTGTTTTTTTTTTACCTTTACAACGCCTTTTAGGGGTTTTAAAGGTTTGTTTTTTATTTTCTAAATAGGTTCCTTTAAGCTAGTGCATTGTTGGTTCACTTACCTTTTCCTTCGATTGCCCTTCTAAATGTTTTTTTTTTCTTTGTTTTCTTTGTCTGAAGTTCTCACTTCCTGTTCCTCCTCAGTAACCTGTTCTGGCTGACTAACCCCCCAGCCAGAACACGGGGGCAAGCTTACTGAGGAGAAACAGGAAGTGAGAAATTCAGACAAAGAAAAAAAACATTTAGAACGGAAATCGGAGGAAAAGGTAAGTGAGCCAACAATGCACTAGCTTAAAGGAACCTATTTAGAAAATAAAAAAATAACCTTTACAACCCCTTTAAGAGGGCTGGACGGGAGAATTTGTCTTTTAGACACATGCCCCTTCTATGACACTGCAGTGAGAGTCTTGCCTCCACTGCAGCATTTTTATTGGACTCCTGGAGCTAATGGTACTTTACCATTGGTACAAGATGCCAAGCTGCCCATTGAGCTAAGTGCCTCTGACAAGAAGTGAGAAGAGGCACTGTGATCTCAACCTCTCAGTCTGCTGCAAACAGAGTGTGCCAGCTTGTATTTAAACTGGCTGCTCTGTATGTAGCTACTGACAGGCTGTGCAAGGAGCCCTGTATTGGGGTCTCTGTGACCTTAGGTCACCGAGCTATGACCCTTGAAGCTCCATTTTTTTTCTAGTGTTCATGGCAGGTGAGGCTCTGTCTCACGTGCCTCCCCTGACTGCGTGTCCCTGGAACTGAGCCAACCTCTAACAGGAAGTCAGATCACAGCAGCGAAGAAAGAGGAATTTTGAGATATGTAAGAGGCTGAGTTAAGAATAGAGACATGAATATCCTTTTTTTTTTAACTAGAGTTTGAAGTTGATTGGTTGCTATGGGCAATGACATCAGTTGAGATAGTACTTGTCTCAGACATTTCTATTAATTCCTCCATCCTTGTCCCTCGCTAATTTACTTCCACTCTCTTTCAGGGACCCAAAACTGGCCATACACTGTACAAATGCTAGGCGGTACCCTATGAACCAGCCAATATTCATTGCTTGGGTGGCCTGTTCACCCCCCCCCCCCAAAAAAAATCCTTCTTTTGAAAGGTCAGATGAGCCAGGTTGAAAATTGTTGGCCAAACAGTCTGCATCCAATCAGATGCAGTCGCTGTTTGGGTATTTTGGTGCACAGTGGCTAAAGCTGGATATCCACTATACAATTCTGTAGATTTTTTTCTTCAGATTTACCAAAACCATATAATATGAGGTCAAACCTTAAGGCCGAGTACTCACGACCAAACATGTCCGTTCGAAATGTCCGACGGGCTGTTTCCGGCGTACAAGGCTGTTTTTTCATTTGGCCCGCTGGCTTGTACACACCAGCGGACGATATTTCCCTGCGGACCTGAACGCGTGCACGTAATCCACGTTTGACGTCACTATAAAGGGAAAGGCCAAAGTCAATGGCGACGCCCTCTGTTCCGCTTTTGCTAGTTACGGCTTTGCTCGTGTTAGTGAAGGTTTGGTTAGAGCTGATTCGCGCTTCTCGGTCTCCAGGCTTTAGCAGGTAGTATTTTCTCGTTCAGTGCGTGTGCTTGTGGGTACGTAGTTGGCATTCGGGTACAGGCGTGCAGTTCGTTCTGCTTAGCAGATTCGTACTGTGCGTTCGTATCTGTGTGTCGTGCGTTCTTTGCAGGTACCGCTGGATTTGATTGTGCTTTCTGTTGGAGTGTGTTCTTGACTGACCAGCCGGCCGGTTTGAAGCCATGATGGAGCAGCAGCGTCAATTTTCACGAGTTGGTGCTGTTTATGGGATGGCTGCTGGATATGTTCATTATTCCAGTACTTTGGCCAGAAACAGGGGGCGGAGGCGTTTCTGGACCAAGAATTGGTTGCGCCAGCGTGACCAGTTCTCTCATATGCCTCTGCTTAGGGAACTCCAGGAGAATAATCCTAATGACTATAGGAATTTTCTCCGCATGACGGACCCCGTATTCAACAGTCTGCTGGAACTTCTGTCCCCCTATATCACGAGGCAGGACACTGTGATGCGCCAAGCCATCACGGCCGAGCAGAGGCTTATTGCCACGTTGCGGTACCTGGCGACTGGGAGGAGCCTGCAGGACCTCAAGTTCTCGACAGGCATCTCTCCGCAGGCGCTTGGGGTCATCATACCGGACACGTGTGCTGCCATCATTAAAGTTATGCACGAGGAGTATATGAAGGTAAGTTTCCTCATTTTAACCTCACAATGTGTCTTTAATAATGTGGCAAACTAACTTTTTATTTTATTTCCCAGATATGCTGTGTGTTTAACTAACGTTCCCTTTTCTCACTATGCATGTTGATATCAGCTTTTACATGTTATTTTTATTTTGGCCTACCTGCATATTTTGATCTTACCCAATATTAACCTGTCCAGCATGCTATCTTCGGGCCAACCCCCACCATGCCACTTTTTTTTATTTTTTTTTTGGTTTTCTAAAAACACTTTTAACACCCCCCACCCCCCCCCTTCAAAGTGTTTTTGTCCCCATCAGAGGGCTGTGGAGTCTCTTATTAATTAAGTGGGCCTATCTATTTGTGCCCCGAAATTCTCCCTTCATAATTTGCAAATGCTATTTTAAAAATGTAAAGTTGCACAAGGATGCTTGTATGATTATGTTTGCAATGTTTATGTGCCAAAGTACTAAATCTCTTTTTTTGTTTGTCCCCACAGCTACCCTCCACACCACAGGAATGGCAGTCTGTGGCTTCCCAATTTGCCGAGCGGTGGGATTTTCCTAACTGCGGTGGAGCAATAGATGGGAAACACGTCCGCATTGTGCCCCCACCCCACTCGGGGTCCTACTATTATAATTACAAGGGTTATCATAGTATCGTGTTGATGGCGGTGGTGTCGGCACAGTATGAGTTTCTATATGTGGACGTGGGGAAGAACGGCCGGATGTCAGATGGGGGAGTGTTCGCACGGACTGATTTCTATGATCGTCTCCAAACTGGTGGTCTGGCATTGCCACCAGATGAAGATAATGTGGAAGGACTTCCGTTTGTGTTCCTAGCGGACGAGGCTTTCGGCCTTGGACCTCACCTAATGCGGCCTTTTCCCCAGAGGACCCTCACCTCAGAGAGGAGTGTGTTCAATTTTCGGTTGTCCAGGGCTCGGAGGGTAGTCGAGAATGCCTTTGGGATCCTCAGCAACCGGTTCCGCCTGTTCCTGACATCGATACATTTGGCGGAATATAAATTGAACACCGTTATATTTGCCTGCTGCATTTTGCACAATTTTCTACGCAGGCACTCCCAGACGTACCTAGCCTCCATGGGCTCTGAGGCAGGACTACCCTCAGAGAACATTCCTGGCCTGGACACTGGTCGCGCTGGCTTGGCCCCCCAATCTGCTCGTGAGGTACGCGACAAATATGTTGAGTACTTCATGGGTCGGGGGGCCATTGCTATGCCAGATCATATTTCTTTCTAATTCGGCCCCCAAAGAAAGGAATATTCTCACAACTAATAAATAATTAGACCATTGGACTTTATACAGTTGTTTGTCATTACTGCTTTTTCTCTATTTTTCTGTCTTCCAGGTTATCTCCAAAAATAGTGCACTTCTAGTGCCAGATTTACTTACTCAGATGTATTAACTAACCACATTTGCACATTATTCACTCATCTACTAACTGGGTATTCAGTCTAGAAATAAGAAGCCACTCATTTTTCTGCTTTTGATGTCTCATTTTTTTTTTTTTATTTTAGTCATTTTTTAACAAGAAATGTGTATTTTTAGGCAGAAAACATTTCCTGCAAATTCTTGAGACAAAATATTGGCTTTTAATTATTTATTTTTTTGTCTTTATTGACAGTGATTATCAATAATAATGATCGAAACACAATGTAAGAATAATTTCACTGAAACTATACGCAAGAATTTTTGGGCTTGTCATTTGTTTGTGTCTAATTTTTTCAACAAGATTTTAACACAACACAAAAATTTTTAGTTTTTTTACAAAAATTAGTTAACTTCTTTCTTTAGGTGAGATTTATTGTTCGTTTTGTGATCTGAAACTGGAAACATTTACAAACCAAAAAAGATCAACACCAAACAAAAATTTAAAAAAAGAACAGCAGTCAGTCATATGGATGGTGTGCTTTCACACTGGAACACGCCAAAATTTCTAAATGCACACATTCAGTGAAAACTCGCCAAATGTCATTGGTTAAACAGACAAATGGCCACATGTGCTATCTGACATCATGGGTGATCAATGTCTGTGTTTTGTGGGAGCAAACCCTTCCTCTCAACTACTTGAGGATCGAGGAGGGGTTTGTACCCACAAAGCACAGACAATAGATAGTCTGTGATGGCAGATAGCACATATTGGCACACTGTGTGTGCATTTAGAAATTTTGGCGTATTATAAAGTACAAAAATTCAAAAGGGTTTTGTGGGCGGGGGATGGGCGGGGGATGGGCTTCTGTGGTTCAGTCTTTGACACGGCCCATCATGTCAATGATATTTTTGTAATTTTGTTCGATGACTAGCATCCTTTGTCGCATGTTCTCCATTTCCGTGCTACACTCTGAAATGACATTTCGCACATTCTGCTCCATGACTAGCATCCTTTCCCGCATAATGTCCATTTCCGTGCTGCACTCCATTAGTTGCTGTATAATTATAGAAGCACTTGCACGTGAAAAATGTGCTACTCCATCTTCATCCCCTAAAATTAAACAAATTGGCATTCAAAATATGTAAATAATTTCCAGCCTATCTGCATATGTTTGGCCCTATTAATATAGGGGTGACACTGACCTGATGGCCTGATAATTTCCACATCCCCAATTTCTTCATCTTCTATCACTCCTCCTTCTTCCACCACCTCCCCATCATCTTCTATCACTCCTCCTTCTTCCACCACCTCCCCATCATCTTCTATCACTCCTCCTTCTTCCACCACCTCCCCATCATCTTCGACTCCTCCTTCATCCATCAATCCACCTTCTTGCAATTCGCCAAATTGTTCTTCCGCCACTTGCCCTTCATCTGATATAAATTCTAAGTCCAAAATAACTTCTTCCTCCTCTCTTCCTTCCTCCTTTCTTCCTTCCTCTTCTCCTTCCACATCCTCTTCTCCTTCCACATCCTCTTCTCCTTCCACATCCTCTTCTCCTTCCACATCCTCTTCTCCTTCCACATCCTCCTCTCTTCCTTCCCCAGCCTCCTCCTGCTCAACATGTGGAGGTGTTTGATTTTCCGGGTGTCTGGCCCTCTCTGCCTCCTCCAATTGCTGGCGTCTTCTTTCCCCTATAAGAAATAATAAAAAACAAAAGGTATACTCATCAGCACACTGATATTGGATATCATAAATCGCACACATTGCATAGACGATACATTTATGATGATTTTTGGTTGTTTATTCTTTCAGCAATCCTCCATTTTTGGCGTAGTTCTAGGCCAAGCTCTGATCCTGCCCCTTTTTTGCAAAGAAGTGACACAAATGGATGTCCCCCCAAAACATTAATTCTCGTCGACCCTCCAAATAAATATACTTTGATTTTTGAGACACAGGTGCTTTGCATTTCAAGATGTTAAAACATCAGCTTTATTTGCATTTTGGAGAATGAATCTTGTTTGCCTGTCACATTCACTCAATTTAATTTCTGTGATTTTGCTATTCAACAATGTTGGAAAACCAAGTTTGGGGCCAGTCAGCCATGTCCAGGTGTGTTGTTCCTGGAGTAACGTCACATTTTTGCTAAACAATGTCATATTACGCGTGTTTACTATTTCACAAAATTTGTTTAAGGTTGTTATTTGACATAAACACAATACAGTATCTACACGTGTTCAAAAGTACAAGCAGGCCAAGGAGGCAGATGTGAAAAAATACATGTCAACACATTATTGCAGACATTTCCCCCCCCCCCTTAAATAATATGGACTTACTTTTACGCAGAATTTTGAGTATCTTCTTCATGTGATGTGGCTCCCTCAATTTTAAATCGGACCAACGCTTCCGTAGTTGCTCCTTTGACCTGGTGACACCAAACATTCTCCTCATTCTCCTTGCCACCTTGTCCATTATGTGTGACTTCCTACGGTTCGGTGTTTTGTAGGGCCCACATTCACCATCATAATCCTTCCTCCTCATGATGTAAACCAACTCCACCATTTCTTCGAACGCCATATTAGTGGCTTTATATCTTTTAGGCCTGGATCGGGACGGTCCTGCCTCTGTCCCTTCACTTGCGCCATGAGAGCTCCGTGCCCGCTCGTGTGACATCGCCATCTTTCCTTCCCACAGAGATTAGGGGCGTGGAAACGAGGAAATGTCCCGTCAGGGGCGGAGATGAGGGCGGGGATTATTGCATATGCGGAGTGTCGCGAATGCCAACAACGTATTGACGTAGGTTACGCGGAGAATATTCGCGCGATTCCAGAACCTACACAGTTAACGCCATATTTACTTTTTCAATTGATTAGGGGCATGGCAAAGGTGACGAGGGCGGCGTTTCATACATACGCGGAGTGGATAAAAGGCGCTTGACGTGATTACGTAGGTTACGTGTTAATTCAGCGAGCGGAAGAAACGAGGATTGTGAGAGAGGCAGGTAAGAAATTTAAACATGGGATCAGCAGCGGGCTCTAAAATGTAGAGCAATGGGATGGGGGTTTGGTCTGTTGGTTGCACAGTTTTATTAAGCTATTATGTCTCTTGGATACCAGAATGTGATTTTCATACCCAAATGCTTTTGTAGACATCACAAAATAGAGAGGTCAAAAATGCTGTGACTCATTATCAATTATGTAGGGTGTATTCAGATCAGGCCAAGTATTGTTCTGTGTTGGTTGGACAGAGGTCATTAGGAAGTTTCTTTCATGTAATCAATGCTGAGGGGCAGGATATCTACACATGCAATAGTGCCTTGATGAATGCTGTCATTTGTAATAATTGTGTATGGTTGTAGATTTATATTATTTCCTGCAATGTAACCAAAGGGGCGGCATGTATAAAAAAAATGTTAGCTAAAACCAACCAATGGGGCAGAGCTGGCCAGCATTTTCTAAACAAGAGACACTGTGTTTGTATTTCTATATAGGTACTACTTTTTAAACAACATATTCTATCAATGTAAATGCTGAGGCTTTTTTTAATAGTGTTTTTGGTTTCTTTTTATTTTTTCAATCTAGAAAAAAAAAGAGTAAATCCTAATTTCCCAATGGATCTCCTGCAGAGCCAAGAGATTATCCAGCACTTGCTGGATAAATTTCGGGAAATGCCCATCCTGTGGGATTCAAAGCAGGACCATTACCACAATAAGGACGTACGAGCGGCAGCACTTGAACAGCTAGCAGCATACATGAGGACATGGGTGCCAGAATGCAGTGCCAACATGGTGAAGGATAAACTTGCCAACCTCAGGGGCACATATAGGAGAGCGTACAAAGCTCACCAAAAGCAGCTAAGATCTGGAGCAGCAGCAAGACCACCAAAGGAACCCAAGCTGTGGTATTACAACCAGATGTCATTTTTGCGGGATCAACTGGAAGGCAGGCCATCAATGTCAAGTCTGAATCCCAACCTTTCCTCCACGCTACCTCCCAGCGGGACTTCCCCAGATCACCACAGCCCTGCAGAGTCAGATGAAGAGGGCCTGGCTGACAGAGAGGCAGATCTGCGCCTCTACGATGATGAGGTATAGTAGTTTCATAACTATTTATGTAATAATCTTAATTATTGTTTGATTCTTGACTTGATATTGGTTAATAAAATACAAGCTGGGAAGTAAAAATCTAAAATCGTGGGCAAACAAATAGGTGTCAGGGATGACAACTGCAGGGGTCAGAGGGTGAGTCTGTTTTCAAGTTTAAATTCAAGGCAAAAAATAAGATTCAAGCATGAAAATGTGAGTGAGTATATTCCTAAATATATTACAACATGTCCCTTTTTTTTACACAGGAAGAAGAGACCAGCCAGGAGGTGGCAGATCCTCTCCTCACTGTCAGCCAGGACGAAGGGGTCAGTGGCAGCCAGGAGGAGGCCGGGCCCAGTGGCGTTCAGCAGCTCCCCAGGACAAGCACCACCAGCCAGGCTCCTCCCCTTTATATTAGGCCACCAGGCCGTAAGAAGAAATTGGGGGCAGTGGAGGAAGCCAGCCTCCAAATGATTAGGGAGGCGAGTGCCATCATGAGGGCCCCCCTCAACCCCACTGAGGCCTACAGTGCCTCCGTGGCACATGACCTGAATAAAGGCACGGAGGAGCAGAGGCAACTGGCAAAGGGCGTGATCAACCAGGCCCTTTGGTGGATGCAGAGGGAGCTGCTGACCCCAGACACTGGGCTATGTGACCCGGCCCGGCTTGCTCAACACCATACTCCTGCTGCCACATCATCCCCACCTGCAAGGGCCCAGGGAAGACCCGCTGGAAGGCAGCCTGGAAGGAAGGTTGCAAGGAAGAGGAGACGTTGATGCCCTGCCTTCCATTTGATCCCCCACAAATGGCATCTTGTTTGGACTACCACAGCTTGGGTTCCTTTGGTTATGTGCTGCTGCTTCAGATTTTATTTTGTGTGCTTCCTGAGGTTGGCTAGTTTATCCTTCACCATGTTTCAAATGCAAGTTTGCATGTATGTTGCTAGCTGTTCAAGTGCTGCCATTCTGTTTTTGATCCTTTTTATAATTTGCTCAAATAAAAGCCTTTTTGTTGATTTGAAAAACGTGCCTATTGTTTGTAATACTGTGGGTATTATTTTAGGCATCAAACATTACAAACAAATAAAATGTTTAATCTAAAATATTCACTAACTCATGTGGGGGGGGGGGGTCATTTGGTGTGCCAACATGGTAGACAATTTAAACAACCTTCAAAAAAATCCTGTTAAATATACAAACAAAAGCTAAATCAAAACAATTTCCTATTATAATATTCTAAATGGTGACATAACTATAAACACCTAAAGAAAGTGGGAAAGATAACCATTAAACATTAAAAGCAAAAAAATTGAAATGTGGAGGACCACTAAAAATATGATACGTCGGGCCAATAAAAGTTTGCAAAAATCTTACTACATCACAGCTAACAAATGTCACTTTTCAGTATGGAACAACTCAGTTGAAATAACATGAGCTAAATAACTGATTAGTTATAGCAAGAGAAGAATGAATAAAACGACGGCATCAAGCGTTGGTTATTGTGTGTTTTGCTTCAGTGTTCTATTGCTAGAATTAATCTTTCTATTGACGAATGTGCCATATCCCAAACAAACGTGAGTTTTACCTGAACGAGCGCTCCCGTGGCCTCATTTAGTCTGAGCATGCGCGGGGTTTTTGTACGTTGGTTTTGTGTACTCACCACCAAACATGTACGTTCGGACAGGATTTGAGCGGACGGTTTTAAAACAAGTTTGGAAATAAATGTCTGCTGAAAAACGGCCCGGCGGGCAAATGTACGGTGAAATTCTGTACGCTCGTAACTACACACGACCAAACATGTATGCTGAAACTGGTCCGCGGGCCAGTTTCAGCAAACATGTTTGGTCGTGAGTATGGGGCCTAAGAGTTTCAATTTGTATGCAATCAGGCAGGCCCTTGCACTACATGGTTTTGGGAAATCTGAACAAAAGTTGTATAGTGTCTATGGGGTCTATGTGGTTAGCACTTCCAACTAGCACCACTAGGGTCATCAGTTCAAATCCCATCAATGGCGCTACCTTCCTGGAGTTTGCATGTTCTCCCTGTGCCTGTGTGGGTTTCTTTCAGGTACTCCGGTTTCCTCCCACACTCCAAAGACATGCTGGTAGGTTAAAGTGGTTGTAAAACCCTTTTTTATAACTTTATACTACAAGTAAGCCTATGTTAAGGTCTAAGACACTTACGCCGGTCGGATCTTAGGGAAATCTATGCGTAACTGATTCTATTAATCAGGCGCATAGATACGACGCCGCAACTCAGAGTTACGACGGCGTATCCGGAGATACGCCGTCGTAACTCGTCTCTGAATCTGGGCCAGTGAAACTAAATTTAGAGGGAGGCACAAAAGAGGCTTTTCTGTAATATCAGGCATCCTGCGTTTGGGCAAGGAGTTTGGTTTTAAAAGTTTAAATTATAATAGAGGTTCAAACAGGTGATTGCCACAATTAAAATGTAAAACATTTTTTTAGTCCAAAACATTTTTCTTTTGTATTGCAAAAAAATGTTAAGCTCCAAAAAACAAACAAACAACAGAAACAACAACAAAAAAAAGAAACAACTAAAAGACAAACAAACAACAGAAACAAAAAAAACAGAAACAACAACAAAAAAAAGAAGAAACAACTAAAAAACAAACAAACAAACAACAGAAACAACTAAAAAAAAAAAAAAACAGAAACAACTAAAAAACAAAAGCAAAAAAAAGGAAAACATCAACTTCTAGAGGTCAGAAACAAAAAGCTACTCCAAAATTGTTATCCGCAGTGGCTTTGCCCATGGAACTATTCCATGGGGGGTTGCAAAATACCATTGCATCCTTTTCCATCTTCCCCAAAGGTTAAAATCATTGCAATTAGCTCTTGGGCCAGAATGCGTAGTATCCGGGGCCCCCTGCCTCTGGAGCCAGAAGAGTTAATAGAAGTTTGTCCTAACCCCTATCCCCCACTGTAAGGCCCATCCTGTATTCAGGGCTACAGGTTGCCATGGAGATAGAACCTTAGCCCAGCCAGCTGCAGATGAAGAAGTCAGAATGGGTCAGGCCTCCACTGGTGGGAATAGGGAGGAGGAGGAGGAGAAAGAGTGAGGAGGAAGCAGCACAACTCCAAAGAGAGACACAGAGAGAGAGAGAGCAGAATAATTTCCAGCAATCACTCTGAAAAAAAAATACCCATTATCAACAGGGAAATAAAGTGTACAGGATGTATGGAGGAGGGGAGCCAGCACTGCAATGATAGGCTCTGCCAACTTCTTCCATTGAAGTTTAGGAAGAAGAGCTTGCTGCAAGAAGAAGGCATTAGATACTTTTTCTGTGTTTTTTTTTTTTTTTTTTTTCAAAGAGGATTTGGAAGTTTAACAAAAGAGGGGAGGAGGGAGGGGGCATGGATCCAGATGCTGCTTATTCCTCTCCCTGCGCTCTTCTCAAGTTACACAAGATGAGGGAAGAAGAGAAAGAAGCTGCTCCCTGGGTTTTACAAGAGGTAGATTTCTATATATTTATTTGTCCATTAATATATGTATCAATGTGTGCTGGAGTGGATGGAAGAATAGAATGTGGAAATTGGTGGAATTAGGATTAAAAGGATTTGATGAGGGACTGTGGGAAAAGTTTAGGAAGTTTGGGAAAGTAATCATTATTCAAGAGACGGGGAAGAGATGGGATTACATGGAAGTAAGGGTTGCATGGAATTCGCTCTGGCTTTTCGCTGAAGTCAAGAAAAGATTTGTAAACTTATATGCAGTAACTCAGAGCAACCAATCAGAAGTATCCTGCTGCATGTCAGATTAATAAAAGGAGGGTTCTAATTGGATGCTATGGGCAACTGCACATAGGGTATAACACACTTTAAAGGAGGTCAATCTATTATACTGTATATACACAATATATATATATATATATATATATTTATATATATATATATATATATATATATATATATATATATATATATCTGTATATTAATGAAATAATTATATAGAGATACCAAAAGATAAATACATAGATAGGTTGATGGATGGATAGATGGTAGATCTATAGATAGATAGATAGATAGATAGATAGAAAGACAGACCATATATGGGTGAATGGATCCATAGGCAGATGGGTGGATCAATAGATAGACATATAGAAAGACAGACAGAGTATACGATGAATGGATGGATGGTTGGAAGTATAGAAGACAAGAATAAGATGGAAGAGAAAAGTAGATAGATAGACCAAGTATGTATGAATAATTTGCTAGCTACCTGAACAGATAGATAGATAGATAGATAGATAGATAGATAGATAGATAGATAGATAGATAGATAATGGATAGATAGATAGATAGTCCATGGATGGATGAATGGATAGCTAGATACATGGACAGATGTGATAGATAGATAGATAGATAGATAGATAGATAGATAGATAGATAGATAGATAGATAGATAGACAGACAGACCATATATGGGTGAATGGATCCATGGGCAGATGGGTGGATCGATAGATAGATGGGTGGTTGGAAGGATAGAAGAGAAGAGAAGAAGAAGAAGATGGAAGAGAAAAGTAGATAGATAGACCAATAATTTTTGAATAATTTGCTAGCTACCTAGATAGATAGATAGATAGATAGACAGACAGACAGACAGACAGACAGACAGACAGACAGACAGACCATGTATGTGTGAATGGATCCATGGGCAGATGGGTGGATCAATAGATAAACATAAAGAGACACAGACAGAGTAGACGATCTTTACATAAAAGATAGATCCACTCAGTGAAGACAATTCTTATTTTACTAATTTTACTATTTTACGAATGTGGTTGTTACTGGTTTATTGATTGGTTCTATTGGTTTTCCCAATACTTTGGGTTCTGATAGCCCGTAGCTTGGTACGTGTATGTGGTGAGCCCCAGTATCTACAGCTGTTGCCCTCGGAATTGTCTTGGAGGACCACACAACTGTACAGATCAAATGATGGTTATTTAAGTGGAATATACATTTCCAGAATATTTATGTTTCATTTTAATAAATATACTGTATATGAGCAAGTGAGTAAAAACTGTGATGTAGAGAAAGAGGATTGATGGAACATTTGGTCAGTATGGAAAAGGAAATTTTTTAGGGCATACATTTTCACTATCTGCATTTCAAAACCTGGGACTTTCCCTGAAAATCATGGACAGTTGGAAACTCAGATCATATATGATTTTATCACATGTACAGTAAAAGGTGACTTCGTTATGCTGAAAATATTTGTGGTGGATGACTGAGTTGCAGACATTCTTAACCACCTCAGTACCAACATGTTACATCCCTTTCCTTTCCAGGCTATTTTTCAGTTTTCACTGCTCTGATAGTTTGACCAACAATTACTCAGGCATGCAACTGTACACAAATCAATTTGGTATACTTGTATTGAGAAATAGTTTTCTTTTGCTAGTATTTATAAACCACAGTGTTTTTTTTTATGTTATACTATTAGGGGGAAAACATGGGGACATACTGTACATATACCCTTTATTTCTAATATATTTTATTTTATTAATATAAATTAGTGCTGTCAAGCGATTAAAAATTTTAATCGCGATTAATCGCATTAATGTCATAGTTAACTCACGATTAATCGCGCTATTAAGGAGGTTCACCCTTTAAAACATTTTTTTTTTGTTTTCTTATTTATTTATTTATTTTTTATAATATTAAATTGTGTTTTTTTATTTTTTTACATTTTGATCACTTTTATTGCTGTCACAAGGAATGTAAACATCCCTTGTGACAGCAATAGGTGGTGACAGGTACTCTTTATGGAGGGATCGGGGGTCTAAAAGACCTCCGAGCCCTCCTTTGCACTTCAAAGTATTCAGATCGCCGAAAACGGCGATTCTGAATACTGTGTACTTTTTTAAATCCGGCGCCATTGGCAGCCGAGAAACCCGGAAGTGACGTCATGACGCCGCTTCCGTGGTTTCAATGCGGAGACTGAATCAAAGCCGCTTACGGCTTAGTGTCAGTCTCCAACCTGGACACAGAAGGCGGCGGATCTAGGATCGGGTCTCCCGGTGGGACGGGAGGCCCGGTCAGAGCGGCGAAAGGCGGCGGGAGGGGGGGGTGTCCCCTCCCGCTCCTCCGGCATAACAACCGAGCGGCTTTTAGCCGCATCGGTTGTTATGTTTGGATAGCCGATCGCCCGCTCTAAACAACGGTACCGTGATGATGCCTGTGGCTGCAGGCATCATCCCAGTATAACCCCTGAACGCCGCCTCGTTAATCGCGCGATAAAAAAATTGACGGCGTTAACATGGGTTTGCGTTAACGCCGTTAATAGCGCGTTTAACTGACAGCACTAATATAAATATAATATATATGTTATATTTCTAAATAATATAGTCTATTATTTCCCTCTACAGTATATTTGTAATAGATAATGATTAAAGCTTCTTCCTGTCGTAAAATGTTACGGATTTTTAACCGATGGAGGTGCCCACAGACGATCGTTTTTTCTATCGTTTTTTTAACCATCAGATAATTTTAAAACAAGTTCCTAGTTTTTTTACCGATGGATAACAAACCGATGGGTCCCACACACGATCGGTTCGTCTGATGAAAACGATCCGTTTTCATCAGACGAACTGATCGTGTGTACGCGGCTTTAGAGGTGTTCAGGCAAAAAATGAGCTACATCGTACCGAATCCCCCTAAAAGCATTAGGATGTGTTTGGACCTTGGCGTGGCGGAAAACACATGTTGTGCATTAGGGTGCTGCATTGGCACCCATTTCTAATGGAATCCCAGTGGACCTAGCCAATTCCACGTGCATTTTGGCACAACACACCGTAAGGCACTACCAAATACTGTGGTGAGCACCTTTTTGAAAAACTGCATGCACCTTCTGGTGTGTTTTAGTGCATTAGGGAGCCAATAAAATTAATGGGCTGTCTTAACACGTGTTAATATACAAAAGGAAAACATATTAATGCATTTTGTGTTAACACACTACAAAAGTGTAAAATACTACCTAGTAGTAACAATACTACCTAGTAGCAGTGGTTAATACTACTTATTACTGGTCAGTAGAACTTTTACCCACCCAACTTTTTAAAAAATTAATCCCGCAATCACTGGTGCCTTCCCTTCAATCACAAGCCATCTTCTGCTGCTCCCTTTCTCTTATTCACCTTCCTTACTATGTTCAATCTGCTGCAATCCGCCTTTCTCCCCTTCATCCATTGTGAAGCCTCGTACACACGACCGAGGAACTCGACGGGTGAAACACATCGTTTTCCTCGTCGAGTTCCTTGTTAGGCTGTCGAGGAACTCGACAAGCCAATTTTCTCCATTCCCGTCAAGGAAATAGAGAACATGCTCTCTTTTTGGCTCGTCGAAAATGTACACACAACCGGTTTCCTCAGCAAACAAATATCTCCCAGCAAGTTTCTTGCAGTTTTTTTACGAGAAACTCGGTCGTGTGTACGAGGCCTGAGAGGAAGGGAGGATTTTTTGGTTGGTTTTATGTGGTGGTAGTAGTGGTGGTGGAGAGAGAAGGGGAGGGTTTAATGTTTGTAAACACAGAGAGTGTTTATACTTTTGATGGCTGTGATTGGTTCACAATGATCACAAAGCCCCTGATGCCTGTGATCTGCATTGTATAAATCCTGTTTATACGAGGATGTTTAAAAAGCTTCCCTTTCGGAATAACAGCTGCCCCTAATGGCTGTTTAGCTACAATGGCTGGTCAGGAGACATTTAAAGGAGCAGTCCACCCAAAAGTGATATTTTAGTTATAGGTTTAGCATGGAGGGCAGAGGTAGTCCCTAGCTCCTTATATGCCGCTATATTCCCAATCCATTCCTCTACTCGGTTTTGAATGTTCCCTCCCACCCGTGAGAGTTCCAGCTCCACCTGTTATATTTTCCATATTACGTATTGTATTGTAATTGTACTGTCTTCCCCAAAGTTGTAAAGCGCTGCGCAAACTGTTGGCGCTATATAAATCCTGTATAATAATAATAATAATATTATAAAACATGTAATATATGCAGCAGGCATAGTGGAAGCCCCTCATAATGGGCAAAGCAGGTGTGCAGATCTGGGAGCTCAGCATAGAGATCTCACCAATGGAACCCCAAAGAGATATTCTGAAAAATATCTGTCAGGTGTTCTATGAAACACTGTGAATTAATTGCTGGCCTCTTTAATAAAGAACATGTAGTTATATATACAATGGTACCATCATCCTGAAAAGTATTGAATAGAAGTAGGACTTGAGTGACCCCAAAACCCAAAAGGCCAAAACAGAAAAGGGGGGCAGTAGAACTATTGCTGTACAAAAATGAGTAGGTAAACTCACAAGGAGTGGGTACACTAAAAGTTTATACGTTTATTGACATATGGCCAGATTCTTAAAGAGTTACGACGACGTATCAGTAGATACGCCGTCGTAAGTCCGAATTTGCGCCGGCGTATATTTAAGCGTATTCTGGAAACCAGATACGCTTAAATTTAGCCAAGATACGAGCGGCCTAAGTCTCCTACGCTGTTGCATCTTGGGTGCATATTTACGCTGGCCGCTAGGTGGCGATTCCGTTGATTTCTGCGTCGAATATGCAAATGAGCTAGATACGCCGATTCATGAACGTACGTGCGCCCGTGGCATTTAGTTACGCCGTTTACGTAAGACATACGCCGGCGTAAAGATAAAGCAGGTCTCTAGGTGGCGCAGCCCATGCAAAGTATGGACGTCGGAACAAGCGTATCTTTTTACGTCGTTTGCGTAAGTCGTACGCGAATAGGGCTGTGCGTAAGTTACGTTTACGTCATAGGCAGTGTTCGACGTATCTTAGACATTCTATCCGACGCATGCGCACTGGGATACGTCCACGGACGGCGCATGCGCCTTTCGTTCAAAACGTCAATCACGTCGGGTCACGATTCATTAGCATAAAACAAGCCCACCTCTTCACAATTTGAATATTTTATTGTCTATTGTCTTTTATTTTTGATACTTTTTGGTAGATTCAGAGAGAGTTAGGCCGGCGTATCAGTAGATACGCCGACCTAACTCAGAATCTGCGCCGACCTATGTTTAAGTGTATTCTCAATCAGAGATACGCTTAAACATATCTAAGATACGACGGCTTGCGCCGTCCTATCTTAGGTTGCAATATTTCGGATGGCCGCTAGGTGGCGCTTCCATTGCGGTCGGCGTAGAATATGCAAATTAGTACATACGCCGATTCACAAATGTATGCCCGGCCGACGCAGTATTTTTACGCTGTTTACGTAAGAGATAGGCTGCGTAAAGTTAGAGCTAGGCCCTAGTTGGAATAGTAATGTCAAGTATGGCCGCCGTTCCCGCGTCGAAATTCGAATTTTTTACGTCGTTTGCGTAAGTCGTCCGTGAATCGGGATTTACGTAGTTTACGTCCACGACAAAATCAATAGGCCCGTGCGGCGTACTTAGCCGCAATGCACACTGGGAAATGTAGGCGCTCGGCGCATGCGCAGTTCGCAAAAAACGTAAAAAACCTAAGGTCAAGCCCCATTAACATAAAACACGCCCCCCTCAAACACATTTGAATTAGGCGCCCTTACGCCCGCCGATTTAGGCTACGCCGCCGTAACTTAGCAGGTAAGTACATTGTGAATCATGTACTTGCCTCGCTAACTTACGGCGGCGTAGCTTAAATTCCTTAAGCTACGCCGCCGCAAAGTTGAGCATATGTACCTGAATCTACCTTAATTTTTCTCCATTCAAAAGAGAACAATTGTCTATTGTTTGAAAAGAGATTTTCCACACGGTCTTTTGATAGGAAGCGATCATTCTTTCTACATAATGGAGAATCCATCCGGGGAGAAAAACACCATCACCTGAGACAGTTGGGCAACACTGGGAATTCTGGTGGACAGACCTTAGCGTTGGAGTCTGTTATAATCTTATGATTCAGCTTTCCAAAAAGTGCACTACAATGAAAGGTCAGTTTTGGATGAAGTTCCTCTTTGAAATGAGCAATGTAGAGCGTGCGTGGCGTTGTTATTTTTATTTTTTCTCCATTGAAAAGGAAACATTTGTCTGTTTTTCTCAGAGATAGGCTTTAATATGGTCGCTCGTACAACAAACTCTAAACTGAGCCAACCCATAAGAGAACATGTTGAATGCTTACCTGTCCAGGGGGCAGTGAGTCTAGACTTCTCCAGACATAAGGGGACCACTGATAACCGACATGGAACCATCTGGTGCCATATTGGATAAATCGGAGGGTATAATTGGAATATCTGGTGCCATACTGGGCTGTTTGAAGTACCAGATGGGCTTTTCTGGTACTTCATTCATTAAATAACTTTCTGCATTTCCCTAATGTCATAAATCAGACGTTAAGGGATCTATTACCAATGTATTTATCCAAGATTCATACAATTTTTACCCATGATTTACCTGTTTTAATAAAAATACAACCACATTTCTCTATGTTACTTGTGTCTTCAAAGCCAAAATATTTGTCCTTGTTTTTGGCTACAGTAGGGAAGGGTTAAAACCCCTATGAGGGTATTTTTAACATTTTTTTTTGTGAGTTTTTCCATCACATCTTGTCTTGGAAATGCAACAGGATAGGCTAAGTTCACCATCTGAATACAATTGACTAGGCCCCGGTATTCAAACTGCACCCTGGGGGTTGCATGCGGCCCTTTGGCACTTTTCGTTTGGCCCTTAATTGGGCCCCTTTGTTTCCCTAATACCCTGTTAGGCCGCGTACACACGATCAGTCTATCCGATGAGAATGGTCCGACGGACCGTTTTCATCGGTTCACCGCTGAAGCAGACTGATGGTCTGATGTGCGTACACACCATCGTTTCCAAAACCGATCGGGTCAGAACGCGGTGACGTAAAACACACGACGTGCTGAAAAGAACGAAGTTCAATGCTATCAAGCATGCGTCGACTTGATTCTGAGCATGCACGGGCTTTGAACCGATGCTTTTGCGTACTAACCATCAGTTTGGACCTATCGGTCAGCCGTCCATCGGTTCGATTTTAAAGCAAGTTCTCTTTTTTTGGACCGAAGGACAACAGACCGATGGGCCGTACACACGGGCGGTTTGGACCGATGAAACTGAACTTCAGTCCGTTTTCATCGGTTTGGACCGATCGTGTGTACACGGCCTTACAGTCTCATATAATGTCACCAGTCTACTCCTGAAGCATGTCCCCAGTCTCCCACAACTCCTACAGCATGTTCACAATCTCTGGAAGTGTCCTGAACATGTCTGCAGTCTCTGACCATCTCTTCTACCATGACAGCAGTCTCTGACCATCTCCTGTATCAATAAAGGAGACCGAAGAGCACCTCTAACTGTAATATTTATTTATTACATGAAGCAATCAGTGAAATGAACACTCACATGGAGGTAAAGGATAAAAGGCTCATCTGTAGGTGACAATCCAATGGAATGAGTCCTCAGCACCTCCAATCCGGGATGGTGGAAAAACCATGGTGTGACAGGGAGATAGCCGCCAAGTCCGATTTGTTTTGGGTATAGCTTGGAGCACAATGCTTGTCGGCCTGTGACATCACCAGGGTTTTCCCTTTAGCCTTTTATCTTTTACTTCCATGTGAGTGTTCATTGGACTGATTGTCTCATGTACTAAATAAATATTACACTTAGAGGCGCTTTTCTGTCTCCTTTAATGTCATTTTCCAGAGTCGGCTTCACTCCTGAGAAGAGCTTTGCCCTTAGTGACTGCTTTTTACTCCATGCCTGTTAATTGAC
Organism: Rana temporaria; assembly: GCF_905171775.1. Lineage (NCBI taxonomy): Eukaryota > Metazoa > Chordata > Amphibia > Anura > Ranidae > Rana > Rana temporaria. Next base: position 386,568,378 of record NC_053491.1, read on the forward strand.
AGGTGTTTCTCTCATTCCATGGACTTGCTGATGGACTTATTTGACTATTCCTTTTTAGTTACATGTTCTTAATATTTATCCTGTGCGCTAGCATTTTGCCTGTTTTTTTTTATCTCCTGTATCATGTCTGCAGTCTCTGACCATCTCCCATACCACGTCTGCAATATCTGACCATCTATTGTATTATATCCACAGTCTTTGACCAACTCTTTTATAATGTCCACAGTCTCTGACCACCTGCAGTATTATGTCCACAGTCTCTGACCATCTTCAGTATTATGTTCATAGTCTCTGACCATCTCCTGTATAATGTCCACAGTCTCTGACCATCTGCTGTATTATGTCCACAGTCTCTGACCATATCTTATATTATGTCCGCAGTATCTGACCATCTGCTGTATTATGTCCCATAGTCTCTGACTATCTCTTGTATTATGTCCAGTCTCTGATCATCTTTTGTATTATGTCCACAGTCTCTGACCATCTCTTATGTCATACCATTAGTCTTTTACTATATCCTGTTGTGTGCTTCTGACAGAGAACATTCAATATATTTTATGTGCATCCATTTGTTGTCGGGGGCTGAACTTGAGGCCCCCCATATCAAGAAAGTTAACCACTACTGGATTAGGCAGTCAAGGGGCGACAATGGCAGACAACATCAGCCTGTCATTGATTTGTACAGCACAGGCTTCCTGTCCACAGCAGACCGCAAACACCTGCCTGTACCCACCAATAAGCTGATCTTGGCAGTGGAGGACCATGCCAATAAGCCCCCGGTGCTTTGCATCTACAGTGAATTCAGTGATGTTGATGTTGTGGGAGCATTTCGAGTATTGTGTTTCTGTGGGTTGGTTTATAATCCACAGGCCGACAGACTCAGTGTGTTGCCATGTTTGTTGTTTTGTGGTCTACGCTGTGATACTTCCTGCTCTGTAACACAAATGAATATGATGCTTGGCTCGCATTGTAACCTTCGCCTTACTTAGGCTTGATGTTCTTTAAGCTTCTGTCTCTGTCACCTCTTGTCCTCACAATCATATGATTTTAAAAAGCCCCTTATACAAAGGAAAATACAAGTACCAGAGTTTGCCAGAACTAGGAGCACGAAAGACTGGAAGCTAAAGTGACATTTTTAGTCTAGTTTTACAGGCAGACATTAGAACCCCTGATGGGTTTTTATTGCTCCGCATGTCCCCATTAGAAGGACAGAAAATTATGTGAATCCAACATTTTACAGTTTTCAGAAATAGAAGGGAAATCTTTATTTATTTATTTATTTATTTATTTATTTCAGGTACTTATATAGCAAAATACATTTTGTGCAAATAGTACAGCGCTGCATATCTATGAATCTTATGTAGCGCCCCCCTGCTTCCAGTATGGTCACTGCGCTAAGGTTGGTGGGGAATGGGAGAGTTATTCTTGCTCCCATTCACAGTTTGTCAAATTTGGGCTGCTGTCGTTCCGGAAATGTCCTGTAGGTCAGCCTGCGCTCCGGGGGTGTTGTTTCCACCCCTGGGCGACAGGTGGCGCTAGAGGGGTTCTGGCAGAGCAATTTTCCCCAACAGCCAATTGGAGGAGTTTTCCCTCGCGGGGCATGCTGGGGGAGAGTATATCTGTGGCAGACGCCATCTTTATTGGTTCTTCCCGCAGGTTCCGGGTTCCAGGTGCGGCATCCACCTTTGGGGTGTGCGCATCCAACGGACCCCGGCGATGGCCTTCCAGGCCGGGGTCAAATGCTACGCGGAGCTCTATGTTGCCGAGAGGGGCCCCAGTGACTTACTGGGTCCCTAGTTCTATTGAGAGGATCCCAGGCTGGATGCCGTTCGATTGGGGGGTCGGCTTGAGGAGAACCTGGAGGCAGATTGTCCAACAGGGCTTGAACGAACCAATCGGAGATCTGGTGACCGGAATGCTGACAGGTACGCTTTGCTGTCATCCGGTGACCTATGCTAAAACCTACTGGGAGGATTCGCTCAATTCCTCCATTTAGCTCATTCAAGTAATTGGCCTGTGGCAGAGGCCCAGTTCTGTAAGAGAGATCTGTTCCTCCCAGCAATCCAAAGTGACACTTCGGCTGCCAGTGTCCCGGAATGAAACTGACACAGGAACCCCCCCCCCCCCCCCGGGCCAATCTGATGCCCCCAAAAAAGGCCGCCACATCACCGCTTTACTCACTGACAGTAATGCCTGGAGGAGCACAGTCCCCGCCCCCTGCTTGTGATTGGAGAAATCATAAATCCCATCTCTCGTATCTCGTATCCAATCACTGTGCTGTGATTCGTTACAGCACAAGCTGATTTTTGGGAAGGGGGGTGTCCCTGAATGGTAGTTTGGAAATGTGGTCACCCTAGTGTCGGCCTCTCATTGGCCTTCATCATATTGATTATTGATTGGACAACAAAGAAGCAATAGCACATTGATGACTCTTTCCAGTTTTGTAAGCTTGTTCATAGTGTTAGACTGGCAGAACTCTACACAGTGGTCAAGCCCTGAACAAGTATGATATACTCATTGGTGTATCATATATTATGGTAGTCATTTAATCAGAACATTGCTTGTTTTTAAATAATGCTCTGCTTTGAAAATAGACTGGTGGTCTTCTTTACTAGGGGGATGTCTTTTTCCTGCACACGCATGACTTCCTGTTTTTTACGAGAGGAAAACAATGTACAGGAAGTCCTAATTTGAACAGAAGTTCAAATGTTTTGTAGTATTGTTAGTTGTCTTGTTACATTGGGGTCAATTCACAAAGAGAAACGTTATTGGTTTCCTTCAGTTGTTAAATTACCACCCCTTATTTAACACTAGCAAACATGGTATTCACGAAAGCTATAATCGTTATTCAACATAGTCGTTATGGTTTTCAACTGACTCGTTATCCAATCGTTATGCTAACTACTCAAGAGTTATTTTAACGTCCCAAATCGTAATAATAACGTCTAAGATCATTAAATAACGCTGGAGAGATGCATTCTGGGAGCAGAAGGGGAGGAGAACAGCTGCATGTGGAAAAGAGCAGATGCAGAGAGAGAGAGACACAAGCAAGACACACGTGGAGATTGAGCATGTGATGTGCATAACTTCTCTGTGTGCGTTTTTCTAAAGCCATGTGTATTTCCTCATACAGAGAATAAATCATGGGAGATGATAATCGGAATTTAGCCATCACCTGGGTTTCAGAAAAGACATCCAAAATAGTACGTGAACGGAATACACGTTTATAAATCTGAACAACATTCTAATGTGTTCTTCTTCGCCTCTGGATAATTTTAAGTTTAAATAGAGCATGGTTCCATCTTGCCCAAAACTACTAAAAACTTCACTACACTACAAAAATCGCCAAAAGCTTCCTCTAACAACGAAATATCGCCTGGGAAATGTCATAACGACACCCTGAGGGAGGTGATATGTAACGATTGCTTAACGATCGATAACAGTCCAAAAAATCTTTGTGAATTGCACTTCTGTACATATTTAACGATTTGACTTGTTAAAACAACGATCGAATCGTTAAATAACGATCCACACCTTAAAATATCGGTTCGGTGTAGTGAAACGTTATTTGATGATTTTTCAAAGCGTTAAATCGTTTAGTGAATTGAACTAGCTTCAATAACGTGCAAAATTGTTAAAATAACGACCGGAATCTGGAAATAAAGCTTTGTGAATTGACCCCATTTTGTCACTTGGCTATATTGGCACATGTGACAAAGCGGTTGTCATCTTTTGTCATCAGCATCTTATATCATCAGTCAGGAGATTCTCCTTCTTTTCTGCACATGCAGGGCTTGGGGACCATCCAGTAGTAGATTTGCAAGTATAGCCTTTAAAATGCACTTTCTGGCTTTAAAGTCTAATGCCTTGTACACACGGTCGGACTTTTGACCGTGCAAAAGTCCGCCGTGAGTCCGTCGGAAGTCCAACGGAAAGAAAGAGTTCTTTATCCCTTATTCCTAGAAAAAAGTCAGTCTGATTTTTTTTTTCTCAGAGACTCCGGCCGTGTGTACAAGGCATAACTCAATCTACAAATTTTTGAAAAAGTCCACCTTTTTGAAAAAAAAAAAAATAGTAATTGCACACATATTCATTTTAAAACAAAAATGTGAATATATAATTTTTTTTAACAGAAGCCTGGAAAGCATTGCACCCACCATTAGTGAGTGAAGAGGAAATTGTGCATGGGGTGAATATTTGTAAACACTGCTAGGCCCGGATTCAGATACAATTGTGTATCTATCGGCGGGCGTAACGTATCTCAGATACGTTACGCCGCCGTAAATTAGGGCGCAAGTTCCGTATTCAGAAAGAACTTGCGCCCAAAGTTAAGGCGGCGTAGCGTATGTGGTCCGGCGTAAGCGCGCGGAATTCAAATTCTCCATGCAGTGGGCGTGTTGTATGGTAATGATGGCTGACCCCACGTAAATTACGTTTTTGGCTAACGGCGCATGCGCCGTCCGTGAACGTATCCCAGTGCGCATGCTCCAAATTAACCCGCAAAAAGCCAATGCTTTCGACGTAAACATAAATTACGCCCAGCCCTATTCGCGAACGACTTACGCAAACAACGTAATTGACGGAAAATTTGACGCTGGCCCGACGTCCATACTTAACATAGGATACGCCTCATATAGCAGGGGTAACTTTACGCCAGAAAAAGCTCAACGTAAACGACGTAAAAAAATGCGCCGGGCGGACGTACGTTTCTGAATCGGCGTATCTACCTAATTTGCATATTCCTCGCGTAAATCTACGGAAGCGCCACCTAGCGGCCAGCCTAAATATGCAGCCTAAGATACGACGGTGTAAGAGACTTACGCCGGTCGGATCTTAGGGAAATCTATGCGTAACTGATTCTACGAATCAGGCGCAGAGATACGACCCCGCACACTCAGAGTTACGACGGCGTATCCGGAGATATGCTGTCGTAACTCCTATCTGAATCCGGGCCCTAGTGTTTACACTTGTGATGGCTATGATTGGTTCAGAGCAAACGCAAGGTACAGAGCTACTCTGATTGACTCTGTACTTCGTGACTGTGATCTGAGCCATTCACAGGTGAACTGATCGCTTAGTGTGTTTTCTGAAGCACTGTTTATAAATGCCACTCAAGAAGTACACGTCTACCTCCCAACCATTTAGTTTTTTACAATTCAGTGTTATGGAGGAAGTTAGAAAAAATGTGTCAGGCCTGCAAGGAAAGAGGTATTATACTGAATGGTTCCAGCACTGCAGCTTCCGTTGGTCTCTTTGACTTCTGGGAGTGTCACATGCTTGTACTGTCCGACATGTGTCATGATCTCTTTCTCCGACCCCTACGTCACTACTCAGCAGTAATGTAGCGGTTGGAGGAAGGAGTCACGGTGTGGGGTGGGGGACACAGGAAATTTGACACACCCCAGCCCAGTTAAATTGCACTGAGCAGTGTTGCCTAATGCAGTTCCATTGCAAAGATAAGGCAAAAAGCCTTGCTTTGTATTGGCCCGATCACACCAACGCTCTGCATTAGGGTGCACTGCGATAAAATGATACAGACATGATTTAACACACTTAGTAGAGGAATGCAATCCGCAACTCCATACATTCTCTTATGCCCCGTACACACCATCACTTTATGTGATGAAAAAAAACGACGTTTTTAAAAACGTCACTTTAATTGACTGTGTGTGGGAAAAAACTTCGTTTTATGTCTTGTAAAAAACGACCAAAAAAAATTGAAGCATGCTTCAATTTTATGTGTCGTTTTTCAAAACGTTGTTTTTTACTTCACAGAAATTGACCGTGTGTAGCAAAAAACGTTGTTTAAAAAGACGTTTTTACACCCGCGCATGCCCAGAAGCTACTTATGAAGTGAGCTTCAATGGAAAAACGTGTTGAACGTAACCTCGCTTTGCTAGAACATTGTGAGAAAAACGATGGTGTGTAGGCAACTTCGTCTTTAAAAATTGAAGTTTCAAAAACGTCGTTTTTTACTTCACAGAAAGTGTCGTTTTTTTTCATCACATAAAGTGATGGTGTGTATGCGGCATTAGAGTAACATTAAGACCCCTTTCACACTGGGGCGCTTTTCAGGCATTTTAGCGCTAAAAATAGCGCCTGTAAAGCACCTGAAAAGCGCCTCTCAAGCCATCCCAGTGTGAAAGCCAGAGTGCTTTCACGTTGGGGTGGTGTGCTTGCAGGACAGGAAAAAAAGTCCTGCAAGTAGCATCTTTGGGGCGGTGTGAGAGCAGTGTATACAACATTCCAAAAACGGCGTGCCCATTGAAATGAATGGGCAGCGCTGCCAAAGTGCTTGCAAAGCGTTTCGGCAGCACCACAACACGGGTGCTATTAACCCTTTCTTTGTCCACTAGCGGTGGGTTAAAAGCGCCCCACTAGCGGCTGAAAAGTACCACTATAACAGCGTTAAAGTGCTGCTAAACCTAGCAAGTGTGAAAGGGGTCTAAAGCAGGGGGTCTCAAACTGGTGGCCCTCCAGCTGTTACGAAACTACAAGTCCCATGAGGCTTTGCAAGGCTGACAGTTACAAACATTACTGCCACAGGCAGAGGCTTGATTGGACGTGTAGTTTCGCAACAGATGGAGGGCCGCTAGTTGAGACTCCTGGTCTAAAGTTTCAGTTTTTTGTTTTTTTTATATATATAACAAACATGTTATACTTACCTGCTCTGTGCAATGGTTTTTCACAGAGGAGCCCAGATCCTCCTCTTCTTGGACCCCTCACCGGTGCTCCAGGCCTCTCCCTCCTGCCTAGTGCCTCTATAGCAAGCAGCTTGCTTAGAGGGGCACCCAAGCAGACTCACTCCTGAGCAGCTGATTTGTGTGTCCATTCACACATAGAGAGCGTCTCAGCAAAGCTCCCGCTCTCTTCCATTGACTCCCAGGCTATGATTAACAGTAGCGGGAGCTAATGGTTATCGCTATTGTCTTAACCAATGAGGAGGGAGAGACCCAGGAGTGCCGAGGCACGCATGCATAGAAACAAAAATTAAACAAAACACTCTTTGCACTGAATGTATAGAGTTCAAACCAAGAACACACTGACCAAGGGATTCATCAAGGGAAAGAGTCTATCCGACACCCCACTCGCTCCTTGCAGCTCAGTGATCATGGGAGACTGATAGGTGTAAAAACATAAGTAAAAAAACTGGTAATATTGTAATATAAAGGATAAAATCGATACACTACACTTACAAACGTAGGTGGATCGTGAGCATCAAAAAGTTCCTCCAGTCAGGAGCCCTGATCCCCACATCCGAGCGCTGGGGTAGATGGGCCTGTGCGCTCGTTTTTTTCTTATATCTTCATGCATAGAATGGAGAGCCTCGGAAATGGCCAGAAAGGCCCGAGGACAGTTTTGCTGACCTTGGCAAACCTCGGAAAGACTCTTGTCACAAGCCTTATCAAGGTCAGCCAAGTTGTCCTCAGGGGTTTCCCCCATTCGGCTCCGGCGCCCCCCCCCCCACCAAATGCGGCACTGCAGGCCACATTAGCTTGAATTCTGCTCGTTTTGCGAGACAACACTCGCAAACAGAGTCAGATTTTTTTTTAAAAAGTTGCTCGTGTTTCAAAACGCTTGTTTACCGCAATACTCGTAAACCGAGGTTCCACTGTACCTGAAATAGTTAACACAGAGGTAAAATGCATTGCAGCGCACCTTCACACTGCACAGCAGTGCACTTCTCCCTTATGGGGCTGAGCTTGCCCTGCAGGAGTTAACTGCTCAAATGTTACTAAACCCAGGAATATGAAAATAGTTTATCTGCCCCCCCACACACCTTATAATAAATCTTTTTACATTAAAATACTGCCACTATATACCTTTTTGGATGATCTGTATACCACGATTTCATGATAAACTGCAGAGTTTCTCCAGTGCTGAGTTCAGGAAGGAGGAGATTTGCACTTCAGCCTGTATACACGCCCACATGTGTGATTACAATATCATGTGACTTGGCTAGCTATGATCAACAAGTAAATGTGCTCTCCAGCATTAAAGACACAACTGAGCATGTGCAGGTCGGCTACTCTGCCTGTGTTAGCTGGCCTTCCCCAGATATACAGTGCTGGAGGATCTGTGTATACAGGACAAAACAGCATTTTTACATAATGCAGATGATTAACCCCTTAAGTTCCACGGTGTGTATAACATGCATGCTATTCTACAGACTGATTTTACTGTTGTGGGTTTAGTAACACTTTGGCCCAGATTCACGTAGATCGGCGCATCTTTGAGCGGGCGTAACGTATCCTATTTACGTTACGCCTCCGCAACTTAGACGGACAAGTGCGGTATTCTCAAAGCACTTGCTCCGTAAGTTGCGGCGGCGTAGCGTAAATAAGCCGGCGTAAGCCCGCCTAATTCAAATGTGGAATAGGGGGGCGTGTTTTATGCAAATGTTATGTGACCTGACGTGATTGACGTTTTTAACGAACGGCGCATGCGCCGTCTGTGGACATATCTCAGTGTGCATTGCTCCAAAGTACGCCGCAAGGACGTATTGATTTTGACGTGAACGTAAATTACGTCCAGCCCCATTCACGGACGACTTACGCAAACAACGTAAAATTTTAAAAATTTGACGCGGGAACGACGTCCATACTTAACATTGGTACGCCGCATGTACGCCTCATATAGCAGGGGTAACTTTACGCCAGTCAAAGCCTAACGTAAACTGCGTATCTGTACTGCGTCGGCCGGGCGTACGTTCGTGAATTCGAGTATCTAGCTGATTTACATATTTCTAGGCGTAAATCAGCGTACACGCCCCTAGCGGCCAGCGTAAATATGCAGTTAAGATCCAACGGCGTAAGAGACTTGTGCCGGTTGGATCTAATACAAATCTATGCGTAACTGATTCTAAGAATCAGGCGCATAGATACGACGGCTCGGACTCAGAGTTACGACGGCGTATCTGGAGATACGCCGTCGTATCTCCTTTGAGAATCTGGGCCTGTAAGTCTAGGGATTTAGGTCTGATGTCATCATAGCCCTGCATTGGAAATATTGAGGGACAGTCCATTGCAGGAGCAAGGGGGAGCACCACTTGCCAGTGGAGTGGAGGATCAGGTAAGTAAAGTGTGTTTATTATCTGTATGAAGACATTTCTAACATCTCTAATGTGCAATGTGCTATACATTGCCATGTGGTGTGAACCAGCCCTGATGGAAGCTGCTGAACTGAAAGGATGGGGACTTGTGGGCTGCCGGACAATTCAGTCTATTACTTCTTCTCTCTGGAATTCTGATTCGTTACTAGACAGGGTCTCTTTAGTGTGTACTCAGGGGAGCACCAACTTTACATTCCTCCCTTTTCGCAGCCTTCCACATGCCTGCCTCTTTGAATAATCACCTCCGACAAGGAAGCATATTACGTAATGAAAAGCAGAACCACATCTGATTCCCCGTAGCTGGAGATTTTCATGTGTTACTAAACTTTCCGTGCTAATTAAAAGCAAACAGAACTGCCCCAACGAAGTGACTTCACCAGGTTCAGAAAGGTGACTTCCTATTGGCCAGCTGGAAAGGCCGTATAGAAATAGCAGTAAATACACCGATTTCCTGAAGTTGACAGGAATTTAGATTTCGAGTTTGAACCCGGCTGACAAGTCACGCAAGGTGAAGTTATGTTTACCTTGAATTTGCCTTTCAAAAATATCCACTTGGCTTCACCATAGGAAAATCTATTGTACGTTATTATAATAAATTGTAGTTTTTAGTTGGGTTTATGTCTGTGTCTAATGTGTAAAAGTAACATTTCCAGGTATTTATTACCTCTCACAGAGATCACGATACTACCCCTGACAGTGCCGTCGTCTGCTCTTCTCCCCAGAAGAACGGCACCATTTTATTCAGCCGTCATCTAGGATCACTATCTAATTCCAGGACTGAGATGCTGGCACAGAGATGACACAATCATGTAAATATGGGTGTCTGTGCAGTTTGTGGCTGCGTTCACAAGTTACAATGTTACAGTCTGATCACTGGGGGAGAGGAGATTGAGAAAATGATTATTATTATACAGGATATATATATAGCGCCGACAGTTTGCTCAGTGCTTTACAAAATGAAGGCAGACATTACAGTTACCGTATTTATCGGGGTATTGCGCACTCCGGCGTATAGCGCGCACCCCTAAAGTGGACCTGCATTCCTGTAAAAAAAAACATTTTAGTGCTTACAGTTTTGGTGTCTTGCGCGGCGTCCATCGGCGACCTCGTCGGGTCCGGCGTCCGTCTGCGGCTTTGGGTGTCCTCTTCGTCAGGTCCGGCATCCTTCTGCGGTGTCCTCCCCGCTCGATCCCCGCTTTCCCGCGCCGAGTTTGAACACTGCGCCGGCATATACCGAGCGCAGTACACTTGTGTATAGTCGGGCAGGCTCGGCTCCTCTCGCGCTCACGTCCTGGACGTCCAGGACGTGAGCGCGAGAGGAGCCGAGCCAGCCCGACTATAAACGAGTGTACTGCGCTCGGTATATGCCGGCGCAGTGTTCAAACTCGGCGCGGGTATCGGAGTATATCGCGCACCCACGATTTTGCCCTGATTTTCAGGGCAAAAAAGTGCGCGGTATACGCCGATAAATACGGTACATCACAATTTGGTACAAGAGGAATCAGACCCTGCTGGTTAGAGTTTACAATCTAAGAGAACAATGCCTTCTCCTGCATACAATAAACTTATGACATCGTCTTAGTCTAGGAAAAGACACTGAATAGAGCTCAAGGATGGGTTTTTAGTGAAAACTGGAGTTCTTTTGAAACATGACACTTGTGCTGTGTATTGTGAGATGTTAGGAATGTATTCATACAGATAATAAACACATTTTACTTACCCGATCCTCCACTCCACTGCCAAGTGGTGCACCCCCATGCTCCTGCAATGGACTGTCCCTCAGCATTTCCAATGCAGGGCTATGATGACATGACACCTAAATCCCTAGGCTTAAAGTGTTACTAAACCCACAACAGTAAAATCAGTCTGTATATGCAGCATAGCATGCTTGTTATACTCATCGTGGAACTTAAAGCGGTGGTTCCCCTAAAAATAAAATGTTAACATTCCTAATTGATTGACAGGCATCCGACCGACGCATACATCGCGTCACGAGATGCCGAAAGAAGCCGAACGTCGGTGCGCATGCGCCGTATAGAGCCGCACCGACGTTCGGCTTCTTTCGGCATCTCGTGACGCGATGTATGCGTCGGTCGGATGCCTGTCAATCAAATAGGAATGCCCACCGCCAGCATCGTACCCGGAAGTGGCGGTGGGAACGAATCTAACAAACGGTATGTACGGAGCTTTTTTTTTTAATAAAACCGGCCGATTCTAATCGTAATTTATTTGGGAAAGGCAATGTTAACATTTTATTTTTAGGGGAACCACCGCTTTAAGGGGTTAATCCTCTGCATTGTGTAAAAAGAGTGTTTTATTCTGTATACACAGATCCTTCCTCTCCTTCACTGTCTATTTGGGGAAGGCAGAGTAGCCGAACACAGGCAGAGTAGCCGACCTGCACATGCTCAGTTGTGTTTTTTATTCTGGAGAGCACATTTACTTTTTGTTTAAAGCTAGCCAGGTCAAATGATAATGACATCACACATGTAGGCATGTATACTAGGGTGACCAGACATCCCTGGTTTCAGGGGACAGTCCCCGGATTGAGGACTTTGTCCCCGGACGAGGTCTGCCCCCGGTTTTGTCCCCGGATTGGATTTGAACAGAGTCTGGGGCAATTTCAAAGACAGTCAGTGCAGAATTAAAAAAGAAGAATCTGAATTACACACCCCCCGCTCTGCCGCTCCTACTAGCTATGGGGGTGTATTTTTTTTCCATTATCTGTGCCCCTTTCTGATGATCATGAGCTGGTCGGAGCGGAGGGAATATTTCTACAGTTTCTGGCGCATGCCCATTCAGCTCCGCTCGCATGTTCTTCTGCCTTGGCTCAAGTCCCAGCCAGCTGCTTGCCTGCTTATCTCCGTGCCTTCCCTGGTGGAGTGATCTTCCTCCGCTCCCTACCCAGTAGTAGCCTGGGGGCCCAGAGGCAGGGCTGTCTTAATGAGAGGGCACACCTAGGCACTGCCCAGGGGCCCCAGCTGCATGGGGGCCCCTGCACTTTCCCCAAAGCAGCTTTTCCTTAAGCCTGGGCTGCCCCGAAATTGGGGCAGCCCGGGCTGCCCCTCTACATCCCAGATATCCCCCCAGCACTCTGACCCCTCTACACCCTAGATATGCCCTACCTCCTACCTACTTGATTTCTGTTTACCTGCACTGTCTCCCTTGTAGGGGCCCCAGAGCATGACTTTGCCCAGGGGCCCATGATGCTATTAAGATGGCCCTGGGTCACACCTGTTGCTGTTCTTTTAATCTTTAGCTTTCTCTAAAACAACACTGGTGATCCTACCATGAGGGACCTTGTTTAGGTGCTTCCTGTTATTGGGTGACAACTGTGTCCTAATTGTGTGTAGCGCTACCCCCCGGGGAAGACCGCTGGTTGAATTGGGATCGGCAAATTAAGTTACCTCTATGTGTTGTCTAGGGGTGAAGGTAGTGAGTAGAGCAATAAGCGAATGTCCAATTCGTAGATAAGGTTTTCTAAATGCTTTATTTCTCGGCCCAACACGACCAACATCAACTTGAAGTAGACTGAAAAGGTTGATGAAGTAAGAGAACTTTGCGGTATCAGGCCTTGGATAGTAGGAAAGCAATCCTGCTTTCTGCAGCAATACAATTTGTCGCCACTCTAGCCAGAATGGGTGAAGTGCCCCCGGACAGTCCCCTGCCACAGACCTGGCAGCCGAAGTGTCACTTTAAAGTTGCTGGGAAGAACAGGCCTCTGCCACAGGTCTGGCTCTGATTGGATTAAGATGCCAGTTGAGGCCTCTGCCACAGGTTCAATGCTGGCAATGTGAACAGTAGAGCGAATCTTCCCAATAAGTCACGTTAGGGTCACCATCTGACAGTTTCAGCGTACCTGTCAGTAACCGGTCACCAGATCCCGATGGTTCGTTCAAGCCCTTTTGGATAACCTGCCTCCGGGTTTCCTCAAGCCGATCCCCCAATCGAACGGCACACAGCCTGGGATCTCCTTAGTAGAAGGGGGACCCAGTCAGTCACTGGGGCCCCTGTTTGGCATCAGTTGCTCCAGGCCAGAAGGGCCCATAGTCAGGAACTCCGCGTAGCGCGGGACCCCAGGCCAGGTAGGCCATAGTGGTGGGGCCCGCAATGTGCGCACACCCTAAAGGTGGGTGCCGCACCTGGAACCAGGAACCCGCGAAGAACCCAGAACAACGGCCTCCGCCACAGAAATACCCCCTTCCAGCATGCACAGCGAGGCTCAAATCCTCTCATTGGCTGCTGGGAAAGAGCGGCTCTGCCTGGACCCCTCTGGCGCCACCTGCCACCCAGGGATGGTACCGCATCCCTAGAACACAGTCTGACCCAGAAAGCAGTACAGAGTTTGGCGACAGCCAAATTTAACACAATCCGGAATGAGAGCAACTTACCTCTCTCATTTCCCACTAACTTTAGCGTAGTGCCCTTACTGAAAGTAAAGGGGGCGCTACATGTGCTTCTCCATTGTCACCTTGTCACAGTACCCAGCATGGTTTGCCAACGATGTATACAACCAAAACCTAAACCAGATCTGGCCGCTTTCGCCATGCAGAACACCTTTGTTTTATCAGACACTTCCAGTTAGAAGTCAAAAGCCCCTTAGCGCCTTTATTTAGAGGCAGAACTGTCTTCCTCGCTTGACAGCAAAATATGAATGTGTTGTTTTGTTTCTAATTTTACACCCATTTTCATGTGCAACAGCTAAACAAATATCACGAGTCAGTAAAAAGCGCTGTGGAAACGGTTTGGATGTGAGATAAGCGCTCCCGGCCCAATCAGGGCAGGAAGAGAACAGGAAGAACAAACATTTCAAAGGAAATGATCATGACAAAAACATATAAACTGGCCTCAGAGGGGATAATTGAACTGAGAATCCCAGTGTCTTCTTTTCCTTTTTTCACTTGCCTTGTAAATTTGTATTTTAAAAAATAATAATGACGTAATCCAGTAAGAGCTTTTTCTCACCACATAGCGTGCATTACTGTGCGCTGTGCCAGTGTGAATGTGCGCTGTCCTGTGCTGCAATGCATTGCTAAAACCAAATGCAGTGCTTGCATTTTTTCCTTTTTTATGTAATCCCTGTAATTGGGAGCGGTGACCAGTGTCCTGTCACACACAGCCCATCCCCCCTACAGTTAGAAGAACTCCCTAGGACACACTTAACCCCTTCAGCGCCCCTACTGGTTAACCCCTTTACTGGCAGTGTAATTTTTACAGTAAACAGTGCATTTTTTATAGCACTGATCGCTGTATCAATGACAATGGTCCCAAAATGGCGTCAAAAGTGTCCGATGTGTCCGCCATAATGTCGCAGTCACGATAAATCGCTGATCGCCGACATTACTAAAAAGTAAAAAAAATAAAATTATTAATAAAAATGCCATAAAACCTATTTTGCAGACGCTATAACTTTTGCGCAAACCAATCAATAAGCGCTTATTGTGATTTTTTTCACCAAAAATATATAGAAGAATATGTATCGGCCTAAACGGAGGATATTTATTATAGCAAAAAGTAAAAAATATTGCTTTTTTTCAAAATTGTCGCTCTATTTTTGATTATAGCGCTAAAAAAAAAAACGCAGAGGTAATCAAATACCACCAAAAGAAAGCTCTATTTGTGGGGAAAAAAGGACTTCAATTTTGTTTGGAAGCCACGTCGCACGACCGCGCATTTGTCAGTTAAAGCGACTCAGTGCGAAATGCAAAAAGTGGCCCGGTCTTTGGCCAGCCGAATGGTCCGGGGCTTAAGTGGTTAACAGTAGTGCCGCTATTGGCACTAGAACAAAACTACAGGCTGCCAGTAACTTCTGAGAATGTTAGAGTATTGTAGGTATTAGCCACTTAGGGGTAGTTTTAAACCACATTTAATAAGATGGAAGTCACAATTATTAGACATGTGTATTGGATGTGGGTTCAATCCACCTGGTTGTTTGTAAGGTAATCCACTAATTAGGAGAATCGGGGTCAGTATTAGTAGACAGATCCTCTCAAATGTCTCAAACCTTGTGGAATTTTTTAGGGCATCCTTTCGCTAAATAGGTGGCCTTGTACAGTGCTAAATTGACATTAATATTTTTTTCCCACAAGGTTAAAGAGGATGTAAACCCTCTGAAACCCTGCAAGACAAAGGTATAATGAGCTAGTATGCATAGCATACTAGCTCATTATGAATTACTTACCTGAGATCGAAGCCCCCGCAGCGGTCCTTGTTCCCCTCTTCCGTCGCCGCCATCTCTCCCATCTCTCCCGGAGTGACTTCCGAGTATCGCCATTAGAAACGGCATGCTCAGCGCGCCTGGGCTGTTGTCTATGGCGAATGCGCCGTAGGCATTGGTGTCTGCCTTTTTTGCAAATATCTCCTAAACCACGTAAGTAAAAGTGGTCTGTAAGGGTTTACAACCACTTTAAGGTTGGGGCAGATGGGGATTTCCGTTGGAGAAGAATAATTTTCCTTGTGTAGAACAATAGTAATCCTATCAGCTTCCTGGAGGCCCGAAGATGAGCCAGGGTGTCCACCAAACCCAGAAATAAAACCTCCACTGTCTGGGGCACATGAATAGTGGTCACAGATTGTATGGCCGAGACCACTGCTTCCCAGAAAATTTGAATATTAGGGTATTGCCAAAATAGGTGGATTCTTTTTTTTAATCTTTAGTGTAATTATATGCGCTGCAGCATGTTGTAGTGCTTTACAGTGAGGCTCAATGTGCTTTGTGCAGAAATTCAACATGTCCCATCTTCTTTCAGCACGCATAAATGCAGCATGTTGGTGTGAACTGAAGTCAGGGCCACTGATAGGGGGGACCACCAGTCCTCCTGTAGGGGGCCCGGGCACACAGGGGGGCCCAAACACCAGAGGGAAGGAGGGGGAATTACAGGATGCCCTGTGAGGCTCTGGGCAGCAGCTGAAAACCCTCCCACCGACTTTTAGCGGTTGCAGGGAGAGACACAGACATAACTGCCGACTTTCTTTTCCTGTTAAAAAAAATAACAAATTGAAACCCTGTATTGTTTTAAACCCTTGTAAAAGAAAATTTGAAAATTGTATAAAAATAATTTGTAAAAATTGTAAAATAAAATAATTTTAAAACATTTCAACTTTTTAAAAAAATATATTAAGGCCCAGATTCTCAAAGGACTTACGACGGCGTAGCGCCATGTACGCCGTCGTAAGTCCGAATGAGAGCCGTCGTATCTATGCGGCTGATTCTTAGAATCAGTTACGCATAAATTTGGCTAAGATACGAGCGGCGTAAGTCTCTTACACTGTCGTATCTTAGGGTGCATATTTACGCTGGCCGCTAGGTGGCACTTCTGTAGATTTCCGCGTTGAATATGCTAATGAGCTAGATACGCCGATTCACGAACGTACGTGCGCCCGGCGTAGCAAGATACGTCGTTTACGTAAGACATACGCCGGCGTAACGTTACCCCTCATAAAGCAGGGGTAAGTCATGTTAGGTATGGACGTCGGAACAGCGTCGTGTTTTACGTCGTTTGCGTAAGTCGTCCGTGAATGGGGCTGGACGTAAGTTACGTTCAAGTCGACTAGGCATTGAACGGGCGTAATTTAATTTGAAAATTTGACGTGATACTGAGCATGCACGCGCATGCGCCGTTCGAAAAAAGCGTCATTTACGCGGGGTCATGATTAGTTTACATAAAACACGCCCCCCTGTTCCTCATTTGATTTAGGCGCGCTTACGCCGCCACATTTACGCTATGCCACCTTAACTTTAGACGCAAGTGCTTTGTGAATACAGCACTTGCCTCTCTAAATTGCGGCGGCGTAGCGTAACTACAATACGCTACGCCCGCCTACATTTACGCCGCTGACTGTGAATCTGGCCCTAAATGTTTTTGTTCAAAAATGTTGAAAACTATTTAAAAAAGGGCTAATTCGCACGCTGCCCAATGCAGCTGGTTTGAATGAGCCCTTAGAGAATATTAATGCAAGGACTGTCTTTAGTATTCTTGATAATTGGTTTGGGAATTATAATTTCATTGTGTAATGTCTTAGATTTCCCAGAACTATCCCAGAGTTTGGATATTTTCCTTTGGAATTTTTTTTGTTCTTAGCAATGTCCTTGATCTTTTAAATTAAAGTGAAATTAAAATAGCTTTAAAGTCACAGAATACACTTTCAGTTTTAAAACACTGGCGTTGTAATAATAATACAAACAATAGTTATTTTTTAACAATACAATATAAGCTTAGCTTGAAAAATCTCTTCCAACAACTTCCTGAATTCCCTGTTCACTCTTTTGGTTTCCATTTCTAAGGACTACATATCCCATGGTACCGCCTGCTTGCAAGCAGTGATTTCTGTACTGACTATGCCTCCTGAAACTCCTCCTTTTAGTACCTCTGTAATTCACAAGGCAGGTATCCTGTCTGAAAACCACTACCCATCCGAAAATGCAACCTAAGTGACGTTCTGTTGGGGCCATCTTGGTACACCCGCACTCGTCTGCAGTAAGCCTGCTGTCTGAAGTCACCAAGCTGACATCTTTTTACACCCACCGAAGTCTTGCATTTCACACTTATTTTTATCAGTAAACCCAGCTTATATAGTAATACAGTATTTCAAAGTCTGTGACACTGTTTTGATGTTGAATTTTAAAAGCATTGGCAAGCCTGCTGATCTCACAGGTTTGCTAATCTGACAGAACACCGCTGTTTTTAAAATTCAACATCAAAACAGTTTTATGGATTTCAAAATACTGTATTTCAATATATAATCTGAGTTTACCAGTAAAAATAAGCGTGAAATGCAAGACTTTGGTGGGTGTAAAAAGATGTCCGCTTGCCGTCTTCTGACCTTAGGCTTACTGCGGACCAATGCGGGTGTACCAAGATGGCCATGACAGAACTTCACTTCCGTTGCACTTTCTGATAGGAAAATAAATTCCAAAGGAAAATATCCAAACTCTGGGATAGTTCTGGGAAATCCAAGACATTACACAATGAAATTATAATTCCCAAACCAATTATCAAGATTTCTAAAGACAGTCCTTGCATTAATATTCTCTAAGGGCTCATTCAAACCAGCTGCATTGGGCAGCGTTACCCCAATGCGGTCCCACTGCAAGAATGAGGCAATGTGCTTTATGCCCTATGACTTCAGTCAGGGCTGCTGTTAGAAATCACAGGGCCCCGTACAGCCTACCTGGCAGGGCCCCCCTCAAATATATATAAAAAAATATATTTTTCACAATAAATATACTAACATAACAGAGAAGCTGTGCGAATTAGCCCTTTTTTAAATAGTTTTCAACATTTTTGAACAAAAATATTTAGGGCCAGATACAAATGAACAAAAATGTTTGACAACTCCTCATCCCTTTGTTGGTGGGGTTGTAGCTCTACGGGTTACGCTTCTACACATTTTATGGTCCTGCAATATGAGTCTCAGCTTCTGGCAAAAAAAATTCCAGATTGTCTTTCTGTCACTGGTATTCTTACCCCCTTAAACTCAGCATTGGCTATCCTAGGCCTGATCATTAAATCATTTCCTGCAGCATTTCAGAAATGATTGCCAATATTTTACTGGCAGCCAAATTAACCATCACGAGACATTGGAAACTCGACCTTGCCCCCAATCTGTCTGAAGCTGTAAATATGATACATCAAAACTATTTACACGAAAGATCATTGGCGTTGCAATCAGATTCCTTCCACTCCTTCAAAATATTGTGGAAACCTTGTGCCGACTGGTATCCCTCTTCTTCTGTCTAAAGTATATCATTTGTCATCTATTTGGTTTACACCTGCATTGTTACCCATTCTTCCAGTTTTGCACCACAATGTCACCTAGCTGTATTGCTTGAATTGGTGCCTTAAAGAGTCTGACTGAGATTTAAGTTCATTTCTATTTTTTACGTGATACCTTTTTTTTGTGTACACCATCGGTTTGGTGTACATCATCGGAATAAAACAATTGCTAGTCTGTACTGGGTGCTGAGCAGATCAGTGGGGGAGTGAAGGTATGGTAAGCAGGGGGCGGACTGACCATTCGGGCATTCGGGCACTGCCCGAGGTCCCCATGCCACTAGGGGGCCCCATCAGGGTTGTCAGCCTCAGTAAAACCAGGGACAGTATGTAAAAATGTGTGTTTTTTTACATCTGTCCCTGAAATGTACCTTACCAACATCCTTTTGGTCTAAAAATCCCAAGATTATAGCTGCCCCGCCTCTCCAGTTTCTTTTCAGTGTGTGTGTGTATACTGTGTATGTATACTGTATGTGTGTGTGTGTATACTGTGTGGCCCCATAATCTATTGCCTGGGGGGCCCCATAATCTCCTATTGACTGGGGGCCCCATAATCTCCTATTGACCGAGGGCCCCATAATCTCCTATTGCCCAGGGGCCCCATAATCTCCTTTTGCCCGGAGGCCCCATGAGTTGTCAGTCCGCCCCTGATGGTAAGTATATGCTGGGGGGGGTTTAAGGGATTAAAGCAAACGTGTTGCTTTGACTTGGCAAAGGACAGGTTTGCATTAAATACAGAATTTTTTTTACGTTTGTATACAGAGCAGACTGTTCAGATTGATCACACTGGTCTGCAAGTGGTTAACGGCCCTACCCACCCCCGCTCTTTCTTCGGTGAAAAATCTGGATTTGTTTGGAGGGCTGATTGAAGATCTGCAGGTTTTCCAAGAATCAGAATCCCAAGTGAAAAAGTCAACGACGGCCAAATCTTTTCCAGGAATGGGGGGGGGGGGGGGAGGACCATACATTAAACCCAAAATATATGTCATTTTTTTTTTTTTTTTGTGGGTGGATTGTTGTAATATGAATCTTTGAGCTGACTGCGCATTCTGGGGACCCAGGAATTTTTTCAGAAACAAGAAACTTCAAAACAAAAAGAAAAAAATATATGAGAAAAGCAGGTTGTGACTAATATTTTGTTCATATTCATAGAAGCCAAATTTTATGAATCATTATTACTAACAAATTGTCTCCAGAGGAACATTTTATGTGGTACTATAGAAGCTTTAATAGTAAATAAAAACAACATTGTTCTGAAAGATGATACCTATACTTCACTTCATTTAAAGGGTCACTCCACCAAGAAGCTGTGATTGGCCGGAGCCGGAGCTGTGATTGGCCGGAGCCGCAATGACGAGAGCCGCCGGTCAGTGCGCATGCATCGATGATGTAGGCACAAGCGTATACAGTGAATATCTCCTAAACTGTGCAGGTTTAGGAGATTTTCACGGTACCTACAGGTATGCCGTATTATAGGCTTACCTGTAGGTAAAGGTGGTGTAACTAGGTTTACAACCACTTTAAAGCTGAAGTTTAGGTATGGCAATTTTTTGTAGGCCAAAAAAGGGGCATTAAAAGCTTACAGCATGCATGGGGGCAAAGGGGACATTCACAGCATATTACAATCATGGTAATTAGGGAAGGAGGAAATAAATACAATACATTAGCATACATTAAATACATTGAATGTGATATCAAAGGAGAAAACTTACCCTCATATAGTCGTCCTGCAGAACCTGTATGATAGCAGAACAGGTATCTGGGATTATGAGGCCCAGAGCCTGGGGGGAGATGCCCGTCGTGAACTTCAAGTCCTGCAGGCTTCTCCCAGTTGCCAGATAGCGTAACGTGGCAACTAGCCTCTGCTCAGCGCTGATGGCTTCCCGCATAACGGTGTCCTGCCTGGTGATATATGGCGACACCAAAGCCAAGAGCTGCTGGAAAACGGGGTCAGACATCCTAAGGAAATTCCTGTAATCATCAGGATTATTCTCCTGGATCTCCCGCAGCAGAGGCATATGAGAGAATTGGTTCCTATGGAGCAACCAATTATTGGTCCATGAACGCCTCCTCACCCTGTTCATGGCCTTGTCTAGGTCTAAAACAATAAGACCAACACACACTGACTGTATAATACGAACTCGACGACAAGCAGGTGCCTGCAACATGGCTAGAAACGAACGACTAATCAGAACGAACAAACTAAACAGAACGCACTGAAGAACAGCAAGTCCTATGAAGAACGACCTGAAAACCAGAAACGAGCGGACAGGAACGCACTGTAAAACAAATACGACCTCACCACACTCCCTGAAAGACAAGATACCCACAAGCACAAACTGAACCGCAGAAAACGATCTGAAAGCACGAAGACTGAAAATCGCGAATCATCACTCACCAAACTTTTACTAACACGCGACAATACAAGATTAGCAAAAGCAGCCCCAGGGGGGGGCGCCAATGGAATGAAACTTCCCCTTTATAGTGCCGTCGTACGTGTTGAACGTCACTGCGTTTGAGAACGACGAGATTTTGTCTTGACAGTGTGTACGCAAAGAAAGCTTGTCAAGATTCTCGACAAGCCTAACAAGGAACTCGTCGAGGAAAACAATGTTTCATTTACGACGAGTTCCTCGGTCGTATGTACGAGGCCTTAGGCCCCGTACACACGACCGAACATGTCCGCTGAAACTGGTCCGCGGCGACGGCGCGGCCACGTCACTGCGTATCGTGTTCGCGCGGATTTCTGTTTGATGGTGTGTACAACCATCAGACAGAAATCCAGCAGCGGACATGTCCGATGAAAACGGTCCGGCGGACCATTTTCATTGGACAGTCCGTCCGTGTGTACGAGGCCATAGAG
Organism: Rana temporaria; assembly: GCF_905171775.1. NCBI lineage: Eukaryota > Metazoa > Chordata > Amphibia > Anura > Ranidae > Rana > Rana temporaria. The sequence continues at coordinate 386,590,126 of NC_053491.1, forward strand.
TTATCATGGGGAAAAAAATCCATTTCAAAATTCAATTGTCACAGGGACAGAAAGTGAGGTGAAATCTTTTGACCAGGGGCACAAACAGCAAAACAAATGTTACATGGGTGTTAACCCTTCCCTTTCCAAAAAACATTACACTTAAAAACAACATAAGAACAAACCTACCGAACCAAATCTTGTTTGTAACCTGGGGACTAGCTGTATTGTGTCACTGGTTCCCACAAAGTATTCAAAGTATTGATTAATGTAAGATTGTCCACAGTGTCTGGCGCAATATTGCAGTCCTGCTATAAGTCACTGAACGCCGCCATTACTAGAATAAAAATAAATAAAAACGTAAGTAGAAATTCCACTCTATATCCCATAGTTTGTAGATGCTATAACTTTTGCACAAACCAATCAATATACGCTTATTGGGATTTTTTATCAGAAATATGTAGCAGAATACATATTGGCCTACATTTATGAAGAAATTTGATTTTTAAATTTTGTTTTTTTATTGGATATGTTTTATAGCAGAATGTAAAAAATATTGTTATTTTTTTTTTCAAAATTGTTGGTCTTTTTTTATTATTTTGGTGCAAAAATTAAAAACTCAGAGGTGATCAAAATCTACCAAAAAAAAAAACTCAATTTGTGGGAAAAAGGGATATAAATTTCATTTGGATACAGTGTTGCATTACTGTGCAAGTGTGAGTTAAAATAATGCAGGGCTGTAAATGGAGCAAAAAAATGGCCTGGTCATGAAGGGGGGCAAATCTTTAAGTTTTTCTTTTTTTTTAATTCAGAATTTTTTTATTAATTTTCCTTTCAATAATACCAATTACAAATTTCACATTCATATTTTCCCAGATACAGTTATCATACACATGTTACATCCTTCAGTAACCACCCCCCCCCCCAAAAAAAAAAATATATATAGTAATTTCCTCTTTTTCCCCCCTTTTCACTCCCCCCCCCCTCTCCCACCTACACATATATATTATTATTTTTTTTGTTCTTTTATTTATTTATATATATATATATATATATATATATATATATATATATATATATATATATATTTTTTTTTTTTTTTATTAAAGGGCCCAGATGTCCCAGGTGGCTACCCCCCTTTTTTTATATATATTTTTCTTTATTTCTTCTTTCTCAATTCGTCTCAATTTGCGGGAGCACCCCCCCAGGCCCATGCCTGAAGCTGTGTAAGGGGCCCCATAATTAATGATGGCGCCCTGTATATCGGTATAATATATGTGATTACTGAATTGAGTTAGTATTTGAATATTGTGGTTTTGGTTTAGTAGAAAGGAACTTATGTTAGACTGTTTTTTATAAAATTTTTAGTTTGATTTTATTTTATTTATTAAAGTAAGTTCTGGGTAATTGATGCAGTTATAAACTAGCAACTTATGACTAACCACAAGAAAATAAGAAAGGTAATGATCCTTGTGGATATGAATCAGTAAACTATTAAGAGAGAAGAGCAGACTGCAGATGACACTTTCACAATTTATAGGACGCGGTTCACGCATCGAGAATCGGTAATGCTACATCCAGGAGTAATTAGATGTGCCTAAGTGCCATATGAAAGAGAAAAATAACCAATCCGAATACCTTTTCCTACCTCTCTGGAATAAAAGATCCTTTCGCTCATGGATGGCCAGGATCTTGCCAAGCTGTAATTATTTAAGGCTGACTGGTATATGATCTTAAGTACATAATAAAAGGAGATCAGGTAGAACTAGTGCTCTAATATTGTTATGTTCTAAATGGATAGTTAGAGAATTATTGAACGCTAGAGGAAGTCTTGACTGTGCTTAGGGTTTATGACAATGATGTTTAACTTGGAATGCTCAGTGCCAAAATACTAGCATATCTAAACTCAAGAACAAAGAATGTAATACAGTGGAACCTCAGATTGCGAGTAACGCGGTTAACGAGCGTTTCGCAATACAAGCAATAATATTTTTAAATCCTGACTCGGTTTGCGTGTGTTGTCTCGCAAAACAAGCAGGATTCAAGCCTCTGCGGTGTGCAGTACCACATTTGGCCAGAGGTGCGGGGGTAAAGGGAGTAGCCGCTCCAGGTGGGAACCCAGATGAATATCCTCCGTTGCAGACAACTCAGGTGCAGGCAATGCACTTAGCAAAGCAGGAACAAAAATTGTTTCTGGACAGCCGCACTCAGCCTTTATTAAAAGAAGGACAGCACTACAAATCATAGCAACATAAAATAAAACCCGACCACTGACGCGTTTCGCACTGAAACTAGTGCTTAGTCATAGCTATGACTAAGCACTAGTTTCAGTGCGAAACACGTCAGCAGTCGGGTATTATTTTTATGTTGCTGTGATTTGTAGTGCTGTCCTTCTTTTAATAAGGGCTACAATTTTTTCAGAGTGCGGCTGTCCAGAAACAATTTTTGTTCCAGAGGTGCGAGGGCGCCGGAGCCATTCGCAAATACTCGGAAACACTCGCAAATACCCTGTTCTCAAGCCTTTCCGGGGGTTTCCGAGGGCAGCCGAACGATCTACGGGGGTTTCCGAGTCTCTCTGGCTCCCCCCACCTCTGGCCACATGCGGTATTGCATGCCATAGAAGTCAATGTGGAACAAACTATTTTCATTTCCATTGACTTCTATGGAGAGACTTGCTTTGATATGCGAGTGCTTTGGATTACAAGCATTCTCCTGGAACAGATTAGGGTACTTTCACACTGAGGCGCTTGGTGCGCTGGCGGTAAAGTGCCACTATTTTTAGCAGCGTTTTACCGTCGCGCTAGCAGGGAGATTTTAACCCCCGCTAGCAGCCGAAAAAAGGGTTATACCCTCCCGCAAAACCGCTGCTTTGCTGCGATTGGCGGGCAGTTTGTAGGTGCTACCCCATTGATTTCAAAGATGCGGCTGGTAGGACTTTTCTTAGCGTCCCACCAGCACAACGCTCCAGTGTGAAAACCCTCAGTCTTTCACACTGAATCGAAAGGCGCGGCTCTCTCAGGGCGCAGTGCAGGCGCTATTTTTAGCGCAATAGCGCCTGTAAAGCTCCTCAGTGTGAATGCAGCCTTATGCTTATAATCCAAGGTTCCACTGTATATTGAAACTTACCAGTCTGAAACACCTTTACCAAAAAACTGCCTATGCAGATAAGGGACATCTGTAGATGAGAACAAACTGTGCAGCTTACTAAAGTGGAAAAATGTCCTTGCTATATGTGTAGGCCATTTACTGTACATGCCTCCTGAAGCCTGATAGGCTGCAGCACTGATCAGTGTATTCTAACAGCCAGGGAGTCCCCACTATCAGAATAAAATAACGCCATAGGTAGGGTTTCTCCATCCACCTCGCTTGTGTGGATGGGGTAAGCCATTCAGTTTGTTTCAATCAGTCCGCTGGCTGATCAAAAAAAATCTATCTGTATTAAAAGCCTCAGATGTGTTGGTTGCATCTTTTTTCCTTTTTTCCCTTTGTTCTCATCTGATGGTCCTGTCAGTAACACACTTCCCTTCCTAGAGTGACACTGCTCACTGACTGTACAAAATCTATGTATATACTGTTTCTAAGGAGGAGCAGTTGTCACCCTAGAACAGGAAGTATGTTAAGACTGCAGAACACGGTCCTCTCTCATCATCTCCATAACAGGGGAGATGTTCTGTAGTTCACAGCAGTAACCTGAAAAAAAAAGATAAGATTACTTGATATAATACAAAACATAATGTACAGGACATAGGACAGCAACAGATTACAGCCTATAGGGAAGTAAATAAAAAGCATTAGTTGTCAGGGCTTACATACTGGAATCTCTTTCCAAACTGTGAGGTTATTTGGGTACCTGCAGACCATATAGACTGTCTAACTATAATGGACATGTTTTTTATAAATAAGTTAGAATGTTATTGATGTGACATCACTCCACATTTGCAGAAGAAGTTGATTATTGCATATCAGAGTTCCCTGGGTCATTCAAAAAACGTATTTAATAGATATGTGCGTTCCCGTTCGTAAAAAATAGATTTTCGTACAAATTTGTTAGTATTCGTCCATTCGTATCAATTCGAACATCCGAAAAGCTGAAAAAAACAAAATACGAAAATTACGGAATTCCGAATAAGCAAAATAACGAACAAGCGAAAATACGAACATACGATTGGACAATCTTACTAATATACAAAACACCGAAACAGCAAAAGAACGAAAATGACATCTATAACGAACGATTTGCTTTCCGTATTTTAAATCCTTTGTCTGTTCGTAATTTCTTATATTTGTATTTTCATTCGTATGTTCGTATTTTCATTTGTGTGTTTTGTAAATCCGTTTCTTTGTCTGTTCGTAAATTTGTGTACTCATATCGTTCTTTCAAATGGGCACTGGGCAGTGTAGTTAGTGAGTGATGTATCTTACTTAATATCTTAGCCAATCAGCTTATCTCGTTTGTGCTGAGTCACATTGGACAGTGTAAAGTCTCATACACACGATCGGACTTCAAACAAACTTTTCCGTGGAAGGGAGTTGGCCGGACTTTTGAAACCGAAAAAGTTTGTCCGATGGAACGTACACACGGTCGGATTTTTTGGAAAACACTCATTTTGAAGTTTGTTGGCAAAAAGTCCGACCGTGTGTACGGGGCTTAAGAGAAAGTCTATCTTAATATGGATTAGCCGCGTGTTGAAAATTAAACTAAAATACGAGATTGCGAATGACAGCGCCGCAATGTATTTACAAATCCATTAAACGAAAATTATTATCTAACACAATTACGAATTTGGAATCAACGAAAATAAATTAGACAGAATTACGAATCATTCAGTATAAACGAAAATAAAACTGTTACGGAAATACGAACGGGTCAGAATAGGAAAACTTGTGTCTTACGAAATTACGAATCTTTACGAATCTACGGAACGAGACGAAACAAAACAAAAAAAATGAAATTTTTTGTTGTGCACATGTCTAGTATTTAAGGCCAAGCACCTGGTGGCGGCCATTGTCATGACTATATCTTCTTGCAAATGAGAAATCAATTTAAAGTAGAACTTTAGCCAACATTGTCTAGTTTTGGAAAGAGTGGAGAAGGGTTAAGTTTTGCTGTCTGTGCCCTTTATGGAGGTCTCCTCTAACTTTCTCTCCTGGAGACAAGACAGGAGGAAGTGATAGGATGGGAATTCAGAGTATTTTCTCACCGAAATGTGTCCCAAATGGAAGATTTCCAATAGCTGACCCAATGACAACTGCAATAAAAATATACCAAAAGTTCTAACCGTTCCCTGCTCTATCCAAAACACAAAAAAAGGTTTCGTCCAGATTTTCACATTAAGCGCAGTCCAGGGATGGGTCCGGTGACCACATCTAGCTAGGTGACTTGACCACGTTTTTAAAATTCCCAGCTCTGCTTTCCATATGGTTATTGTCAACACAGCGGACAGGCGTACCAAGGGCACGAAGTGTGGTCAGGCAACCAACCACAAGCCGCCTTGTAAATCATATGTTTTGAGTTACGGATATATTTTCTGTTGGGAAAAGTGAGACATGGCTCCTTGGGCGGCGAGGAAACATTTGCTGGAGGATTTTCTTACTGAGTGGATGAATTAGTTGGTAAACCAGCTCATCAAAGAACAATTACTGTACACTATTTCCCATGATGCTTAGCTATTGCATAACTGTTCATAGAAGTTGTTTGTTTTTTGAGCTGTACTGTGTTTTTGACGTATGCATTTAATATTCTTGAGGAGGAATTTGTATTACTTAATTTTTCTCCCTGTCAGAGCAGAAGTGTTAGGCTGTAAGATTGTCCTATGTGCTGCCTGCAATCTATGCTCATACCAGACACCCAAAAGCTGTCATGTAAGGAATACATGTAGAGCCTGTGTCAATGTTCTTTGGAGTTGGGTCAATGGCATTGATTCAATTTGACATCAGTATGAGACATTTCTTAAAGTGGTTGTAAACCCACAAACAAAAAAAACAATAACCTCCAAGACAAAGGCATAATGAGCTAGTATGCATAGCATACTAGCTCATTATGAATTACTTACCTGAGGTCAAAGCCCCCGCAGTGGTCCTCGTACCCCGCTCCGACCGGGGACATCGCTCCCAGAGTTACTTTCCGGGTATTGCAGGCTCCGGCACTGTGTTTGGTCGCAGCCGCAATGACGTCACTCCCATGCATGCACGTAAGTTCCATTGCTTCAGTACGCATGTGCCGATGACGTCGGCACATGCAGGTGCAGGGGATATCTCCTAAACCATGCAGGTTTAGGAGATATCCTGGGTAGCTACAGGTAAGCCTTATTATAGGCCCCACGTACAACACTGGAGTTTAGCTGCGTGTGGAGGGCACAGGACTACCAGCTTCTCAAACTCTACAAGAGGCTGACAGCTGCTGTAGCTGGATGGGGCACCGAGCTGTACTTATATTTAGAGCTGTATGCACCAAGGGATTGAAATTTACTGACACAACACCCAAATTTTACTGGCACAGCCATGTTTTTACTGGCATTTCCAAAAGTTAAAAAATTACAGTTTTAGGTGCAAATTAGAGTATTTAGGCTACAAAAAAAATATAATATGCAATTAGCAATATGATTTATGGTAAATAATATGGCAGTTCTTATTTTATTTTCGATATAGTAAGTAAGTAGCTCAGGGACAGGAGACAGGAGGGCAATAAAATAGAATGGGTGGCACACACACATAAAATTGACTCTCACAGTGACACTGACAGCAGTGTGCAGCAGCACAGATAATGATGAGACCTCTCCGACACGTCCCAGTGACAGTGTCTCTCCAAGCCAAGTGGTCCCTAAATCACTCTAAACAGCACTGACGGTCCCAACCTGCCTTGCTTCCATACCACAGACCCACACACGAGGCTCTGGCTGCTACAGCTTGGCTCCATTGCACCATGACATCACACAACATGCTAAAGCATGGCCTCCGCCAGAGCCGCTCGATCACACTGTAGCAGGCACTCGGATGGTCTCAGACAGCTTCAAAACAAGTCGAGCATCACAGCCATATTTTTTACTGGCAACCTTTTACTTTTTCTGGCATTTACTGGCAGGAGAAAATTGCCTGTTTTTTACTGGCTGTCAGTAATATATTGACGGTTGGCAACACTGGTGGGATCATACTGCTTTAAATGTGCGTACAGCTAGGTGCACTCTTCAGCCCTGTCCAGACCGCAGCAGCTGTGAGCCTCTCATAGAATTTGATAGGCTGCCAGAAGTAGGGCTGGACAAGTAACCTGTGCCCCTAGTAAAAATCGGGACCCCATGCAAGAGGGTTAAAAGCCCAGTGTGGGGGCCTAAAGTGTATCTATTGACACCATTTTTATTACATTTTGGATAGAGCAGGGAATGGTCAGTAGTCTTATCAGGTATTTTTGTCTGTTCCCCATTTGGGAGATTTTCCCTCACTCTATGTCTGTGTGGGTGTATGGCCTTGAATGCACACTATCAGCATTTGGAGCCATGTAACTGCTTAGATGTCATATTGGGAGTATCTGTGTCCTTGCAGCCGCTGCATCCCAACTGACATCAATGGTACTGTCTGCATGGGGATGCATGGAACACCTGTACATCCCCATGGGGGTAAACATGGCTCTCCATGGGCCAGGCTTTCTGCACTACAGTGCTTTACCTTAGAATTCTTCCACTCCAGACTGACCGTGCAAATGACTGCAATAATGTTGAAAGGGCAGTAACCGATAACAACCAACGGTTTCACCCAGGTCAGATCAGGGTAAGGTAAAGTCTGATTGATTACTGTGGTTTACCGCATCTAATAAGTATGTAGTTGTTTGTCCTTCACAGAATGGGTTCCTGCTATTCTAAAATTACATAAGGGTCCATTTTTGTGGTCAGTTTAGATGCGAGCAGTGTTTATCAGAGTTCAGTGTCTGTATATGTGGGAGAAACCAACTGTCTGTATACCCCGGCCAAGCAGCCGCAGCAGAAATCCGGCTGTGTATATGCTTTCGGTTGGAGGCAGCAATGTCCCAGCAGGGGGAAGGGGGGATGATGTCATTGTAGGATATGGAAAAAATCTTTACAAATAACGTAATGTAAAGAATTCGCTCCAGAAAGTATTTATTTGGGAGTTTCTGCAGACCAGGGCTGGAGGCTCATATTTTAAGCCATTGTATTACAAAAGACGTTAAGTTGGTGATAGTAGAATTTCATTACATTTTTAGGAACATTTGTTTGATTTTCTAATTGTTAGTGGGGTCAAATCAATGTTTGTTTTAAAAAACAGTGCCGAGAAATTTTGAAAGAGCAGGAGGAAAAATTGTTCTTTAACAAATGCATTTCTTATGCCTCGTACACACAGTCGGACTTTTGACCGTGCAAAAGTCTGCCGTGAGTCCGTCGGAAAGAAAGAGAACAGGTTCTCTATCTAAGGTCCGTTGGACTTCCAAAAAAAAGTCAGATGAAGGCTCATAGGCGTGCGGAGCCTATTGCATTAGGGTGTGCACCTCAAATCTCCACATATGCATGTGTGACATATTTACCGCACTCTTCACCACTATCCATTCTGAAACAATGGGGGGGGGGAGCAAGGGGGACCCAGGCAACAGAAAGAAGATGAACAGGGACAGGAGAGGTGGCGGCGGTGGCATATATTGGTATCGATCCCTTGTATTTTGCTCCTGTGACAGCTGAATGTCAGAGAGAAGGAGAGGAGGAGAAGCCTACTTTCAGCTGCTGCAGGAGAAAAATACAGATTGGTTCCACTAAATTCCACCCCCACTGCCCCTCCTGTTCAGATTCTGGGGGTTGGCAAGGAAGGATTGCGTTTTACCTGTCACCTGCCCACGATCGGCAGGTAGATCACGATCTATGGGTTGCCAACCTCAGGATTAGGGTGTGCCCAGGCACACCTGGCACACCCCTTGCGCATGCCTATGTGAAGGCTACACACGGCCAGACTTTCCTAGAAAAAAAGCCAGTCTGATTTTTTTCTCAGAAAATTTGTCTGTGTGTACGAGGCATAACAGTGTTTGTGTTTTTTGTTTGGAAAAGTCCATTCACTCCAAAATCGAATGTTAAAAGCAAACAAGATTTTGAAGTACTTTCGAATCACATTTGCCAAGTCATCAAATGTACTACGAATTTTGGTATTACTTTAATGTATAGACAGCTTTAGTTTGTTAACAAAAGGGGGAATACTGCATGCACATGGGCCTACAATACTCTGGTTTTGCACAGAGTAGCCCCGATCCTCTTCTTTTTGGGTCCCCTGGAGGTCCTGGCTCCTACTCCTGCTGAGTGCCACCCAATAATAAGCCTCTTGCTATGGGGGCACTTGAGCAGGTTTGCTCCAGAGACGCTCTCCTGTAAATGGACTTTGTCCATTCCCACACAGAGCGTGGCTCCGCCCCACCCCTGCTCTTCCCTTATTGGCTCCTGCTGCTGTGTGAACCAATGAGGAGAGAGAGACCTGGGAAAGCCACTGCTCTCATGCACATCGCTGGATCGAGATGGGGCTCAGGTAAGTATAGGGGGGCTTCTTTCTGTTAAAAAAAAAGTATAGGGGGGGCTGCACCAAGAAGGTTTTTTACTTTAACGCATAGATTGCAATATGGTAAAAAACATTCTGCATTTAAAACAACCTCAAAAATATGTAGGCAAAAGAAAAATGGTGTCAACTGCGCTAAATATAAATTTCTATGTATAAGCCGAGAGGGGTATTTTTAACACAAAAAAAATTGCTAAAAAACTCGGCTTATACTCGAGTATATACGGTATGTCTTTTTGTAGGCTATCTGTGTCCCTGTGTGGGAGATCTACTCTCATTTATCCCTATGTGAAACAACAGTTAGTAGAAGAGAATCCCCTTAAAGTAATGAGGAATCCCACCTTTGACAGTCATCCCCAGGACAGGTGTCCCTGTTTGAAGGTTCTAGGACCTTTCCCCTGTGTGGACTAAAACAAATAAAAATCAACTTGGTATGTAACCCTATTAGCTGTATCCAAAACTAAAAAACAACTTTGGGCTTGATTCTCACTTTAAATTTACGCAGTCCATAGATAAATCTTTTTTTCTGTTCATCCAGGTGGTTTAACGAAAAAAAACAGACTCACCACTGAGCTATTGTATTCTGACAGTAGGGAGACCTCCTCTCCATCAGAATACACTGATTAGTGCTGCCGATTATAACCAGTGGCACTGATCGAGCGGGAAAATTTCAATAGGGTTGTTGTACAGAAGTTGATCAGTAGATTAACTTCTGTACAACCTCTCTGCCCGTGTATGGATCAAAATTGAGCGAGTCTCTGCTGAACCAGATGAATTACGATCCATGTATGGTCGGCTTTACAGGACAGTTTAAAAAAAACACACAACGCAGTAAGAAACAGTTAAATCCTTCATTATTTTTCCTAGGTCCTGTGGTACATTTATTCCTGTCGCATTCCTGATTGTGAAATTCCACAGGTGGTTTGTATTTTGGAGATTTCGATGTGGAAATCCTAGAAGTGATTGCTTCAAGTATTACCCCTGAGGTCTAGTACTGGGCAGGGAGAATTGCTGCAGTTTTACTCTGGTCTCTGTTTACTAATGTGGTTTGGTAAATTGGTGTAGAAGTAGGCCAATGTAGGGAGAGCAATGTCTATATCTTGGATCATCTATCTGGATCAAAGCCGTAGTAACTGAATAGGATTTGTCTTGACCCTGTCATGTGAAGCATCTAATACGGCAACCAAACTTAAAAAAAGGTCTTGTGATTTGAACTGTTTTACCAGATTATTCCAGTTCTACCAAAAAGTGCCTCCTCTTGCCTGAATTAGCCAGAAGAATTTCTTCGGTGCTCCTCTCTGATTTGGCTTCACTTTTATACCTGGGCCCAATTTTACCTAACGTCACCTGACTTCATAGCTAAGGCAGCTCTGGAACGCCCCCGTCCATCCAATGAGCGTGCCTTTACTAGGCAACAGAGGCACGACTGTCGGCCAGTGAAATGTGAGTTGATCTGTCCTAATGCATTGCCTGTTAATACAAGACACAAGGCATGTTAATGTGTGTACTTTAATGGACAGCAATGGACCAGGCTGGTGTGAATGGGCCCTTAAAGCACCCCTCACATCTGCTCATTTCGTTGTGGTGCGCTACTGCACACACATTACTATGCAGTAATAGCATCCCATTGATTTTTAGTTTCAGAAGGTTTTATTAAATTTTTCAGCAAAATACAGTACAAAGAATAGTATTACTAAGGATTATAGCAGTACAGAAGCACAATCTAGCCATCATAGTATGTGATAATGTTGGATATTCATATTAGGGTGACCACATTTCCAAACTACCATTCAGGGACACTCTCCCTTCCCATAAATCAGCTTGTGGTGTAACGAATCACAGCACAGTGATTGGACACAAGAGGGGGGATTTATGATTTCTCCAATCACAAGCAGGGGCGGGATTGTTTGTGCTCCTCCAGGCATTCCCGGCCAGGACAAGTACTGTCAGTGAGTAAAGCAGTGATGTGGCGGCCTTTTTGGGGGCATCAGATTGGCCCGGGGGGTGGCTGTGTCGGTTTCATTCCAGGACACTGTATTGTCCTGGCATAAATGTGCCCGGGACAGACCTGCAAAATGCGGGACTGTCCCGGGCAATCCGGGACACGTGGTCACCCTAATTCATATACTTTCTTCAAACTATCGTATAGCCAATTCCATTAATGAATGGACTGGTTCATGCGATAGAGCCAGTATAGGCAAACTTATTGACTATCCCATTCATTTTTAATCAGCTTTCAAAACATGACAATGGAGCAAATGCCAGACCTGCACCTTTTTCAAATGCAGCATAACACAATGCACAGTATGTCCATTGTACCTGCTGTATTGTATGTTAGGGAGACACTGCAATACTTCACACAGAGTGTCTGTGTGTTACCATGCTCTGCAAAAAAATGCTGTGCAATGTGTGTTACTGCAATGCATGAGTGCGAAGGGGGTCTAAAATCAGGTACAAATTCACTTTAGGCACCATGAATCACTATAGAGCCAATCACACAAGTATACAAGGATTAAATATCTAAACGTTTTATTTTTTTTCAGAGCAAACATTAAAACATCCCAATTTTTTTCATATATCCACAGAAATCAAGTGAAATTGGAAATAATACACATAACCTTTTGAACTCACTAATAAGGTTGTCTGCAGACCAGTGGTGTATTTAGGTTTTGTGCTGCCCTAGGCCTGACTAAACTCGTGCTCCCCCTAATTTAAATATGACCCACCCCTTCCTGTCAAGGCCACACCCCTTTCTGTTTAAGACCCACCCTGAATTTTTCCGAGTGGGGACACTAGTTCTTAGGGCCTGGGGGAGAGGGCAATGGATTCCCTTAAAGCGGATGTGCCACTAAAAAAATATATTAAAAGCCAGCAGCTACAAATACTGCAGCTGCTGACTTTTAATATAAGGACACTTACCTGTCCTGGAGTCCAGCGCCGTCCGCAGCAGATGACGAGCGATGGCTCGTCACCCTGCTGCTCCCCCCTCCATCCACGGTGAGGAAACCAGGAAGTGAAGCGCTCCGGCTTCACTGCCCGGTTCCCTACGGCGCATGCGCGAGTCGCGCTGCGCCCGCCGATTGGCTCCCGCTGTGTGCTGGGAGCCGAGTGTTCCCAGCATACAACGGGGGACGGACGGGATGCCAGGAAAAAACCCGTCCTTTGCCTGTATCGTGTGGCCGGAAGTGGGTGCAAATACCTGTCTGTAGACAGGTATCTGCACCCCCCTCCCCCTGAAAGGTGTCAAATGTGACACCGGAGGGGGGGAGGGTGCCGATCAGCGCGACTTCACTTTAGGGTGGAGATCCGCTTTAATTTGCATAGATTTACTATCACTTCCTGTTTGGCTATGGGGCAGGATGTGAAGGGAAATCTCTACAATGGGTCAGGGATGGTAAAGAAGATATAACCATGCCAATGGTACAGCAGAAAACATATATTACAGTGAGGAAGGTTTGTGGTCCAGGATGATAGGACAGTCAAAAATAGAAGCAGCTTGCGTTAAACTAACAGTGAAGCACAAGCTGGCGGGGACTCTTTCCGTGCTGCCCCCCTGCAATGTGCTGCCCTAGGCCTGGGCCTTGTTGGCCTAGGCCAGGATACATCGTTGCTGCAGACACAGAGCTCTTTGCATACAGATTTCTAGAAAATAAAGCATCCCCAGTATTCCTTTATATGTACAAGGTCCCCTGACTGAAAATTGACTGGCCATCAGGGATAACCAAGGAGCATGCACATATAAAGGAATGGTAGGGATACCTTTTTTCGATAATATCTGCAAACACTGCAGCTTCTTCCTTTCAGCACTTTTCCTTCCATTTGTTTGTTGTGGGTTACTGCACATCATTGCCCTTCAAACAAGTTTATTAAATAAGCCTGGGTCCTAGACTGTAGTGAAGAAATTCTCAGGAGCAGCTGCAGACCGCTATTCTCACAGGCTTCTTCGAAGGCGGACATTGATTGTTTATTCAATGCTCGGGATCTGAGGAACGGTCTCTCTGGGAGACGCTTGTGTCCTTACAGACATCCTGGCAGTGGTCCAGACTGGGAAGCATGTTGTCATACAGTACAGAAGTTTGGGGGGGGGGGACAAGGGGTGTTGTAGGGATGGAGGCCCAGTCCACAGAACGCGGCACAAGAGATCTCAGCATCGTTCTAATTAGGGTTTCCATAACATTTCTGGACTAAGGCAGGCTGATGAGAACCGGCTGCTGCCGTGTGCTACGTGACATATGTATCTCATTAACCTTACAGATGCTATGCATCGGCTGCCATAATATAACTGGAGTTCCTATAGCATTCATATGAATGGCCCTTCTGCACTTCCTGTAAACAAAATGGCTACTCTACCGGCAATGTGAGCCTGCAGATTACAGTTCCAGCTGGGCAGAATGGTAATTTCCAAAATTGAAGCTTGTACGCCCAACACATCTGCTAGAATCACCTCTTTTATGGAGAACATTTGTGGGTTTTACTGGTCTTGAGCTGGCTTAGAATATTGCTAAAGGTTACAAGTGGTGACTTCTATAGTTTAATAACTATACAGGGAAATTATGCCGTTGCTCACTGTCCAGGTTCTGCAATGAGAAATAGAATCACCATGAACGTCAAGAAATGTTCCTATTTCTGAAGAGTTAGGCTTCGTACACACAACCGAGAAACTCGACGGGCGAAACACATCGTTTTGCTCGTCGAGTTCCTTGTGAAGCCGTCGAGAAACTCGACAAGCCAATTTTCTCCATTCCCATCAAGGAAATAGAGAACATGCTTTCTCGACAGTTTCCTCGACTAAAATGTACACACGACCGGTTTCCTCAGCAAAAAAATATCTCCCAGCAAGTTTCTTGCTGGTTTTGCCGAGAAACTCGGTAGTGTGTACGAGGCCTTACAGGTTGCTCTTGCCATAAAATATACTATATATACTAAGGTTTTTTGAACACCACAACTAAATGACTTTGTTGGACAATTGGACATCCCATTCCAAAACTATGGGCATTAATATGGGATTTCCTTCTTTTTGGCGATAGCAGCCTCCACTATCCTGGTAAGGCTTTCCATGAGATTTTGGAGTTTGTGTGAGAAATGATGTTCATTTTTTAGGTCAGATACTGAAGCTGGATACGGAGGCCTGGCTTGCAGTTGGCATTCCAGATTATCCCAAAGGTGTTCAGTAGGGTGGAGGTCAAGGCTGTGTGTAGTCATTCCATACTCATAAAACCATGTCTTTATGGAGCTGGCTTTGTGCACAGTTATGCTGAAACAGAAAAAGGTCTTCTGTAAACTACCACAAATTTAGAAGTACACAGTTGTCTAAAATGTCATTGTATTCTGTAGCATTTTTATTTTATTTTTTTCATTTTGGATAGAGCAAGGGAGGATTAAAACCCCTGTCAGAATTTTATTTTTCACCATTTATGTCCCGTTGCGGAGTTTTCCCTTCACTTCCTGTGCCATAGCCAAGCATGAAGTAAGAGAAAATCTCTTCAAATTAAGGGAATTCCTTGGGGACCCTCAGGTCACATGAACTATTGACCCCATTGGAATGTTTCCCCTCTATTACTTTACTGGAGACAACCCAAAATTGTAGATTTTCTTTTACTTTTAATGATAATGGTAAACAGGACATAGATGGGGTGAATCTCCTTAATAGGGCCACAGACAAAAATAAAATCTGACAAGCATTCTAATTCATCTCCACTCCTGAAGTTTTGCCTGTAGTTATACTTTAACTGCACCCTTCGCTGGAAACACCTGAACTCAATAATTCAGAAGGGTGTCTAAATACTTTGGCCAGATAGTAGGTGTGATGGTCAGCTGTCCATAGACTTTTGGCCATATAGTTTATATACATTGTATCTATAATTTTGCATATTCTGAGATAATTGTGAATGAATGTTTTCCCCCAGCGTATCCATGTCTTTGTCATTTCCTGTTATCAGCAGGGTTACTTCCTCTGCCTAACGGTGAGAATATGCATCACATCCTGTGCGTAGTGAAACTAACAATCGAAGGTCATCAGCCAAGGGCACCTCATGAGACCTTTGTGATGCCTGCAAGACGAATGTTATCTATAGAACATCTAAACATGGACTATATTTGTCAATGTGTCTCATATAAAACCTGTTTAAATTGCCCCATATGTTCAAATCTGCTCTGGAAAATGACTTTTAGAATCATAGACTTAAACTTTGTTTAAGAATGATTTCAGTCTAAGGGCCAATGTCAGCCGGAATTTCTTCTCACCAAACATTTTTTGCATTCCCATACAAGTCTATGTAAATGGAAAACCCACTTGGAGCAAATCAAATGCAGTACAGAAAGAGATCAACTGCAGGTCAAATGCACCTATCGTGACTTTTGGATGATCTTAAAAACCATCTCAAACTGATGAACTGACACCATCGACTAAAGCCTAAAGCCCATTGACACAGGCCCTAAAGCTGAACTCTAGCCTTCCCTCCTGTCTTGCACAGTTGTTACCTTTACTAACACTTTTTTTTTTTAACCGTTTCAAAGTCATGACAATTAGGTCCGTATGATTCAGTCCAGTGGCGGCCGGTGGTAATTTTCTTTGGGGGGTGGCAAAGACGAGACAAGACGAGACTGGCTGTGACGCCACTGGATACCCGGAAGTGACATACATGTTGGTGAAACGCAGATCCACCTTCATTCTATGATTAGACCCTGGAGGAAAAGGCATCACCAATGATGCATGAGGAGCGGGGCCTGTAAATGGGGGTGGTTCATTGTGTGTATATGTAAGTAAAAAATGTGTTGTTTTGGCTCTGAGGAAGAGGGTTCTCCCTCAAAACACGTCAGCCTAGCCATCACGGACGCCATCTGGTCTCCTTGCACTTTTCTAGTAGTCCTAGAAACAATGGGCCAGATCCACAAAAGGGATAAGCAGGCGTATCTGCTGATACGCCGTCGTATCCCTGTTTCTAACTATGCGGCTGATTCAGAGAATCAGTTACGCATAGATATTCCTAAGATCCGGCAGGTGTAATAGTTTTACACTGTCGGATCTTAGGATGCAGGACCGCGGCCGCTGCTGGGGGCATTTCTCATCGAAATTCCGCGTCGGGTATGCAAATTAGCACTTACGGAGATCCACGAAGCGTTTTCCCTTCGTGAAGTCTCCGTAAGTTGCAAGTTTGATATCACAAAGATAGGGCTGCTTTTACAAAGTGTAAAGTTAGTACACCTTGTAAAAGTATACCCTTCTTTCCCAAATCGTTGTCAAATTTTATTTATTTATTTATTTTTTCCCTCCGCATCTCTTTTTTTTCCCGACGCAACTTTTTTTGACCCGTCGCGATTCACAAAACTCAGCGCAACGTAACTTCGCGCAAAGCACGTCGGGAGCATGCGCAGTACGTCCGGCGCGGGAGCGCGCCTAATTTAAATGGGACTCGCCCCATTAGATTGGGCCCGCCTTGCGCCGGACGGATTTAAGTTACACCGCTGAAAATTTCTAGGTAAGTGCTTTGTGGATCGGGCACTTAGGTAGAAATTTTGTAACTTAAATCGGAATATTTAAGTTACACCCGCTGGCTGTGGATCTGGCCCAAAGGATTCACACTGTGTTAGACATGCGTTTTTACTACACACGTTTTTGAGCATTTTGTGTATCACTTTTTATCCTTGAATAAATGTTTCAAACACCTCTTATCTTTTGTAGTTTTGAGTATTAAGAGGGAGTTAATAGATATTTGTCTGGAAATCTGATTTGATGTAAAAAGACAGTTTTAATGCAAATAGCGCTTAGGGTTTTTTTGTTTTTTTTTTAGCAAGAATGAGCTTTTACTCTAACATTTCCACATGTAAAAATTCCAAAGCTGTTTGGAAAATGTATTTTTTTTATACGGAAAGGAATGGCAGATCAACTTACAGTATGTGAAAGTTTTAGAATTTGGGGTGGAAGTTGGAACAGACAAGACAACTTTTGCTTGTCGCAAGCACAGAGCTAAACAAATAATTTGTCCTGTCCCATGGTGACCTCTTCCCTCTACAGAGATGGTCTTTCAAAGATCAGGTTCTGCCCTCAAAACAAAGTTCCCTTTCCGCTTACGTGTAGAGCTGAACATACACATTTGAAATTAAATATATATAGGCAGAGACAGGAAATTGGAGCATTGCTGACTGCTAGGTTAGAAGGATAGCGTTTTTAAATAGTGGAAAATTTCATTTGGCTCTTAACAGATAATGACTTGGAAAAAGCTGATTCCGTGACGTAATCAACCTTCTATAAAAAGCATCCAAAATCAAATCAAATCATTATCAGCATTTAAACTCCAAATTTGTTCAGTTAGCTTGAAAAGATCTGTTCAACATCAGATACACAGTACATCCTGTTAAGACTGAAACGAATGCAGCACCAATGAGAGGAAATCGAATGGATTTTTTGGGTCATTGCTAGGCCTTTGCACCTGCAGGACTGGTCTTGGGTCATCACCCAACCTATACAACCTCTTTAATATAGCTATTCTTTCTGTATTTTTTATATTATTATTATTATTTTTTTACACACATTTGTTTGTTTACATCTTTCTCCCCTGCAAGGAGAAAATGTTGCACTGTATCTTTCTTTCCTTGGGTATACAGTGATCAGAGACTATCACAGTGATCAGGTGACCAGGAACCAGCAGTCCTGGGTCTTAATCATCATTACGAGACCCGAGGCTCTCGGTGAGAACCTGGTCCCTGTGCTGAGAGTGCAACGCACAGACAAGTACATATATGTGCGGCCTCACGTATAAAGACCCAATTTCGTCAGGCCGCATATCTGCATAATACTGTCAGTGGGAAGGGGTTAAAAGACCCTGTCACGTACCTTACAGCGGAGCTGAGAAAGTGGGGGTGGCCTCTCGCACGGTCCCGGTCCCAGAACCCCCTGGAGGTGAGGACAGGGAATGCAGGGGCATGAGAGGGTGCAGGTGCCTGCTGGTTCAGAGATAGTCTCTCGGATGTGCTGGGAACCTCTTCCAGTACAGCAGTTGCAGCAACCAGACGTCAGATCCCTTCAGGGAAGATCAATAGGGAAAACGGGTGCAGGCAGGATTCGGCAGCAGACAGTCGGTGAGGTACCAAATCAGGAGACAAGATCGTAGACAAAGTCCAGGCCGGGGTCAGTATAACAGGCAGAGGCAGGCAGGTTAGGAGAATCCGAGAAGGGTAGTCAAACAAGCCAGGTATTTCAGGAACAGGTCAATCCGATAACAGGTAAACAGGAACACAGGTATAGCTGAAGAGACAATCCAGCACTGACGCTCACATTTAAATAGGGCGCCATTCCCTGGGATTGGCAGGGGCGCACGCATGCGCACAGGTGCTCGCATGCGTGCGCAAGCTCGTTCTGAGTCCTATACGGCCCATTCTAAGTGTCTGCGCATGCGCATTAGCGCTCACAGGCCGGGAATTCCTTGCTGACATCCGGAAGTGGGTGTTTGCAGCACTGGGTCTCTGACAGACCCCCCCCCCCAAACCCCACCTTTGCACTGAATGGCACTGATGAAATGGGTTGAATGACGCTGACCAAATGACTGGAGTCCTGCCATACAGTGAACCGGTGCTTTTCTTTTCCCATTGAGTGAGCTACTGAGAGCCTGAGCCGGCTTCTCCCACCCCCTCCACAGCCCAGCATTACAGTGAATGTGGGGGGGGGGGGCAGAATACAGGGCCGCTGACAGACAGTCACCAGCTCTCTGCTTAAGAAGCTGTGAGAACTGAGCAATTGGCAGTGTTTGAATGCTCAGTTCTCAGTGTTAGAGCCGGCGGGGGACAGATGCAGCATGGGGTCGACGCTGCATCCACCTTGGTAAGTATGATTCTCAAAAAACAAAACAAACCTCTTTTAAAGCAGAATTCAACTGTATCTGAGCACCACAAATCGAAAACGTTATTTTATTTAATTTCAATATTCATAGCAAACTCATCCATCGATCCACATGTCCATGCTTTAATTTGTTGAAAATTCATAAAAAAAAATTAAAAAAAACTCCCCCTAACATTTTTAGCTGTAGCCATCTTAAGAAAGGGCAGATGATTAATGTAGCATTTACTTTCTTATCTCAGCTATGTAGGCAGAAGGGTGTGCATAGCTGAGAAAGTCCTCCAGATGAAAGAGAGAAAATACCCATGAAGACTCCTGGGAGGTATGACATCAGTTTGGCCTAGGCTAGAAACCAGGAAGCAACTGAAACAATGTAAAACAATGTATGCACCAGGCCACCCCATTGTGTAAGACCCTCTAGCTACTGAAAACTTGACATGCTGGAAACACCTACCCTGAGAGTACAAGATTCTGCGGGTCAGAAAGTCTCATGTCTACCCACCAAAATTTCTCTTAATAAATGAAACCAATTAATTACAAAAAATGTAATGATCCCTTTCGCTGCCTGTACTGCATGTTACAAAAATAACTTTCTCAGGCAGAGAGGAGTTGTATAGCACAGAATAAATGGCAAGAGGATGCAGTCCTGTCACAAGCACAGCAAAATCCCTTCTCAATCTGACCACAAGGGATCATGTGAACTTTCAGATAAAATTTAGCCCAGATGCGATGTTTGCTGGATAGTAGCAGCATTCCATCGATTGATTTTACATTCTAGCCAAATAAAATCCAGTGATGAAAGTGTTAATGTCTTTTGCGGCAAAGATGTCCTGTACCCACACAGCTGGTTACACTTGTTCCAGGCAAGCTCTGCCCGGCATTTCCTTTTATCCGACCCATTGATATTCTGTACAATGTCCCAGAGAAATATCAGCATTGCTTGCCAGGCCTCGGCTCCCTGCTAAGACCTCTCCCCCTAGGTCAGCGTGAAACTTTGTCTGCCCTCTGCGTGGTCTCTCTAATTCCTGTCCACACTTTGCAGGCCAACAATACTCATTCGACAGACAAGACATGAGCAAAGGTAAAACAGAGCGACATTGGAGATCTGTGCATCGCCAGGGCAATTGACATTGAATATTCAACAAAGTTGTTCATGTTTGAATTTGTGCAACATCACCCACATTGCACAAGAATTCCAAATAATATTTCTCCTCCCATATATACATACATCACAATTGAAACATCAGTTCGCCAAAAACGGATATTTCCATTTTGGGCAGAGACCCTGTCACCTTGCCCTTTTAAAGCACATCACTGACCCATACTTTCCCCGAAAAGTACTCTCCTAATGCTCCTTTCTCCATTACATCCTCTTCAGAATTCCCATTCATAGAATATATGCAGAGTCAATGGCATCACATCCTTAACCCCCTGGCGGTATGATTATTTCAGAAAAAAAGGTGCTGAAAGCGGTACAATTATTTGCAAGGAAATTTGGCGTTTTATATTGTAGGCCTGTAATTCTTAGGAATAACTCACTTAAATCTGTCCAAACAAGAGTCTAGTAGGCATACCGGGTATGACATTTTTTTAAAAACAAAATTATAAATTATAATATAATAAATAATTATAACAAATAATAATATAATTATAATAAAAATTATTCAATAATGTAATCAACTCAAAATCACTGAAATTTGCTCAGTTGCAGAATTGTCACTGTCATTACTTACTTATTTTTTTATGACGAATTTCCCCACAAATCGCTATCGCACAATTCTGCAAGTGATTATAATTATTATCACTGTTTTCTAGTTGTGGATTCAGCGAGGCGAGCCCGAGTCTGACTCGGGGTTACCGATCGCAGCACAGAAATGTAACCCCGAGTCAGACTCGGGAATACCGCCAGGGGGGTTAAGCAATAGCTAGATCCCAGCATTGCATCATTGGAGGAGGTCACATCTGTAGCCAGAGGAACCTGGTATTTTGCAGTGACTGTGACAAAGGAAGCAGTGCCAGGGGAGTGCTGAGAGGATGAATATAAGTGGATCTGGGGGTTATTTTTAAAGAGCAATGTGACAGGGTCTCTTTAAAACAAAGGCATTTTCTTCTGTCTCTCGGGAACTCTATTAGTGAGATCTTTGTGCTGAGTTCCAGGGTCTCCACACCTGCTGTGCCCATTATGAAGGACCCCCACAAACCCTGGTAGATTTTTATTTTACTGCATATGTATGCCCATTGGGGAATTTCCCTGTCATGTCACAAAGATGAATGATGAAGACCCACTCTATCCAAAAATACTTGTGTTTGGATTTCCTTAAAAGCTAAACTCCAGCCAAAACTTTATTTGTTTTGGATAGAGCAAGAAATGAGAAGATCCTTTAAGAGACGGTTCACACTGGGGCGACTCGTCAGGCGAGTCAGCCGTCTAACGATTCGCGTCCCATTCTATGCAATAGGACCATTCTAATAGGAGCGATGCAAGTCGCTCTGACTTAGAAAAAGGTTCTTGTACGACTTCGGGGGCGGCTCAGGGCGATTTGGATTGACTTCTATACAGAAGTCATTTTGCCAATCGCCTCTGAAGTCATCTACAGGACGACTTGCAGAGTCGCCCCCGAAGTCGTGCCGCCGCAGTGTGAACCGGCTCTTAAAATGTTAAAACAGAAGAGGAGCACCAAACGGCGCTTTAATGATTCATCATATGATCACTTCATTCATTCATCATATGATTTTTATTTAAATATCTGTTTTAGGTTAAACCTTTCGCTGCCACTGATATAAGGCATACCGCAGAACAGAACCACTTGCAGCTGGCCAGCTCAGTATGCCTTACATCAGCTGCATTCCCTTCTGGTGTAGGTTTATGGTCGCTTGGCCACTGGCCATGAAAATATAGAAAAATATGGTCCACTAGACCAGTGGTTCTCAACCCTGTCCTCAAGTACCCCCAACAGGCCATGTTTTGGGAACTTCTCTTAGAAAAAATAGCTGTCCAAAGTACCAAGCCGTTGACTCTGATTAAAGGACCTGTGCAAGATAAAGGTAAACCTGTAAACATGGCCTGTTGGTGGTACTTGAGGACAGGGTTGAGAACCACTGCCCTAGACTGTGCTGCCTAAAGAATAGCTGTGATCAACAGCCATTGCAATTGTGTGCCCACACATTCAAAAAAGGCTGATTGTGTGGCATACTCTCTTACCTTATGTGCCCAAATCCTGTTACCACCTCATTCATTTACAGGGTCGCCATCAGGAATTTTGGGGCCCCTTACACAGCTTCAGGCATGGGCCCGATGGAGCAAATTGAGAAGTAGGGGGAGTGTCGCAATTTGAGAAGCGGGGGGGGTTCCCGCTAGTTGAGAAGAGGGGGGGAATGTGTCGCAAGTTGAGAAGCGGGGGACATCGCGAATTGAGAATGGGGGGGCCATCGCGAATTGAGGCCAGGGGGGCTTTGGGTGCTGACAAAACAAAAACATTTTAATAAAATAAAAAGGGGGGATGCCATCTGGGGACCACCGGGTCCCTTAGAGGTCAGGAGGGCTTTGGGTGCTAACAAAAAAAAAAAGAAAAAAAAAAGAAAATGGGGATGCCATCCGGGCCCCTGGGGACCACCAGGCCCCTTACAGGTGTACTGCCTGTACCCCCCTGATGGCAGCCCTGTTCATTTATAGCAGTGAGACTGATGTCCTGTCTCCATGGTGGTCTCATCAGCAGTATATTCATGTGATGTGAGCAGAGAGGTTGTAAACATGCCTCTCATGTTTACTGGCCTCCTTCCTTTTCTAAATTAACACAGAAGAGCTGAGCACTTCCATGTTCATTTATGCTGAACAAGTGTTTACTGTATTCTTCAGCTTGTGAGAACACAGAAGAGCTCAATACTGATCTATCTGTGTCCCTATTAGGGAGATTTAGGCCCCTTTCACACGTGCGGACCGTATGTCCGCTTTTTCATCCATCCGCCTCGTGTAAAAGGGGCCTTACTCTTTCTATTTGTCCAGGTGACCAATGTCATTGAAACTAAAGCAGGCCATAGATGGGTCAAAATTTGGCCGGTTTGGTAGAATACATTGATTACTGCATTGTGACAGCAGAGAGTCCCACTGTCATAATGCAATGTCCAAGTGGGGAGGATTCTTCTATCCACTTCACTTGTGTGGAAGGAGGAATCTGTTTGTTTGTTTTTCCGTTCAGACCGATGGCTTTCGAAAAAAAAGTAATTTATGGTCAGCTTAAAAGTGAGTGAAAATCCTGAATCTTCAGTTGACAACAAAACAGGTGTAGCATTACCCCCAGTGGAGCTGCTGGATTTTTGGGCGGCGTGTTACCTTGTGGCTCCTCCGAAATGTATTGCATGTAATAGAAGTAAAGGAATGTCCAGACAGGTGCTCTTTGCTGTGCTCTTTATTACCCAGCGGGGTAAAAACAGTAAACTTGTGGTGAGGAAATAAAGCTGAAGAAGATAGGAGAATTTCAGATTCGGGCGTAATGATAGGAAACAGTCCTGCTCCCAAACGTAACACTTCTCTTCACCACTCCCGCCAGAATGGGTTTAGTGTACCCGGACAGGCCTCTCTCACTGACCTGGCAGCCGGAGCACCACTTGGACAATTGCAGGACAAGTCTCTGCCACAGACCCTCCTTGGTGAACTTGAACTTGGGGGAAAGTCTCTGCCACATACCCCTCTCAATGAGCCTCAGAAGATACCTCTGCCACAGGTCCCCTCTGGGTTGAATTATTGGAGATATGCCTCCTTAATTGAGTTACGTCTGGATCTCCTTCAACTTGCCGCCCAGATACCGACCGTCAGGTGATCAATCCCTCGGTGTCCGGCTACCTTGACCCCCGGTGGTTTATCCAGGCCCTTTTGGACCGCCAGCCTCTCAATGGCACTCCTCAGACCGACTCCCCACCGAACAGCAGTAGCTTGGGATCTTAAAGAATGGGAACCCAGTCACTCACTGGAGCCCCGTCGCTGTTCAGATGCTCCGGGTCAGCATGGCCCCGGAACCAGGAACACTGCGTGGCACGCACGCCCCGGCCAGGTAGGCCATAACCCTGGAGCGCCGTGATGTGGCCACCCTAAAGGTGGGTGCCACACTGGACGAAGAAGACCCAGAACCAATGGCGTCTGCCCCATAAAAACCCCTCCCAGCATGCACTGCGAGGACAAACCCCCGTGATTGGCTGCTGGGAAGAGCACCCAAACCTTGACTCCACTGCTGCCACCTGCAGCAGCGGGGCTGGAAGAACACCCCAGTACAGCAGAATGGACTCACAACACAGCTAAGCTGAGACAGAGACCGCATTTTGCTTCTAACAATCTGGATCAGAGTTTAACTACACTCTGATCTACATATACATTTAGCTAGCACCAGTACTGTAAGGTACATAGGCGCTACGCAGGAATAAAGTAAAAATCTTCCAATGGAGACACAACTATCTAAGAGGGTGTTCCGTCATATTAGGCGAGCCATCAGATTTTGTAACGGAAGTGACTTTCCGTTTTGGCCATCTTGGTACACCCTGCACTCAGCTGCAGTAAGTCTTCATTTCAAACTTATTTTTACCAGTAAACTCAGCTTATATAGTGAAATGCAGTATTTAGAACTCCGAGACACTGTTTTGATGTTGAATTTTAAAAGCAGCGGTAATCCTGCTGATCTCACAGGTTTGCTAATCTGACAGAAGACCGCTGCTTCTAAAATTCAACATCAAAACAGTGTCACAGACTTCTAAATACTGTATTTGATGATACAAGCTCTGTTTAGTGGTAAAAATGAGTGTGAAATGGAGGATTTTGGTGGGTGTAAAAAGATGTCTGCTTGGCAACTTCAGACTGTAGGCTTAGTGTGGCTGAGTGCGGGGTGTACCAAGATGTCCGTGACGGAACGTCACTTTCATTACAAGTTTTGCTGGGTCACCTAATCTGATGGAACAAAAGCATTTTTTTTTTACTTAGTAGAGATTTTCTCCCACTTCATGTTGAGTCTACAGCACAGAAAGTGATAATAAATCGCCCAAATGGAACACATATGGCGAAAACAAATAAAAACAGGGAGCTTAACTATTCCCTACCCTATCAAAAAAAGGGGGGGGGGGGAGAAGAATGTTTGGATTATATCTACTTTAATATTCTGGTAGCGAGAGGATGCTATTAATGCATATGTACCATGGGTGCAAAAATCGCCATATATACCTCAGAAAAGGGTTTTCAGTTGCTATGAAGGGCAAGAATGTTGCTTTCTTTAAAGCACAAGGCCAAAACAACGTTACATAAGACATCTGGCATGGAAAGAGTTAATAGGGGACTCTGCACCGTCATGGAACATGGCTGAGCCTTTTTCTCCTGGGAAATCTGGTGGAGCCTTCTGCAGAAATGTTGTGTTCCTCTGGTCTGAACAGGAAAAATGTGCTTGTCAGCTGCCATCGGGTGCATTGGCCGGAGAACCATGTTTTGTATGATGATGGCTGACTAGATCAGGGCTGTGCAGAAAGGATCTTATATAAATGAAAAGAGGAAAGTGTCTGTGTTGTCTTCAGACCTGAAATGACTGACTTAATGCAACGCTCAAAAATATGCCAAGACGCGTGCTAAAACATCAACAGGTCTATATAATATATTTATTATTACAATTCTTAAATAGAAATTGCTTGCCTAATGGTGACCATACATGGTTGAAGAAATTATCATGTTCTTTTCCAATAAATTTCTTCAAAAAATAAATAATCAATCTATTGTCGACAACCCATTCAATTGATATGCCACACAGGGGGAAGTGGATTTCAATTGATAGCTAATTAAAGCGGAGTTCCGGCCACAATTTCACTTTTTATATATAAATACCCCTGTAATACACAAGCTTAATGTATTCTAGTAAAGTTAGTCTGTAAACTAAGGTCCGTTTTGTTAGGTTGTTACAGCATTTATACACTTTATAAAATAGAAATTGACTGGGGCCATCTTAAGTGTGGGCATCATGAAGCCAGACTGTATGACTTCCTGGATTTCAGCCTTGCAGATCTCGCACATGCTCAGTGCTCCACAAGCAGTGTAATAGGTTTCAGATCAGGTTTCAGCACCTGTACTGTCCAAGTCACATGATTCTTCGAGACTGGTGAGTGCACAGACTCCTGGAAAGTTACACCCACTACATTCCCAGGAGTCTGTGCTGTGTAGGTTAGGAAGCTTAAGCACCTAGGTGCAGGAAGTGGGAAGATTAACTATTCTGCCTAGCAACAACACTTTGAAGGCATCTAAAAAAATTTTTTTTTTCTTAACCACTTAAGGACCGGACCAATATGCTGCTACCCGACCCAAGGGGTTTTTACAATTCGGCACTGCGTCAATTTAACAGACAATTGCGCGTTCGTGCGACGTGGCTCCCAAACAAAATTGGCGTCCTTTTTTCCCCACAAATAGAGCTTTCTTTTGGTGGTATTTGATCACCTTTGCGGTTTTTATTTTTTGCGCTATAAACAAAAATAGAGCGACAATTTTGAAAAAAATTCAATATTTTTTACTTTTTGCTATAATAAATATCCCCCAAAAACATATCTAAAAAATTTATTTTTCCTCAGTTTAGGCCGATACGTATTCTTCTACCTATTTTTGGTAAAAAAAAAAAATCGCAATAAACGTTTATCGGTTGGTTTGCGCAAAATTTATAGCGTTTACAAAATAGGGGATAGTTTTATTGCATTTTTATTAATTATTTTTTTTTTACTACTAATGGCGGCGATCAGCGATTTTTTTCGTGACTGCGACATTATGGCGGACACTTCGGACAATTTTGACATATTTTTGGGACCATTGTCATTTTCACAGCAAAAAATGCATTTAAATTGCATTCTTTATTGTGAAAATTACAGTTGCAGTTTGGGAGTTAACCACAGGGGGCGCTGTAGGATTTAGTGTTCACTTAGTGTGTGTTTACAACTGTAGGGCGGTGTGGCTATAGGAATGACGTCATCGATTGAGTCTCCCTATATAAGGGATCACTCGATCGATGCAGCGCCATTGTGAAGCACGGGGAAGCCGTGTTTACATACGGCTCTCCCCGTTCTTCAGCTTCGGGGAGCGATCGCGACGGAGCGGCTATAAACAAATAGCCGCGCCGTCGTCCCGGATCGCTCCTCGAGGGAACCCGACCGCCGCGTGTAGCGGGCGGGGGTCCCGATCGGACCCCCGACCCACGTCTAGGCAGGGACGTACAGGTACGCCAATGTGCCTGTACGTGCCATTCTGCCGACGTATATGTACATGCGGCAGTCGGGAAGTGGTTAAAGGACTAATGACATTTTTTTAAAACTACTGATGTAATGTTATATTTATGGGTGGAACTCCACTTTAATTGATCACATCTCTATTTCCAACATGGAATCTCATCATGTGATTGGTTGACATACAGTCGTATTTAATGACCAAAATCTATCAGCGCTGCTGATCGATTAAAGCAATTGACAATCAGCTTGGTTTGATCAAATCTTATCTAAACGGAATCCATTTTGAACAGAAGTGAAGTGTCATGGTATGTCAGTTAATCGATCGGATTGATCGGGAAAAAAATCAAAGCATGGGTGGACATCACACTATAACAGGGATTAATTAGAACTAGCTGCATGGCATTTCTCAGGGATCCTTGATGTGGACCTTGACACTTGTAGTCCCCTCTGGAGGACGGGGACAATAAAATTGTCCAGGATGTGACTGTGCAAGGATCTGCAGGTATCATTTAATAAAAAAATACATTCAGATTGAAAAAAAATGAACATTATGTTTGAAAATTACCATATATGGGGTCATAGTGATTGGGATTTGCATATACTTTAAAGTGCACAACATACACGTTGTGGGGATGGGTTGCAACAATGCATTAAAAATGAATACTTTAATTAAAAATGGCAATTGCTTATGATACATTAGTGAATAAAATGTAATTCAATTATCGTTTACAAAGTTTTAAAATAAAAAAAATATTGATTTAAACTGCAAACCGCCACCTTACATAATCCATTTTTTCTATCGCTTTATATGGAATTTAGGGGGTAGAATTGTGAATAGTAAGTCACAATATGTCAGGAAAGGTGAATGATTTCCTGATCCATCCATTTATATAACAGACATGAGCTATAAGGAGGCAATGAAGTGGCACAATGGATTTAGAGGGGCGTTGCAAGGTTATTCATGGCTATGCCACTTAATAGGGCGGAAGAATGCACCGGAGCAGAGAGAGATGTTTGGCAGGGAGGTGATGTCAGCTGGAAACTGAGAATACCAAGGCTACAAAGCTTTAATTAGAGATCAGATTGTATTGCTCTTTGGTTATATATTTAATTGCTTTTCATTTCTATCTGAGCAATGGCATTTGTAAACCCAAGATAGGCCAATGTGCCAGAGCCAATCAGAATTCTTCTTTCACTGATTTGATTACAGTAGCTGCAATCTGGCTGGTTACAGCAGCTTATTGTAGTAACTCATCTTTGTCCTAGGCCAGGAGTGTCAAACTCAATTTCATTGTGGGCCGCATCAGCATTATGATTGCTCTCAAAAGGGCCTTTTGTATCTGTAAGATTAGATGTCCAGCACATCCCCTCCCCCTTTACATTGGATGTCCAGCGCATCCCCTCTCCTTACATTAGATGTCCAGCCCCACCCCACCATCAGAAGTTGTCTCCCACTCTCCCTTACATCACAGTGTACCCCCCTTTTCTTATGCTGCTTCTGGGAAGAAGCTGGATGCATTGCTTGAAAGCAGAAAGTAAGGGTCTGGAGGAGGGCTGGAGCTCTTCTTCAGCTGCAGGAGAGGTGCAAGGGCCACATGAAATTGCCTGGAGGGCCGGATTCGGCCCGCGGGCCTTGTGTTTGACACCCATGTCCTAGGCAAACGGATCAACAGGACTATATTTTATTTGTATTACTTCATATACAAACATAAAGGGCCAGATTCACAAAGAGATACAACGGTGTATCTACAGATACACCATCGTATCTCTGACGTAAACTGGTCCTATCTATGCGCCTGATTCATAGAATCAGATACGCATAGATAGGGCTAGATCCGACAGTGTTACACTGTGTTACACTGTTGGATCTTTTTTAAATTTAAAAATGGCGCCGGGGGCGTTCCCGCTGATTTACGATAAATAATATGTAAATCAGCGAGATACGCAAATTCACGAACGTACGCGGACCCGTCGCATTGTTTTTACGTCGTTTCCGTAGCGGTTTTCCGTCGTATACTTACCCTTTCTTTTATCAGGCGCAGCCAATGTTAAGTATAGCCGGCGTTCCCGCGTCGAATTTGAAATTTCCTACGTCGTTTGCGTACGCCGATTCACGAACACGCGCGTCGCAAGTCCCGCTCACGTCGCAACCACTGACGTCCTATTGACGTCAGTGGGAGCAATGCACGCCGGGAAATTCCCCGGACGACGCATGCGTATTTAAATCGGCGCGGGAACGCGCCTGATTTAAATATGACACTCCCCTAGCCGCGGAATTTGAATTCCGCTGGGGGATTTAGGATCCGCCGTCGCAAGTTTGGAGGTAAGTGGTTTGTGAATTAGCCACTTGCCTCCTAAACTTGCGGGAGCGGATCTTAATTCACGTAGATCGAGCGGATCTATAGATCCGCTGAGCTACGTGAATCTGGCCCAAAGACTATATAAGTGAAGTCTTGAGGATGTATTCTTTATAACTGTCCTGAAGAAGCAGATACGTTTGTGAAACACGTCGACCTTTTAAGGGAATTGCAGGTGTAATATGTTAAATACTGTAATAGTCTAAAAATAAAAAGACTGTACATATTGTCTACTTATGTTTTTAATATTCACCTTTAGCATTTTTTGGTCCTTTTGCAGGTTTTTCTTTATTTTTGAGCACTTGTACAGGTGTTTTTGTGGGCTTCTAACACCTAAGTGTTTTTTTTTTTATAATTATTATTATTATTATTTTGTAGCCAATGGAAAGCTAGTTACTAGTGGGGAAAAAAAGTTCAAATGTTTTTTAGGTACTCCTATTGAAGTCGTTTGGGGCCAAAAATGCTTGAAGCTTAAGGCTTGCAGCTAAAAAGAAGTTCATGTACTTTTTTGAGCTACAAGCTTATTAAAGCGACACTATTCTTAGGTATGAACAGGCAAAACTGAAAACCATGGGTTCTGGGGAGCGTTCTGAAAACATTTTGTGTACAGAAAACCTTCAGATAGCCATATTGCATTTTATGTACAGAAAATTACTTATATGCATATTGAAAAGGAAAGGTCATTTTTAATAATATTCAATTACAATATGACTTGTGTCACTTGTGTATATGCTATATTAATATTTTTTAGTTGCTATTATTTTTTCCATGAAAGTGGAGTTACCCTGTAAGGGTTGCCATTTTCTTAGTACCTCATAAATGCACAAAGTAATCATTAATATCACTTACTGCAATATGAGGCAACCTTTTTGTGCCAAAATCAGAAGCTGTAAATGGAGGTGCTCTGTTTGTGTTGCTGTATGTACAATGCTGACAAGAGCGATGGGATTTCCTGTGTGGACATGATTCTGACACATTTACCTCAGTCTAATGGATTTCATGGCTTCCCTCATGGGCAGTATGCACCTTGTGCTCGACAGACCTTTCTTCCTACATGAATATTGTGTTGTTGTTCTTTTCTTTATTTAGGTGTGGATAGCAAGGCCGAATTAACAGAATCCTCCACTGCTTGTGATTTTTGTGTTCCCTGGCCTGTGTTAGGCTAGGTTCACATCTAGCCGTTTCCTGGGTGCTGCATTTTCACAGGCACAGCCGACCATTCTTTTGAATGGACTGCTGTACCTAGGGGAAACCCAGGAACACTCTGGTCAGCACTTTCAGCCATTGGCTGTGACCGCTCATCGGGAGCCAGATGGCAGACCTTTCTCGGTCATAGGCCTTTGAATGGCCGGCTTCTGTCGGACAGGCTTCCATACACATGGGCCGAATGTTGGCCGGTCTTTATTAAACCGGCCAAACTAGGCCGACATTCAGCCAATGTGTACTAGACTTTAGGCTTATTATCTGCTATGGGCCTCACCTTACCTGAATGTATTCCACATAATGACAAAAACACAGAAAGAACCAGCAATGCCATTCACCCTCCTGTGTCCAGCCCAATAATTTTTCCTTAGTTTTGGATAAAGTGGGGAAAGGATAAGACCCCTGTTAGTTTTTTTATTACTTAGTGGGGCTTTGTTAGAGAGATTTCACCGAACTTCCTGTCTATCTGACAACATTTCACCAGACACAAACTAAGGGGGGGGGGGAATCCCACCAGCAACACAGACAGAAATAAAACGGTTTTGCTTTAGTAGAGTAGGCGAAGTCTGGAACCCTTGTCAGATTTTTTTCTATCTGTGCCCCTGTTGGAGATTTTTTCCTTGACTTCCTGTCTGGTGAAACCAATGTCAGCAGGACAGGAAATCAGAGGAAGTCTCGACTGGAGCCCTGTATAGCAATAAAAACCCAACAGTTTTTGGTTTGATGTACACTTTACCACTTGTCGACCGCCCAATAGGAATTTTTCTGCTACAGGACGGCCGCTCTGCGCAGGATCATGTATATATACGTATAAAGTGATTGATGAGCGCAAAATAGTGGTATAATAAAATAAGGTGGCAGTGAAACGTCCAATTAGAGAAAATAACACTAATAAAATATGATCTCCAAAGTGATACAAAAGTGTAACGAATAGTGCCAAGTAGGCACAATGGATCTACAAAATCCAATGTGTAAATGATACAAATAATGAAAAAATAATAAAAAATTTGAAAAAAACCAATTGTGACAACAGTTCATATGTGACAGTTCATGAATCACAGGAGTGAATGACAATTCCAAACGGTGACTGTGTATCCAAGCAGAGTGATGAGAAAATCCACATGCGCAGCTGAGCTCACAATGTGCTTACCTCACACACATGCAATGACAGCATGGTATCTCCACAGATGAAATCCGACACGAGAAACGAATCCTCCTCACCTCTCCTATAGTGACACAGGTCTGTGAATGGTAGAGACGGCGTCCTTCTAGTTATGTCTGCAACTCCGGACTTCACCAAAATGGAGGATCCGTATGCAAGTGCACTTAGAATGGTCCCAAAATAAACGGAAAGAATCTCCAATAGTGAAGTATGTAAAAGCGATTTAATGTCATCCACAAAATAAAATATCAGGAGGTTCAGCTAAACAGAGCCTGAACCAAAACAGACAGCGAGAACGGCTGTGTGATCGGGTAGGTGCGTCACTTCCGGTCACGTCTTTCGATGCCTTACGCGTTGCGTCACGTCACGTGACTTCATCAGAGATTTTTGGTGAAGTCCGGAGTTGCAGACATAACTAGAAGGACGCCGTCTCTACCATTCACAGACCTGTGTCACTATAGGAGAGGTGAGGAGGATTCGTTTCTCGTGTCGGATTTCATCTGTGGAGATACCATGCTGTCATTGCATGTGTGTGAGGTAAGCACATTGTGAGCTCAGCTGCGCATGTGGATTTTCTCATCACTCTGCTTGGATACACAGTCACCGTTTGGAATTGTCATTCACTCCTGTGATTCATGAACTGTCACATATGAACTGTTGTCACAATTGGTTTTTTTCACATTTTTTATTATTTTTTCATTATTTGTATCATTTACACATTGGATTTTGTAGATCCATTGTGCCTACTTGGCACTATTCGTTACACTTTTGTATCACTTTGGAGATCATATTTTATTAGTGTTATTTTCTCTAATTGGACGTTTCACTGCCACCTTATTTTATTATACCACTATTTTGCGCTCATCAATCACTTTATTCATATTATTCATTTGTTGTTATTGCAATTTTAGATTTGAGCAGCATTAAGTTTATTGTATCATTTTTAGTACTTCATTTTCCACCCTGCACATTTGGGCACTGCTAGCGCTTTAGTTTCCCCTTTACATTTACCCATCACTATATATACGTAATCCTGCACTTTTGCATATCGGGGACGAGTGCCCACCACTAGCGGCTTGCTCCTGCTGTGATTCTACGCAGCGGGAGCTGATTAGTGGGTCCCATGGATCCAATGTCCACCAGCACCCGCTGATCGTTCGGTACACAGGCAGAATGGTGATCTGCCTCTGTAAACAAAGCTTGTCCCCGTTCTGTCAGTAGGAAATGCATTGATCCTGTGTTCCTGCAAAGTAGGAAGATGGATCAATGCCTTCCACTAGTAAAAGCACCTCCCCCACTGTTAGAAACACTAGCTAGGCACACAGTTAACCCTGTGATCGCCCCTGATGTTAACCCCTTCCCTTCTCATTAGTACAGTTACAGTGTAAATTTTTAGCACTGATCAATGTATCATGCTGCATACACACGATAATTTTTCGGCATGTAAAAAACGATGTTTTTAAAAAATGTCATTTAAAATGATCATGTGTGGGCTTCACATAATTTTTCGGGTTCTGAAAAACGACCAAAAAAAATTTGAACATGTCTTTTTTCGGGTTGTAAAAAAATATTGTGTGTGGGCTAAAACGACGTTAAAAACCCGCGCATGCTCAGAAGCAAGTCATGAGACGGGAGCGCTCGTTCTGGTAAAACTACCGTTCGTAATGGAGTAAGCACATTCATCATGCTGTAACAGACAGAAAAGCGCAAATCGTCTTTTACTAACACAAAGTCATCTAAAGCAGCCCAAAGGGTGGCGTCATCCGAATGGAACTTCCTCTTTATAGTGCCGCCGTACGTGTTGTACGTCACCGCGCTTTGCTAGAGCATTTTTTTTTAAACGATCGTGTGTGGGCAACGTCGTTTTAATGATGAAGTTGGAGAGGCTGAAAAACTTTGTTTTTTAAATGCCGAAAAATGATCGTGTGTACACGGCATTAGTGTCACTGGTCCCCAAAAAGTGTCAGTTATGCCTCGTTTCCACTGAGCGGATCGGTTCGGGTCGTTTAGAATGGAACGGGTTTGAATGGTCCGGTCTATTCTGGTGAGCGTTTCCACTGCAAATCGGACCGCCAGGGCCATACAGGTTTTAGAAAAAATGCCTCTCATGATGTCACACTAGTGCGACGAGAAACGTGATGCAGCGTCACTCAGCGTCAGCCAAACAACAACAACAACAATGGAGGTCATTCAGCAGCTCGTCTTTTCTCTGCTAGCCTTTTGGTTCTTTATAGGCAAAATTCATACCGCACTGTATGAGAGAAGGTTGCGAGCGGCAATGAGAAACACAGCCGAAAAGAGAAGAAATCTTTTAGCTTGGATGTGTAGCCAGGAGGAGAAGTATACATTTGTGCTGCTAAGACAAAGACGGCAGCGCTATAGGGTAAGCACAACTGACTGACTTACCTGAAACACACACACACACACATACACTGACACACTGAAACACACACTGACCTACACACACACTGACACACACACTGACCTACACACACACACTGACACACACTGACACACACACACTGACCTATACACACACTGACACACAGACACACACACTGACACACACATACACTGACACACTGAAACACACACTGACCTACACACACACTGACCTACACACACACTGACCTACACACACACTGACACACACACACTGACACACACACACTGACACACACACACTGACACACACACACTGACACACACACACTGACACACACACACTGACACACTGACACACACACACTGACACACACACACTGACACACACACACTGACCTATACACACACTGACACACACACTGACACACACTGACCTATACACACACTGACACACACACACTGACACACACTGACCTATACACACACTGACACACACACACACTGACACACACACACACTGACCTATACACACACTGACCTACACACACACTGACACACACACACTGACACACACACACTGACACACACACACTGACACACACACACTGACACACACACACACACACTGACCTATACACACACTGACACACACACCCTGACCTATACACACACTGACACACTCACTGACCCACACACCCTGACCTATACACACACTGACACACACACTGACCTATACACACTGACACACTGCATTTTTTACAGATGCTTCTCCTTTTGGCAAAGCAGCGCCGCCGACCAGTGATTTGGGCTTTCCCTCGTGCCAATGAGTGGTGGAATGTGACCGTCCCAGGATTCACCCACAGACAGTGGGTGCAGAATTTAAGGATGTCAGAGGAAACCTTCTCATTCCTTTGTGCAAAGCTACGTCCAGTGATGGAAAAGAAAAGCACCAACTTCAGAGCCTGTTTGCCTGTAAGGAAAAGAATTGCCATTGCACTGTGGAAGCTGGCTACCAACAGTGAATACAGGAGTATAGGTCATCTTTTTGGTGTCAGCAAATCATCAGTGTGCCGGTGTGTGCAGGACTTCTGTAAGGCTGTGTGCACATTGCTAGCTCCTGAAATTGTTCATTTTCCTAACAGGGAAAAGCTCAAAGACATGGCTGAGTACTTTGAGAACAGGTGGGGCCTTCCACAGTGTGTTGGTGCTATTGATGGCTCACACATACCAATAATAGCACCACAAGAATACCACACTGACTACTTCAACCGAAAAGGCTGGCATTCCATCGTCCTCCAGGGAGTAGTGGATGGCAAGGGACTATTCTGGAATGTGAATGTAGGAAAGCCTGGGAGTTTGCATGATGCTCGGGTTCTCCGATTGTCAACATTTTGGGATTGGGTTGGCCAGGGAGGCCTGTATCCTGTTAGCACTAAGAACATTTGTGGGGTGAATGTTGGCTATTATGTGCTTGGGGACTCTGCCTATCCTTTACAAAATTGGCTCCTGAAACCATTTTCTGACAATGGGCGCCTAACAACAGAGCAGCAAATCTACAACAAGAAAACATCCAGGGCACGTGTTGTAGTGGAAAATGCGTTTGGAAGACTTAAGGGTAGATGGAGGTGTCTTATGAAGAGGAATGACAGTGACATTCAACTTACCAAATCCATGGTCCTAACGTGCTGTGCTCTTCACAATCTTTGTGAAAGTCATGGAGAAGACTTTGACCAGGATTGGAATACATCTCCAGAAGAGCCAGTACCAGTAATAGCAGCACAGGATATGGAAGAAGAGTGCAGTGAAATACGTCAGGCTCTGATGAGGCACCTTAACGTTAACGTTGTTACCGTGAATAATTAAAATCTTTAATTACTTTTTGCAAAATGCTAAATAAAATCAGACATACTCAGAGAAGTCGTTCTTGTTTTTTATTCCACAAAAAAAATCATCTTCCTACATATTTTGTAAAGGCAAAATTTTGATAATGTAGAAACATTGTTTATAATAAAGAGCTTGTAAAGGTTTGTTTTTTATTAAGCTAGTGCAGGGATATGCAATTAGCGGAAATCCAGCTGTTTTGCAGAACTACAAGTCCCATCATGCTTTTGCCTCTGGGTGTCATGCTTGTGACTGTCAGAGTCTTGCTATGCCACATGGGAATTGTAGTTCTGAAACAGTTGGATATCCACTAATTGCATATCCCTAAGCTATTGCATTGTTGTTTTTTTCTTCAATTTCACTTCCAATAAATGTTATTTTTTTTTTTTCTTTGTATGAATTTCTAACTTCCTGTTCCTCCACAGTAAGCTGTTCAATAAGCTGTGCTGACTGACTAAACACAGCTCAGATGATGTTGTCAGGTTTACTGAGAAGGAACAGGAAGTGAGAAATTCAGACCAAGAAAAAAAACATCTAAAAAGGAAATTAAAGGAAAAGGTAAACCAAAAATGCCAAGTATATTCGCAATTACATCTACAATGCAAAAATGAGAAGAAATTAAGCGATCGGGGGTGCCCTTTGTTGAAATCCAGGCTCCACCGTCCAAGGGGGGTGATAACGCAAAGGAGGCAGAAGGGAATCAGAGCAGCAGCACAAAGAAAGCCATGTGCAGCAAGGAGCAAATGTGTCCAATCTTGTGTGATCGCTGATGGCTCAAAGGAGCCTATTAAAAAAAAAATCTA
Organism: Rana temporaria; assembly: GCF_905171775.1. NCBI lineage: Eukaryota > Metazoa > Chordata > Amphibia > Anura > Ranidae > Rana > Rana temporaria. The sequence goes on from NC_053491.1 coordinate 386,627,494, forward strand.
ACCTTTAAAACCCACTCTAATTATATATTTTTAAACGTAAACATGGGTACAGGTCCTGTGCTGCATGAAAGGCACTAATGTCTGGGTGGTGACCTGGGTTGACGATTGGCTCCAATCACTTGAACAAGCTGACCAAGGACACCGAGGAAGGCCTGGTTGAAGGTAGCCAACTGCTCCATCTGCTGCCGGGCAATTTCTGCCTCCTGGCGCATAGCTTCCTGTGCATCCTGACGTAGTGCTTGAAACCGCCTCTCAGAAAGGTTATCCATTCTTTCCAGCTGCCTTTCTTCTGCTGCCCGCATATCCTCCATGACTGTGCGCAGATCCAACTGTAACCTTCTCCTTTCACCTGTAATATACAAAAGACCGAAATATTGCTTTTGGTAACATCTGCCAAACCAATACTGTAAGCTCCTTTCTCATCTGCCCCACACTGATTCACTGCCACACCTCTGTTCCCCCTGCTCATCTGCTACACCAATACACAGCACTGCTCATCTGCCCACTGCTGAACCCCCTTCTCATCTCTTCCACCACTGTACCTGCTGCTAATCCCCCCCTTCTCATCTCTTCCACCACTGTACCTCCTGCTAATCCCCCCCTTCTTATCTCTTCCACCACTGTACCTCCTGCTAATCCCCCCCTTCTCATCTCTTCCACCACTATACCTCCTGCACATCTCCCCCACAGCTGATCTCCCCCTTCTTATCTATTCCAACACTGTACCTCCTGCACATCTCCCCCACAGCTGGTCCCCCCCTTCTCATCTATTCCAACACTGTACCTCCTGCACATCTGCCCCACTGCTGTTTTAGTTTAAGAAAATGCACAGTTAAAAATTACTTTATTATCATCATGTCTTACCATTGTGCCTTGGTGCATTGGGAGTACTCTGTAGTTGGCTACTCTGTGGTTGGCTACTCTGTGGTTGGCTACTCTGTGGTTGGCTTGAGGAAATACTGCTGCTGTTGCTGCTGAAAGACATTGAAGGTCCATCTTCTGATAAGTTTGATGCATCAGTGGAGAGTCCATCAACTGTTTCTGAAAATAAACATATGGTTAGATATTATATTTTAAATGGTAAGCAGAGCGATATTCTAAGCGAAGTTTTAAAAAAAAAAACTTACCAAAGGGGTCTACCATGGATTCGAGAATTACAGTTGCAGAGTCCAGACCTCCCTCCCTGCCTTGGTTTGCTGGCCGATGACCGTAAATGGCGTCCATGGCGTCGTACCACCTCCAAGCAGTTGGACAGTTTCCACTACGGCTGTTGGCGTCCTTAATTTTTTTATATTGTGCTTTAAGCTTTTTAAGCTTTGCCCTACACTGGCCCGACGTCCGTTCAAATCCCTCGGCTGCCATCCGCTGAGAAATATCTTTATAGACCTTTTCATTTCTCACTGATCCATCAAGCTCACTCTGAATAACGCCATCGCCGATGATTGCTAAGAACGTAGATAGTTCCTCAGATAACCAGACCCTGCTGTTGTTTGCTGGCATCCTTCTCCTTTATATGGACTAATAAGGCGACGTGGTGATTGTTTGGCGCTTTGCTTTGACGTCAGCATTGATGTTTTCTGACCACCAATCAGTGGAAAGTACTGTGTGACGCCAGTAGCTCCGCCCTAACCGTACCGTTCCATTTTCTATGGACCCACATGAGAAGCAGGACCCTGAATGGCGCGGTACGGTTCGGTTTTATGGCACGCTTTCATAATGGAAACACCCAAAATAGCGTACCGTACCGAACCGTACCGAACCGATCCGCTCAGTGGAAACGAGGCATTAGTGTCCCGACAGTCCCGCTATAAGTCGATGATCGCCGCAATTACTGGTAAAAAAAGAAATCCTATAGTTTGTAGACACTATGGCCCGGATTCAGGTACGAGTTACGACGGCGTATCTCCAGATACGCCGTCGTAACTCTGAGTGTGCGGTGTCGTATCTATGCGCCTGATTCTTAGAATCAGTTACACATAGATTTCCCTAAGATCTGACCGGCGTAAGTCTCTTACGACGTCATATCTTAGTTGCATATTTACGCTGGCCGCTAGGTGGCGCTTCCATAGATTTACGCGTTGAATATGTACATTAGGTAGATACGCCGATTCAGAAACGTACGTGCGCTCGGCGCATTTTTTTACGTAAGGCTTTTTCCGGCGTAAAGTTACCCCTGCTATATGAGGCGTAGGCAATGTTAAGTATGTACGTCGGGCCAGCGTCAAATTTTGCGTCGTTTGCGTAAGTCGTACGCGAATAGGGCTGTGCGCAAATTACGTTCACGTCTAAAGCATTGACAATTTGCGGCGTAATTTGGAGCATGCACACTGGGATACTTTCACGGACGGCGCATACGCCGTTTGTTAGGAACGTCAAAAACGTGGGGTCATGATTATTTAGCATAGAACACGCCCCCGACAAGCCTATTTTGAATTAGGCGGGCTTACGCCAGACCATATACGCTACGCAGCCGTAACTTCAGGCGCAAGATCTTTGTGAATACACTAATCGCCTGACTAGGTTACGGCGGCGTAGCGCATATGAGATGCGCTACGCCCGCAGAAAGATACGCTATTCTTTCTGAATCCGGGCCTATAACTTTTGCACAAAGCAATCAATATACACTTATTGGGCTTTCTTTTACCAAAAATATGCAACTGAATACATATTGGCCTAAATTGATGAAGAAATTGGATTTTTTTTATTATATATGTTTTAGAGGAGAAAGTAAAAAATATTGGTATTTCTACAAAATAGTTTATAGTGCAAAAAATAAAAATGCAGTGGTGATCAAATACCACCAAAAGAAAGCAATTGTCAGTTAAATTAATGTAGTGTAAAAAAGGGCCTGGTCATGAAGGGGGGGGGGGGTAAATCTTCCACACCGTGCACTCCAGGTATTGTATTGTATGATGCTGAGCATCATTTAATCTAGAAGTGATGATATTTTTAGACAGCTTGGCTTTACTAGCACTTGGATTTACTAACAGCTTTGCTTTACTTAATAAATGTTTTAAAACTATTTTGGTGTATGTAGGAATAAAAATTGTTTCTGTTATGTTGTAGGGGAGCGGGTGTGATATCACATGCTGACACGATGACTGTGAGACGGGCGGCTGAGGTGACCAGAAATAAGGATCACACTCTGCACCAGTCAAGCCGCAGGTAAGAATACCTAGCTTCGGTTACAATAAAAGCACATATTTTAGGTATTATTGCAATTTTTATCTTAAGGTTGAACTCCAGGCAGATATAAAAGACACAAACTAATGCAGGTCTGTACCCACTAATTCATCATTAATTGCATTTTTAAAATGTAAGCAGTGTAAGTACCCGAATGTGACCTGGTATCGGTCTTTTACAGTCCCTGTTCAGCAGGGCTGGAGTGTGAGAGAAAGTAGCAGTACAAGGAGCCAATCAGTTTATGTGCTGACACAAAGCATGTTGACAGGAGGAGAGAACAGTATGACAGAGAGATGAGCTCATCAGTGTGCTGCTACTTCATTTTTTTTACTTTCCAATCACAGGCTGGGGGTGGGTCCAGGATGACCTGGGCTCAGAAGAAGTGGGAACTGCAGGGTGATTTCTGGATTTAAAAATGAATATTGCCACAAAAGCATATTTTTAATTGTATTTTTTAATTTGCTATTTTCCAGTAAGTTTGGCCTTAAAGTAATAATTGATAGAAATGTATATACCGTATACTCTCGGGTATAAGCCAAGTTTTTCAGCACATTTTTTTGTGCTGAAAATGCCCCCCTCGGCTTAAACTTGAGTCACCTTTTTGCGCTTGATCTCCCGGAATTTGGGGACCCGGTACCGGCCGGCCGTAGGTCCACTGGCACACATATAGCCCCACTCTTCCTCTACAAGTGTGCAAAGTTTTTTGTCTAGGGGACCCACAATTTTTCAAAGTCGGGCACCCTTTCCATAGACATCCATGTTAAACGGTAATTTCTCCAGTAAATTTGGGGACCCGGTTCCGGGCGGCCTTAGGTCCCCTGGACTCGAAACTTGGCACACATGTAGCCCCAGTTCTCCTCTATAAGTGTGCAAAAATTGCTGCCTGGGGGGACCTACGGCCGGGAAGCACCGATTTTTCAAAGCCGGGCACCCCTTCTATATACTCTTATGTTAAACGCAAGTCTAGTCATGGACACAGTGAGGCATGGGCACAGTGAGGCATGGGCACAGTGAGGCACAGTGAGGCATGGACACAGTGAGGCATGGGCACAGTGAGGCATGGGCACAGTGAGGCACAGTGAGGCATGGACACAGTGAAGCATGGGCACAGTGAGGCATGGGCACAGTGAGGTATGCACATGGACACAGTGAGGCACAGTGAGGCATGCAGATGGACACCCTAGGCTTATACTCGAAGTCAATACATTTTCCCAGTTTTTTGTGGTAAAATTAGGTGCATCGGCTTATTTTCGGGTCGTAACATTTTATGCTCTTTCATTTATAATTTTTTTGCATAGAAATGTGTACATTAGTCACTAAAGCCATGACAGATTACCGGTAGCTACTAGAGCAACTCTTCCTCTCTGCTTACCAGGTGCCATAGTAAAGCTGGGTAAATCGGCCAACATTCGGACAGTATATACAGCTGCTTGTCCAACAGAAGCTAGTCTCACGCCTGGCTTCTGTCAAATGGGCATGCTGGAAAACCAGCATTTGACCATCTCTGAGCGCTGATCTGGGGGTGGTTGTTGGCAGTCCCCCTGTCAAAATACAATAGCAAAGCAGGGGAGATCACTGCACTAAGTTCGACGACCTCTCAGTTTTTTTTTTTCCTTGAAAAAAAAAAAAACTCAACATGTATACCTAGCCTTGCCACACCAAGGATACATTGTTTTTAAAGTGTCATTTGACTTAAAGCGGGGGTTCACCCTATAAACCCCCAAAAAAAAAAATGTTTTGTTCTACCATAAAATCAGGCATTGTAGCTCGAGCTACAGTATGCCTGTCCCGATTTTTTTTCCCCCGTACTCACCGTTTACTCGTACATCGAAGATACCGACTCCCCTCGGGGAATGGGCGTGCCTTTGGAGACGGAGGATGATTGACGGCCGGCTCTGGCGCGTCACGCTTCTCCGGAAATAGCCGAAATAGGCTTGGCTCTTCACGGCGCCTGCGCATAGCCTGTGCGCAGGCGCCGTGAAGAGCCGAGACCTACTCCGGCTGTCTTCGGGGAGAGTGACGTGCCAGGGCCGGCCGTCAATCATCCTCCCTCTCCATAGGTACGCCCATTCCCCGCGGGAGCCGAAATCTATAATGTACGATTACAAGGTGAGTCCGGGGTTAAAAAAATCGGGACAGGCATACTGTAGCTCGCGTTACAATGCCTGTCTCGATGGTAAAATCATGTCAGTGAGGGTGAACTACCGCTTTAAAGAGGAATTCCAAGTGTAACGTTTTTTTTTTTTTCATCATAGTTATATTGGTCCAGCAAGAACTATGCATATACCATTTCTACAAGATCCCTCTCAAAGCTGGAAATCACTGTAGTGGACACGTCTACTGCAGCGATCTCCACTAGCTTCTGTGTTCTGTGCCAAGCAGCTCCCTTACTGCATTCTGAACTCAAGAGGTTAATCGCTCAGCACAGCACCATTCAGACAATGCTTTGCATTTTCTCAATGAATGCAAGACATTCTCTGATTGGACAAGGTGTAGAGGGGGGAAACAGGCAGCACAACTTGTGGTGGTCAGCACTTCCGCCTAGCAACAATAGGGTCGTAGATTCAAATCCCAACCATGGCACTACCCGCATAGAGTTTTCATGTTCTGTTCATGTGTCTTTGTGGGTTTCCTCTTATGCCGCGTACACACGATCAGTCCACCTGATGAGAACGGACCGATGGACCGTTTTCATCGGTTAACCGATGAAGCTGACTGATGGTCCGTCGCGCCTACACACCATTGGTTAACAAAACGATCGTGTCAGAACGCGTGACGTAAAACACGACGTGCTGAAAAAAACTAAGCTCAATGCTTCGAAGCATGCATCGACTTGATTCTGAGCATGCGTGGATTTTTAACCGATGGTTGTGCCTACTAACGATCGGTTTTGTCCTATCGGTTAGGAATCGATCGGTTTTGACCGATGAAAACGGTCCATCAGACCATTCTCATCGGTTTAACCGATCGTGTGTACGCGGCATGAGTGCTCCGTTTTCCTCCACACTCCAAAAACATGCTGGAAGGTTAATTGGCTCCTGTCTAAATTGTCCCAAGTATGTGTATGGATGAATGTGAGTTATTGACCTTAGATTGTAAGCTCCATGAGGGAAGGGATTGATGTGAATATGCAATATATATATGTGTAAAGAAATACGTAAATTGACGCTGCTATATAAGCAATAAATAAATAAATAATAAATAATGGAGGGACTCTGATGTGAAGTGAGGAACTCTACAATGAAGGGGTGACACTAATGGGATACGGGGCTTTAATGTGAAAGGGGAACCTCTGATGGGAAGGAGGGGACTCTAAAGTCATTGGGCACTATAATGTGAAGGGGGTGCTCTGATGTGATGGAGGACCCTGATGTTATGGAGGGACTATAAATGAATGGTGGGACTCTGTTGTGATGTGGGGACTTCTGATGTAAAGGGAAAGGGGGAACTCTAATGAGAACTGACTTTAATATAATGAGGAGACTCTGATGTGAAGAAGGCTGACTGTGATGGCAGGATTCTGATGTGAAGAGGAGCGCTGATGTGAAGGGGGACTTCCCCATGTGGAGAGGATGACATTATCCAGTGCAGATATCATTGTTCTTTAGCCCAAAAAAAATCAGTGGTGGGGTGCCTCTTGAATTTTCATATTTTCAAAGAGTGCCATGATTGAAAATGGTTGGGAAAAGCTGACCTCATACATTCTCTTTTCAGCTTTTTTAGTCATGTAAAGACTCAGGAAAACTCCTGTTCACTCCTTCACTGCCTCTGCATTACCCAGAAGTAATGTCAGACGTTACTTCAGCTCATGACTTGCGGTACAGAAGCCTGTCGAGTGAACAGAGAATACTGGAATCCTGGAGAAATCTTCACTGCAAGGATGCCAGTCCTCTTCCTGGCCCTGAATTGGAGAGAGTCGGATGAATGATAGAATTCTCTCACCCAATTCAGATTGTGTTACAGGCAGTAAAAGCAATGAAAAAACTTTTCTCAATGGAGGAGAAAGGGAGAGAAGGATGCCCATCAGGAGATTTTTCTATTGAATTCAGCCTAAAAACCTCAAGCTATTGCAGCGCTGGAAGTTCAGACAAGAAGAGGAAGGGGCTTCCTTGCAGTGAAGATTTCTCCAGGATCCAGCTTGCTGCATGACCTGGGATATACTTCATAACAGGTAAATGAAGTCACTAAAGCTGTAGACCTAAAAATCATTTTTGGGTATACTTTTGCTTTAAATGCACATGCAGTATACTGTATTTTCCTATGGGAACATTTTTGTTCAAACGCATGGTCTGGGGACATGGGGCCAGATTCAGGTAGGGAGCGCGTAACTCTGTGCGTGCGTAGCGTGAGTGAGTGAGTGAGTGAGAGACTTGTAAAGCGCAACACATGCGAACTGAATCGCCTCTGGGCGCTGTATCCATTTCATGGGTAAGGAACCCCTTGACCTCAGAAGAGATGGGTTTTAATCTTTCTCCTGAAGGCCAAGTGGTCCGACTCCAGTCCAATCCTATTTACGCTACGCCTCCACAACTTTGACAGGCAAGTGCATTATTCACAAAGCACTTGCTCCGTAAGTTGCGGCGGCGTAGCGTAAATTGGCCGGCGTAAGCCCGCCTAATTCAAATCTGTAAGATGTGGGCGTGTTTTATGCAAAATCATCGTGACCCCGCGTAAATGACGCTTTTTACGAACGGCGCATGCGCCGTCCGTGAAAGTATCCCAGTGCACATGCTCCAAATTAACCCGCAAAAAGCCCATGCTGAACGTAAATTACGCCCAGCCCTATTCCCGAACGACTTACGCAAACGACGTAATCGATGGAAAATTCGACGCTGGCCCGACATCCATACTTAACATTGGCTGCGCCTCATATAGCAGGGGTAACTTTACGCTGGAAAAAGCCTTACGTAAACGGCGTATCTGTACTGCGACGGCCAGGCGTACGTTCGTGAATAGGCGTATCTAGCTGATTTACATATTCTAGGCGTAAATCAGCGTACACGCCCCTAGCGGCCAGCGTAAATATGCAGTTAAGATACGAAGGCGTAGGAGACTTATGCTGGTTGTATCTTAGACAAATTCTGGCGTATCTGATTCTTTGAATCAGGCGCCAAGATACGACGCCTCACACTCAGAGATACGACGACATATCTGGAGATACGCCGCCCGTTCTCCTTCCTGAATCTGGCCCATGGTCTTTTAAAAATTGTTGAAACCTTTGAATCAAAAAGACAGCCAGGCTTGTACAATAGAACAGTTCTTAATACTGAAAAGTTTGGATGTCTTGCAAGTCTCAGGCCCAGGGCAATCTCGTGTCCCACTCAGGCTCTTCCTGTGAATTATGGATTTCCAGCCATGTATCTCTGCCCGCGATCATTCCGCTCTTCCTCTCTGCTTCACCACAGTTGTGGCTTGTGGTTTCTGGACCTCACCAAGTCAGAGTTTTGCCTTTTTTTTACACTTTGCTTTTTGAGTTGGGAGCGAGGAGAAGGGAATGTTTAGTGTGGCTTTGCTTGGTCCCTCAGATTGCTGACTCACACTGAGGAGTGGGACTGCTATGGACACAATAGTGTTTATTTAAGGAAAAATTCCAGTCTGAATTGCATTCTACATTTAGATTGCAATTTGGGAGGTTTTTTTTTTCTTTTTTTTTTACAGATTCCAATTGTGAGTGTGTATTCATTCTTTTTGGTTTCCTTGCTTTGAAAAAGCTGAAATTGTGCAAAATAGAATCTGACTCCTGACAGATTCAATGGTCATGTCATCCGTTCTCTGTCAGAGAATGACTGATAGCAGCTCGGCCTAGCACAGCAGAGAACGGGGAAGCCTACAGGAAAGTAGTTTAGGCCACTATTTATCCAAGAGCAAGAGTATTAACACAGTTAAAGGGGTGCATGCGCGAGGCCCGCTCCTCTCTCCTACTGGCCCGGCGGATAGGGGAGGGACGAGGGAGGAGGGAGCCCCAGCCGTGACGTCACCACCCGCAGGTATCTTGTCCCACCTCCCCCTGAAAGGTGCCAATTGTGGCACCGGAGGAGGGGAGGAATCAGATGAGTGGGTGGAACTCCGCTTTAAAGCAAACATGTGCCCAAATAGAGCAAAGTGAAAGGTTCCCTTTAATAACAGCAACACCAGCTACTTATATTACCTTTTCTTGGTTCCATTGCTACAAAGCTACAAAGTAATGTACAACCCCATCTGCAAAAAACTTGGGACGCTGTACTGTAGATGATGATATATTTAAAATCTTTGCAATTTTGCGCTGAGGAACATTATTCTGAAATGGATTTTTTTCTGACGGAATTTCGGCTCAAACTTGTGTTGCATACACACGGTCACACCAAATTCCGCCTGTCAAGAACGTGGTGATGTACAACACTACAACGAGCTGAGAAAAATTAAGTTCAATGATTCCGAGCATGCGTCGAATTGCTTCAGAGCATGCATGTTTTTTTGCGGGTCGAAATTGCATAAAGATGATCGGAATTTCCGATAGGAACTTTTTCCGTTGGAAAAATAGAGAACCTGCTCTCAATCTTTTGTTGGCGCAAATTCCGACAGCAAAAGTCCAATGGAGCATACACACGGTCAGAATTTCAGATCAAAAGCTCACATCTGACTTTTCTTGTCAGAATTTCCGATCGTGTATACGCAGCATAAGACACTCTAACTCTCAAATGCCCCATACACACGGTCGGAATTTCCAACAAGAAAAGTCCGATGTCAGCTTTTGGTCGGAAATTTCGACCAGGTGTAGCCTCATTCGGACTTTTCCTGTCAGAATTTCCACCAACAAAAATTTGAGAGCTGCTTCTCAAATTTTCCGACGGAAAAAATTCCAATTGGAAATTCCGATCGTCTCTAGCAATTCCGACACGCAAATTTCCGACGCACGCTCGGAAAAAATTTGACGCATGCGCTCGGAAGCATTGAACTTCATTTTCTCGGCTCGTCGTAGTGTTGTACCTCACCTTGTTCTTGATGGTCGAAAGTTCAGAGAACTTTTCTGTGACCGTGTGTATGCAAGCCAAGCTTGAGCAGAATGCCGTCGGAAAAACCATCCAAGGTTTTTCCGACGGAAAATCAGATCGTGTGTACGCGGCATAAGATGCTCTTTTTAAACCCAATCATGTTACTGACCTATTGTCAGGTAACCTGATTAGTTGCGGAATGTTCTTCCAGTTTTTTCTTGTTAGTATTAGTTATTTTGCCAGCTTTTTGTTGCCCTGTCCCAACTTTTTTGAGATGTGTTGCTGCCATCGATTTCAGAATTACCTTTTTTTTTCTTAAAATGGTACATTTTCTCAGTTTAAACATTTAATATGTTTTCTATTTTCTGTTGGGAATAAAATATGAGTTTATGAGATTTTCAAATCATTGTATTCTATTTTTATGTAGATTTTACACAACGTCCCAACTTTTTTTAAATTGGGATTGTAACAGGATAGTCCAAACGATCAGACAGAGAATAATTGTAACTTAATAAACAGGTGCAAATTAGAATTAATAATTCAAAACAGGATTAGAGTGGCATAGAGCATGCATACACTGCAGAACAGATTGTTAAAGCTGCAGAAATGTAGACCCTTCATAGCATGTCCCTGTGACTCAATCAGCATAATCTATGGCTGCATAGTATAGTCTCTATAACACTCAACAGCAAAAGACAGTCAAACTTAGAAAAACAACTTCAGCCTAGGTTCACACTGCTGCGAATTAAAAATCGCGGTAAAATGCGCGATTTTACCGCGATTTCGCGGCCGCGATTTTGCCGCGATTTGCCGCGATTTTGCCGCGATTTCGGCCGCAATTTAATGTAAATCGCGGCCAGAAATCGCAAAAAGTAGTACAGGAACTACTTTTTGAAATCGCAGATGCGGCGTCGCACTGATTAGGACAGTGCCATTGCCGACAATTGCCGCCGATTTGAGATGCGATTTGACATGTCAAATCGCATCTCAAATCGTTCCAAATCGTACCCAGTGTGAACCAGGGCTAAAGGAGAAGTACAGCCAAAGCTCGTTTGGCTGTACTTCTCCTATGGATAACAGGAGTGCAGTTTGTTTTGCACTCCTGTGACCCGTTTTCAGCAGAGAGCAGGCTGAAGACCGCTCTCTGCTGACTAATGCAACTTAAAAGCTAAGATAGACTCATTACATGCAAAGCAAGATAGTTCAAGCCGTGATTTGGCTTTATTGTGACTTACAGCTCATGAAAACCCCAAATCCACAATCTCAGAAAATTGGAATACTGTGAAAAGGTGCAATATTCTAGGCTCAAAGTGTCCCACTCTAATCAGCTAATTAAGTAATAACACCTGCAAAGGGTTCCTGAGCCTTCAAATGGTCTCTCAGTCTGGTTCAGTAGGAATCACAATCATGGGAAAGACTGCTGACCTGACAGTTGTGCAGAAAACCATCATTGACACCCTCCATAAGGAGGGAAAGCCTCAAAAGGTAATTGCAAAAGAAAATGGATGTTCCCAAAGTGCTGTATCAAAGCACATTAATAGAAAGTCATGTGGAAGGTAAAAGTGTGGAAGAAAAAGGTGCACAAGCAGCAGGGATGACCGCAACCTGGAGAGGATTGTCAGGAAAAGGCCATTCAAAACTGTTGGGGACTTTCTCAAGGAGTGGACTGAGGCTGGAGTGCTCTCGATTTAAGCAGGATGACTGGTTATGTATCTGCCCCTGCTATATTTTTCTGCAGGCAGCCACTAGGGGGAAGAGTTGCTAAATACCTCTTACAGCTCTGCTATGTGCACAGGCAGATAGCTATGATGTCATCACTATACTTAAATTGAAGTTTTTGGGGCCAAAGAAATTCAGCTGACTGCAAATTTGGCCTGTTTGTTTGAATGCAAATGGCATGGATTATTAAAGCACTGTCTATCTGTAAGCATATCTAAAAGAGATTGTAACAATCAAATTGTAACATGCATGGACAGAGTAATTCCCCTCTAATTCTTTATACAGTAATAGGTTTTCTAAAAAAAAACTGTATGGGGAACTAAATACCCCTCAGCAGTCAATTAAGCTTTACCTTTCACGGTCACCATTTTTCTGTGTTTGCATGCTGGGCATTCTTGTGCCTAATTGCCAGAAACCCTTTTCTTCTTTGTTGATGCTTTACAGCAGGGGTCTTCAAACTTTTCAAACAAAGGGCCACTTTATTGCCCGTCAGACTTTAGGAGGGCTGGATTGGGGCCAGCAAGGGAAGAAAATGTCACGGGCCTGGCATCAGTTAGAACAAATATGGCCTCAGGGTTGGTGGTCAATAGGAAGAGGAATATTCCCCCTATTAGTAGGAGGAATAGTATCCCATCATTGGTATCAGTGGATAATATAGTGCCCCATTGTTGGTGTCAATGGGAGGAATAGTGCCTCATGTCATTGGGAGGAATTGTGCCCCAAGGGCCGGATAAAGGCTAGCAAAGGGCCACAGTTTGGAGACCCCTGCTTTACAGTATAAGAAAGTCATTCTGCATCAGCACACACCCATACTTGAGCAATTTCACTTAAATTGACCCCTAGAAGTGGAAAAAATAAATAAAAATGATATACCGTATATAGTTAAGATGACTCACAGTCAAGCAGTTAACTGCTTAGACTCTAAAGCTGAACTTGTTTTATTCAGCTAAATACTTTCCACGAACATCAAAACAAAAGTTGTACAAAGTCTATTCCTGTGAATAGAAAAGGCTGTCTTATGCCAGCATTGTACACAGAAGGAGCCTTGCTCTCTATGTGGAAGCAGTAGTCTCACTGCAAAGGTCTGACATGCCCCCTGCTAAACCCTCTAGCGAGATCACTGCTTCTGCACAGAGAGCAAGTGTCCTTGCTGGTATAAGACAGGCTTTTCTATTCACAGGATCACAAGGACGAAAATAAAGAAAAATCCTTAAAAAAAAAAAATTAATGCAGCTACCACATCTAAGGACTGGTAAGCTGCAATATTAAAATGTTTTGTTCTTTGGTTTAGCTATGTTTTTAAGTGATATTAAAAGCAGATTTTTTAAAATAACAAAGATGTCATACTTACCTGCTTTTTGCCTTGAGTCCCCCACTGGCGCTTCTGGCCCCTGCCTCCTGCCGAGTTCCCCCATAGCAAGCAGGTTGCTATGGGACACCTGAGCAGGCTTGCTCATGAGCCACTGCTTTGTGTCCATTCACACAGAGAGCAAGATTTGGCCCCTTCCCCACTCTCTCCTCATTGGCTGTGGTTAAAAAGTGGGAGCCAATAGCTCCTGCTGCTGTCTCAGCCAATAAGGAGGAAGGGAACCAGGAGAGCTGGATCGAGATGGGACTCAGGTAAGTATTAAGGGGGCTGGGGGGACGCTGCACACAGAAGTTTTTTTTACCTTCATTCATAGAATGCACGAAGGCAAAAATTCCTTGAGCCTTTACATCGACTTTAAGCCTGTTGTGCGGAAAAAGTTATCAAATCTTCAATAATATCTTGTGCATTGTATTACTGAAACAAGAATAGTATGCTATAACTTTACCAATATGCATCAATTATTGCTTTTTTTCCCCCCCCCAGGGTGAACCCCACAGGTAAAGAGAACTCTGGAACTTGGCAAGAACTTCTTCAGTATCACTTGAGTGTCAAAACCCAAACTGTAAGTACATTGGTGCCAGACATATACAAACAAGAGGTTGACCAAGAGAAGACTCCATTTAAAGGCCTGGAAAACTGGCCAAGTGACAAAGACTTACAAGGTTTGGGACAGAACATGATCAGCAACAAAATGATTATTAATGACCCAGTGATGGAAATTAATGTCAAAGACCCAGGACTTATAATTAAAAAACAGCTGGGTAACACCAAGTCTTCCCCATCTCCCCAAAAGATCACCCTGAAGAAAACATCGAGCATCAAGGACAAAATTTCGGAGTGGGAAGGCAAGAGGGAGACACTGTCTCCAAGCCCTGGTAGGGAAGAGCCTACAACTGTAAAGAGACAGGACTCCTTTGGTACCACTTTTGCAGATACAGCTGTTGATGATGGAAGGAACCGTCAGAAAGTTAATATCAAAAGGATGTTGAGTTGGGAAATGGAAAATAAGGACATTGAACAGAGAGAGTCTCAGAAATTTGAAAAGAAAACAGAAAAAGAGGACACCCTAACCACAGAAAGACTTCAGGAGCAAGTTCCAGGCACCAAAAAGGACCAGACAACTGTGCAGAACCAAGTGAAAAGGTTTGAACGTTCACTGAAGGACAGTCCTGCAGATGGCCCTCCACTGTTACCTGGGACCTATTACTCCCCACAGAGTTTACTGGATTCAGAGAACCAGGAGAACAAATTGGGGTCAAAATCAAAATGGGGATCAGACTCTGAGAATGCAGAGCCTATATTTGGGACTGTTGGAGAAGGCAGTGCATCTCGAAGGACAAGCAATGCTGAAAACGTTTATACGGAGCCCGGGGCCCCTGAGAAGTCAATACCTATCAACCCCTTACCAAAGCCTAGGAGGACTTTTCGGCATGACGGAGACCTGGGCTCAGTTAGAACAGGTTTACGGAAAATAAACAGAGACTTACCTCCACTTCCTTGTATACTTCCCCCTCCACTCCCAACATCTCCACCTCCATCAGCTGTCAGCAGGAGACTTTGGAATAGCAAGCATAGAAACAATGGAGACCACAGGTAGGTGTACTTGACTTGTGATTTTGTAGCATAACAGAAAGAAACCTTACAATGTTTGCATAAAGCATAGTGTATCTTTAAAAGAGAAGTAAAGGATTTATTTATTTTATTTGCCGTTTTATACTTACCTAAGTGGATGCAGCATCAAGCTGATGCTGCGTCTGTCCCCTGGCACCTTTGCACTGAGAACGGAGCGATCGAACACCATTGATCGCTCGGTTTTCCGAGCTCCGTGAGCAGAGAGCTGTAGACTGTCAGTCACAGCTCTTTGCTCTGCTCCCTCCTCGCTCATTGGAGCACTGAGTTGTGGAGGGGTGGAGCAGCCAGCTCGGTCTCTCAGCGGCTTGCTGAGAGGCTGAATGGGATGTCAGTGCAGGGATCTGGCGGATCCAGACTTTATTGTCGTGATGACACGGTGCCTGGACTGACATCCGTGACGTCAGCAGAGAGCGGACCTCAGTCCACTCTCTGCTGAAAATGGGGCACAGGAGTGCAAAACTAATTGCACTTCTGTGATCCATAGGAGAAGTACAGCCAAACAAGCTTTGGTTGCTCTTCTCCTTTACCTATCAGTTTGTGTTCCTGTCTGCTGTTTTATTTGAAGTTTAATTTTCTTTTAGCGTCACTGCCTGGCCTAACAATTTGCAGGTCACTGTTTCTTGTGCTTACCCACTCTTAAAATATAATTAAAGGCAAAACTTTTTTTTTGTTTTGGATAGAGTGGAGAGGGATTCCTGTAATCGGAAGCTGTGATCACTGTCCTGTCACACACAGCCCATCCCCCCTACAGAAGCACTCCCTAGGGCACACTTAACCCCTTCAGCGCCACCTAGTGGTTAACCCCTTCACTGTCAGTGTCATTTTCACAGTAATCTGTGCATTTTTATAGCACTGATCGCAAAAATGTGTCAAAAGTGTCCAATGTGTCCACCATAATGTTGCAGTCACGATAAAAATCGCAGATCGCCGCCATTACTAGTAAAAAAAATAATAATAAAAATGCCATAATAATGCTATAACTTTTGCGCAAACCAATCAATATACGCGTATTGCGATTTTTTTTTTACCAAAAATATGTAGAAGAATACGTATCGGTCTAAACTGAGGAAGAATTTTTTTTTATATATATATTTTTAGGGGATATTTATTATAGCAAAAAGTAAAAAAAAAAATTTCAAAATTGTCGCTAAATTTTAGTTTATAGTGCAAAAAATAAAAACCGCAGAGGTGATCAAATACCACCAAAAGAAAGCTCTATTTGTGGGAAAAAAAGGACGTTAAATTTGTTTGGGAGCCACGTCGCATGACCGCGCAATTGTCAGTTAAAGCGACGCAGTGCCAAATCGCCAAAAGTGGCCTGGTCTTTGGGCAGCAAAATGGTCCGGGGCTTAAGTGGTTAAATGGCTACTGTAACGGTCAGGGGTTAACACTGTTTGCGATTTTCCATTCCACCAACCCACGACAGCTTATCCGACCGTCCGACAAGCCAGCAGACACGATCCATACCAATTCCCCAGACAGACGAGACAAACTCCGTTCTCTGAGTCAAACGAATGAATGCTTTAATGGTTAGCTCTCAGGTTTTTATACAGTTACAAGCATGTGACAGTTAATCACAGGGACAACAAAACTCTCCACCCAAACATCACACAATGGGGCTTCAATACACCTTTAGATGGGCTAATTACTAATCACTATCCAGACAGCCTGGCTCCGCATTTAGAGGAGGTAATTACTACAGTTGACAAGTCACATTCCACATCTTATCATCAATAGACTTTTCACACAAACAGTGTCATTAGCATCACACAATGGAAGACCTTAGAGCAGACTTAATTAGCATCTCAACAGGCTATGTTAAGCATTGAAGGAGACATTCTCTTATTGACCTGTTGTGGACAGAATTAACAACCTGTAATATGTCAAGATCCTGCAGTACATGAATTATCATTAATGTCCCATCTCATGTAATCCGAGATATCGGTTCTCAGTCATCCTATGCCCAAAAGGGACTCCCGTCACAGCTACCATGCACAGCTGCTCCAGATTCGGTTTTCTTCAGTTTTGATAAATTCATAAATTCAACCATAGTATGTGACTTCTGTATTCAGTCGTGTTCGCAATATTTTTTTTCAATAAAGTTAAAATTTAAATGCGGTGGCTGCATTATGTTTTTCATTATTCTTCCCTGGCTGTAAAAGTGCGTGCCCATAAGGTTTGTTGGCCATAAAGAGAAACTATTGATGCATAGCTTATCTGTTGTTTCAAGAAAAAATAATATACAAAAAGGGACAAATTAAGAGATATAGCAAAGACAGAAACACAACAAAAAAAAGTTTCAGTACATGTATGCAACATTTTTCACTGGAAACTCAAAAAAGTGAAGCTACACATCCCTGAATCCATTTCCTGGTACCATGTGATTACAGCGAGGCAAATACAAATGTGGTGTACTCAAATAAACTCAGATGGTAGCTTCCACATCTCAGATCTTCTTAAGAAATATAGCCTTCCGTTCAAGGCTTTTATTGTTATATTGTTGGAGAGAGCTAATGCTTATTAATAGATACAACTTCATGCAGCAATGAGCTATCGATTCACCAGTCAGGAAGGAAGTCTGTAGGTTTATTTTTGTTTCCTGGTCTATAAGAAGCTGTAAACCTATGAGAATTGTATCCTCAGACTGGCTTTGAAGAGTCTTCCAAATACTTTAACCCGTTTACAGTATCACTGGTTGCACGTTAGGGTGCCCAAATTATTATTTGGCAGGGAAAGACCCAAGGAAACCCATATATAATCAGTCTTGGTCAGGCATGGCAAACTCATATTAAACGAAGAGCCGTACTGAGTTAGGATAACAAGAAAAGTCACATTCGTTTTATCATGGCACAACCGGAAATTCACAAAGTTATAAAACATTTTTGTTATATTTAATATAAGTTATATAATTATATCTAAAGTTTGCATACATATTTCCTAACCTTCTAAAACTGTAAAAAGGTACTTTTTTTATGGCGCATACACACGATAATTTTTCGGCATGTAAAAAACAACGTTTATAAAAAATTTCATTTAAAATGATCGTGTGTGGGCTTCACAGAATTTTTCGGGTTCTGAAAAACAAAAAAAAATAAAATAATTCGAACATGCTGCATTTTTTAACGACGTTTTAAACAATGTTGTTTTTCGGGTTGTAAAAAATGATCGTGTGTGGGCTAAAACGACGTTAAAAACCCACGCAGGCTCAGAAGCAAGTCATGGGACCGGAGCACTCGTTCTGGTAAAACTACCGTTCGTAATGGAGATAGCACATTCATCACGCTGTTACAGATAGAAAAGCGTGAATCGTCTTTTACTAACACAAAATCAGCAAAAGCAGCCCCAAGGGTGGCGTTATCCGCATGAAACTGCCCCTTTATAGTGCCGTCGTACGTGTTGTACGTCACCGCGCTTTGCTAGAGCATTTTTTTGTAACAATCGTGTGTGGGCAACGTCATTTTAATAATGAAGTTGGAAAAAAACTATTTTTTCTAGAGGCTAAAAAACTTTGTTTTTTACACGCCGAAAAATGATCGTGTGTACGTGGCATTAGACCATGCACACTAGAAAGCTAAAAACTGCTTTAAAAAAGCTAATGTTTTAGCGTTTTTTGCCGGTGTTTAGCATGAAGGAGTGAGGCCGCTGGCATCCTTAACCAGTAAATAGCTGGTGGTTAAGGAGCGGGTTGCCCGCTGACAGCAAAAAAAAACATTGCCTGCAATAAAAAAAAATTGAAAAAAAAAATGGCATGGAATCCCCCAATTCATAACAGGCCCTTTGGGTCTGATATGGATTTTGAGAGTAACCCCCATGCCAAAATAAAGAAAATGGTGTGGGGTCCCCCCCCCCAAAATCCTAACCAGACCCTTATCCAAGCATATAGCCTGGCAGAACAAGAAAGGGGAGAGGGACAGGCGATCGCCCCCCCTCCTGAACCATACCAGGCCAAATGTCCTTAACATGAGGGGTGTTTTGGGGACATTGGGACTGTTGAGACAAGGGCCTCTTACCCACAACCCTGGCCGGTGGTTGTGGGGGTCTGCGGGTGGGGGGATTATCGGAATTTGGAAGCCCCTTTCACAATGGGGTCCTCAGATTCCGCCCCCCCATGTGACATATTACCCCTCTTTATTTACCAAAAAAGTGTAAAACACAAGTTTTCGATAAGTCCTTTATTAAAAAAAAAAAGGCCCCCCAGTGTAGATCCTTTGTCAATTACTACACCTGCCACCACCGCCGACCCGAAAAATAAATAAAAAAAAACAACTCTGGTCCAGACGAAGGCTGCTGCTATCTGACAGTTCTGCTGCTAAAAACCTATGTTGTGTTTTTATTGCCTTTAAGGGGGGATCAGAGCCCCCCCTGCCCCAAAGCACCCGCCCCATGTTAAAGGCATGTGGCCTGGATGGTTGAGGAGGGGGGGTCCATACTAATTACATTTTGTAGCAACCAGTGATAGCTGGTGCTAAATATATTTCGGGGAGGCGGCAAACTTACACCACCTCCCTGAGGATGGAGGGAAATCATGATTAAGCACTAACCAATAGTGTGAAACGCGTAGGCTGTAAATCCCTATTTTTGCTGTTATTTGTAGTGCCATTTTTTATCTTTTTTACAATAAAGACAACCATCAAGGTTTTTTGAAGTGCGGTTGTCCATTTATCTTTTCTATTACTATACTGAGAACCTGGCAGGACTTTTGTCTATTTGGCATCTCTATCAGCAACAAGCATGTATACACGGCCAAGTAAATGTTGTGAGATGCATGTACGGAGACACACATGCCTGTGCAGAAATGCATAGGGGCTCATACTGGAAGCAATGAAGGCTGGTGCAATCTTTTTGGCAGGTGTGCTGGGTGACAGTGCTTCTGTTTCCACACACTGAATATTAGGTTACAAGCCGGCCACATTATGCAGGTCAAAGAGAGGATGTCTTGGCCCATAGTGATGAAAGCTTACCGGTGTGAAAAGGAATTTGTGCAACACCTCTAGCAATCACATCATACTTGGCGATCTGCCTTTATGTCTTATTGGAGAGAGATTACCTAAACTGTAACACATCTACTGTCATTTTATGCAACAAATTATTTGGTGACTCAGAGCACTTCTCACTTCTCAGGCCACAAAGATAATTATATTATTCACTAGAAATGCATCATAAAAATAGCTTACATAACATTTATGTGATGTTTGAAGTGTAAATATGGCCAAAATAAAAATGACATACATGATCCTGTCTGTCAGTAGCATCAACACAGCAGTCTTTGTTTTCCCCACCTGTAACATAGTTTTATTACCTGGTGATCCATCCAGTAAGTCAGTTATTTTTCAATTCCTTTTAACAGACCAAGCTGTCCAGCAAAGGTGGCAGTAAGGCCCCTTTCACACTTGTGCGACTTTTCCTGCAACTTGCGACTGCAAAAGTCGCATGACAAGTCATATCCCATTAATTTCCAATGAGTACTGTTCATATTAGTGCAACTTCAAGTCACAGCGACATCAAAGTGGTTCATGCACTACTTTGGTCGGAATTTAACCTCCTGAGACCCGCGCTATAGTCAAATGACGGCTACAGCGCGGATCTCAAAATCCAACTAGACGTCAATCGAAGTCCGCCCCTTTGGGCGTTCCCCGCGCGCGCTCCAGAGCGCGCAGCGGGGAACTTCTGTGTTGGCTGTGTCCCTTGGACACAGCCAATTACAGATCGCCGCAAACGGGCAATCAGATTGGTCGTTTGCGATGCGATCTGTGTGGCCAATGAGAGATGATCTCATATGTAAACATATGAGATCATCTGTCATTGCCGGCTCACACAGAGACAGCGTCCTGTCTCTGGAGAGGAGACCGATCTGTGTCTCTTGTACATAGAGACACAGATCGGTCACCCCCCTCCACCTACAGTTAGAACACTATATAGGGAACATATTTAACCCCTTCCTCACCCCCTAATGTTAACCCCTTCAATGCCAGTCACATTTATACAGTAATTAGTGAATATTTATAGCACTGATCGCAGTATAAATGTGAATGGCGCCAAAAATTTGTCAAAAGTGTCCGATGTGTCCGCCATAACGTCGCAGTCCCAATAAAAATCGCAGATCGCCGCCATTTCTAGTAAAAAAAAAAATAATAAAAAATAATAATTCTGTCCCCTATTTTGTAGGCGCTATAACTTTTGTGCTTATTGCGATTTTTTTTTTTTTACCAAAAATATGTAGAAGAATACGTATCGGCCTAAACTGAGAAAAATAAATGTGTTTTTTTTTTTTAATTGGGCTATTTATTATAGCAACAAGTAAAAAATATTGTATTTTTTTTCAAAATTGTCGCACTTTTTGGTTTATAGCGCAAAAAATTAAAACCGCACAGGCGATCAAATACCACCAAAATAAAGCTCTACTTGTAGGGAAAAAGGGACGTCAATTTTGTTTGGGAGCCATATCGCACGACCGCGCAATTGTCAATTAAAGCGACGCAGTGCAGGAAGCTGAAATTTCACCTGGGCAGGAGGGGGGTATATGTGCCCAGTAAGCAAGTGGTTAATGCGACTTGAGGTCCATAGACCTCATGATTACACAGGCATTGCTTCTAGTCATGTTGAAGTTACATCAAAGTCGTGTCAATGTCGCACGAATTTCAGCTTGTATAAGTGTGAAAGGAGACTTAGAAGGTTGGAACAAATCATTTATCACTGACAGGGGTGCTTTACATTGATCAGCTTTTATTTATTTATGTAAAACTTTTATCCTAAAAAGATAACGAACTATTGCTCTAATTGCTTAAAACATGCTAGCTTTATTTATGGGTGTACGAGGCCCTCGGCAATGCATGGGTGTTTTTTACATTGTATTTCTTTTGATTCTCAATAAAAATGATTGTACCATAAAAATGTTAGCTGGAGCTGGCTGTTAGTCATTAAAGTGGTGGTTTACCCTCCATGACAACATTTTAGCATAAAATTTGGCATAGTAGCGTGAGCTACAGTATGCCTGTCTTTATTTTTTTATCCCCGTACTCACTGTGTAATCGTAGAGACAAGATTTCGACTCCCCGCGGGGAATGGGCGTTCCTATGGAGAGGGAAGGTGATTGACGGCCGGCTCTGGCACGTCACGCTCCCCGAAGACAGCCGGAACAGGTCTCGGCTCTCCACGGCGCTATACGGCGCCTGTGCACAGACTATGCGCAGGCGCCGTGAAGCGCCAAGTCCTATTTTGGCTATTTCCGGAGAAGCGTGACGTGCCAGAGCCGGCCGTCAATCACCTTCCCTCTCCATAGGAACGCCCATTCCCCGAGGGGAGTCGGAATCTTGTCTCTACGATTACACAGTGAGTACGGGGATAAAAAAATAAAGACAGGCATACTGTAGCTCGCGCTACTATGCCGAATTTTATGCTAGAGGGAAAAAAAAAAACATTTTTATTAATAGGGTGAACCCCCGCTTTAATGTAAAGTCCATCCAAATCTATTAGTCCATCCAACCACCACCCTCTCCACTAAAATCCAATGGTGGCTACATTGCTCCTCTATAGATGCAGTGGAGGAGTGAATGTGGCCACCCAAAGACAGGAGGTGTGCTACTGGCTGATCACCAGCTGAAAAAATTATAGTAATAAAAGTTTGAAAAAGAAAATAAATGCAGCCACTGATAGGTAAGTTACAATATATTTCATTTTTGTTTTTGGGTTTATTTGCGCTTAATGCCCCTTTCAAACAACCATTCCAATCAGGTCTTGACTGTTAGTTTTCCAGGCCTAATTGGCAGGGCCGCCATCAGGGGGGTACAGGCATTACACCTGTAAGGGGCCCGATGGTCCCCAGGGGCCTGGCTGGCCCCCCTCCCGTTTTTTTTTTTTTTTAATTACATTTTTGCGTTACACCTGCAAGGGGCCCAATGGTCCCCAGGGCCCCTTACAGGCCCGGCTAGCCCCCCCTTCCTGTTTTTTTTATTTATTCCATTTACTCCCGGCTGCCCATAGACCAATGCATGAACTGAGTGGACACAGACCTCTCATTTACCCACTCTGCTCTGATTATCAGGGGATGTGTGAGCGGATCCCCTGCTGATCGGAATGCAGTCCACCCCACATGAAAGGGGCCTTAATGCCAAATTGCAAAAATGCCTAATTCCGTTTTGGCCATGGTGGGGGAAGAGTTAACTTTTCTGTCAAGCTTTTATTTCAGTCTGTGACCCTTTTAGAGAGATTTGCCCCCACTTTTTTTTTAGGTGATTGCCATTTAAGAAATGGGGGTGTGGTTGTCAAAGGGACAGGAAAGTACCAACAGCAAAAAAACTGGGAAAATCATAACCAGGAAATAGATGGATAAAACCAAAAGCCTTATGAAGCTCGAAAAAAAATAAAAAAAGTAGATTGGAACTATAAAAAAAAAAAAAAGAAAAAATATGGGGAACAATCCACAGCTTTTATTTTTAATGTGTATGTTTTTATGTATGTCTTGTTATTATGTCTAAGCAAAGAATGTGACAGTAGAAGAATATGGGAAGGTGTTTAACGATCCTCCTCCTCACCTATTCTGGGGGAGGGGAGGGAGAACGTGTGAGTTTTTTTTTTCTTCTCTCTTTCTCTCTTTTTTTGGGGGGGGGGGGTGGAAGGGGGAGGATCCAAAAACACATATAATTTAGAAGGGAATACTATAATTATAAATAAGAAGACACATTTATAAATATAACATTTTTAACACAACCTTTTTTTTTTTTGGGGTGTTTACCCCTCAATAAGGGAGGTAAACCTAAATCACAGACAATAAATATAAGAAGGCACAGAGGAACATAATAAATATCACAAGTATCTAGTACTAGTAACCACATATATATTAATACATTTTTTATAGTCACAAACGTTTTCCTGCGTTCTCCCCCCCCCCCTTTTCCTTTTTCCCCCCTTTTTTTTATTTTTTTTGGGGGAGGACCCGAAACCACCATATAGTAAAGGAAGGTAGTATCGAGCTGCCTTTTAGGTGTCAAGGCATGTTAAATGTTATATGTAAAGATTTTTTTTTAATAAAGTTTAATTATAAAAAAAAAATTGCCAGAAGCTCTAATCTTTCCTAACTTAAAATGTGTTTTTGTTTTAGATTGCATCCCTGTTAGCGAGATTTCCCATTCCTGTCCTAACAGTAAAGCCCTGTACACACGATCAGTCCATCTGATGAGAACGGTCGGAAGGACCGTTGTCATCGGTTAACCGATGAACCTGACTGATGGTCCGTCGCGCCTACACACCATCGGTTAAAAAACCTGATAGTGTCAGAACGCGGTGACGTAAAACACAACAACGTGCTGAAAAAAACGAAGTTCGATGCTTCCAAGCATGTGTCGACTTGATTCTGAGCATGCGCGGGTTTTTAACCGATGCTTTTGCATACTAACGTTCGGTTTTGACCTATCGGTTAGGCGTCCATCGGTTAAATTTTAAAGCAAGTTCTAAAATTTTTGACCGAAGGTAAACTGACCGATAGGGCTCACACACGATCGGTTTGGACCGATGAAAAGGTCCTTCAGTCCGTTTTCATCGGTTTTGACCGACCGTGTGTACGCGGCCTTAGGGATGGAAAATCTCTCCAAAATCTCTTTCAAGGGTGACTATAAAAACCTGACAAAGGCCCCAACCATTCCCCACTCTACACAAAACAAAATTAAACATTTTGGGTGGAGTTTGTCTTCATGCTGCAGCTTTGAGGAGCATCATTTTAGTTTGGTAAGAATATCAGAGTATGGACTTATGGACTTATGGTAGACAAAGTCATCAACACAAAATGGATAAAGCAAGTATGGTATGTGAGTTGCAACAATATTTTTAAATAAAGCAAAAGATCTCCTAAACAAAACACCTGGATTAATGTACTGTCTATGCGCAGCGGGAGTCAATCTGGGCGTACATGGATCAAAATCTGGCCAGTTCAGCAGGGACCAGCCAAATTTGGATCCATGTATGGCAACTTTTGTTGAACAGAAGTTGATCTACTAATCGACTTCTTTTCAACCTCCCTGTTGGAAAACTTCTGCTCAGTCAGCACCACAGCCAATAAAATGCAGCGCTGGTCAGTGTATTCGGACAGCAGGGAAGTCTCCCCGCTGTCAAAATACAAAGACACAATTGAGGGGATTCCCTCATTCACTTCCAATGTGGAACATGACAACCTTGAGTCACCCAAATCAATTCAAACATCCATGATCATTGCAGTTGGGGAATAGAGGGTGACACTTTGAATTAAAGGGGTTGTAAAGGTACAATTTTTTTCCCTAAATAGCTTCCTTTACCTTAGTGCAGTCCTCCTTCACTTACCTCATTTTTCGATTTTGCTTTTAAATGTCCTTATTTCTTCTGAGAAATCCTCACTTCCTGTTCTTCTGGCTGTAACTCCACACAGTAATGCAAGGCTTTCTCCCTGGTGTGGAGTGTCATGCTCGCCCCCTCCCTTGGACTACAGGAGAGTCAGGACGCTCTTTACATTGACGATAGAGAAAGGAGCTGTGTGTTAGTGGGCGTTCCGAGTCTCCTGTAGTCCAAGGGAGGGGGCGAACACGACACTCCACACCAGGGAGAAAGCCTTGCATTACTGTATGGAGTTACAGACAGAAGAACAGGAAGTGAGGATTTCTCAGAAGAAATAAGGACATTTAAAAGCAAAATCGAAGGATGAGGTAAGTGATGGAGTACTGCACTAAGGTAAAGGAAGCTATTTAGGAAAAAAAATTGTACCTTTACAACCCCTTTAAGTTGGCTACTTCTTACAATTGAAAACTAGGGGAGTTTTAGGGAACTGAAGTATCAGCATGGGGGGACTGGAAAGTCCAATAGTACACTTAACAAGTACGTTAATTGGCCAAAAGTGTGTGGATAGGATACTCGACCATCACACCACTATGATCATGTTGGACATCCCTTTCCAAAACCAGTATTATTTATATAGAGTTAGCCCCCCACTGTGGCTATAACCAACAGTCTTACTTCATCTGGCCTGGCTTTCCAAAAAATTGTAGTGTATGGCCCAGATTCACCAAGCACTTACGTATAGCACGTTGCGCCGGCATAAGTGCAAATGTGCACCAGCGTATGTGTGCGCCAGACCCACAAACCAACATGCGCCTAAAAACAGGCTACACTCCGCCGACGTAGCTTGCACACGCTGGCGTAGGGTGGGCGCATAGTGCTGCTCCCATTGATTAGCCATTCAAACATGCAAATGAGGGAAATACGCCGATTCACGAACGTGCGTGTGCCCGGCGCATGCTACGCGAGATGCGCGTAAGTTGTACGTCCGGCGTAAAGTTATTCCCCATAAATGAGGTGCAACCCGGCAACAGACATGCACAGGTCTGCACCAGGGAACACAAGCCGGCGTATTGTGCGTTGGACGCGTGTCTGGCTGGTCGTACGTTATGTTCACAGCATACGCGGTGATCCGGCTTAGCTTAGGCAGTTGTGCCAGCGTGGTTGTGAGCAAGCGCAGGGGGGTGCTGTGCATGCGTCCACATCACGGTGCATGCGCAGTTCGTGATACGTACCTGTCTGGCGCTCGGCCCATCATTTGCATGGGGTCACGCCTCATTTGCATGGGTTCACGTCCACTTCAACCTACGCCGGCGTGCGCCTTTAAAATCCACGCCACGCTGGCGCAGCGTTGGGAGCACTGGCTTGCTGAATGCAATGCTTGCCTCTCCGCGCTGCGTTGGTGTGGCGTACGGCGGCGTAATGTGTGCCTTGCTCTCTGTGAATCTGGGCCATTGTCTGTTGGAATTGGTGCTCCTTCAGCCAAAAGAGCATTTTTGAGGTCATGTACTGTTTAAGAAGTCCTGGCTCGCAAATTTGCATCCCAAAAACATTCAATAAGGCTGAGGTCATGGCTTTCTACAGGCCACTCAACCTCTTCCGCAACTCCTCATCATATCTCTAAGGACCTAGCTTTGGGCACAGGGGCACAGTCAAGCTGGGAAAAAAAAGGTACTTTCCCCAAATTGTTACTAAAGGAAGTGCACCGATGAGGGAGCTTCGCCACACCCCATTGCTGGTGTAGAGGTTAGTACAATTCCACTTTAAAATGTATTTCTATGTTGTAGCATTAACAGTGCACTTTACTGGAAGGACCTAAATTCCTGAAACTAACTTGAAGAAGTCTCCTTATAGGTTTAGTCATACTGTATATATTGCTATTCACAAGCCATTGGTCACATACTAGTTTCAGTACGATGTGTGTTTTACGCAAATGTATACACTTCATGCATTTGCGATTATATTATAAATCTTCCGTGTCATGGGACAGCTATGTGTCATTATCTCTTCCTGAAGAACAAGTTTTTTTTATTTTTCTGAAGAAATAATAAACCGTCTTAATTTTCAGCTGCTGTTATCTTCTATCAGCTTCTAACATTTCATTTCCTTGTCCTTTCCTTTCACTTTGAACGCCAGAAAATCCTATGAATTTGAAGATCTAATGCAGTCGTCAGAGAATGGACGGGTAGACTGGTACGCACAGACTAAGTTGGCCCTCACACGCACTTTATCTGAGGAGAACGTCTACGAGGACATTTTAGGTAGGATATTAATACCTCTTATTTTCAGTATAAGATTCAGAATACTAACAACTACCTACAAAGCCATCCACAACTCTGTCCCCAGCTACATCGCTGACCTAGTCTCTAAATACCAATCTAATTGTTCTCTTCATTCTTCTCAAGACTTCCTACTCTCTAGTTCTCTCATCACCTGCTCCCATGCTCATCTCCAGGACTTTTCCAGAGCCTCTCCAAGCCTATGGAACTCCTTACCCCAATCTGTCCATCTATCTCCTTCCCTATTAGCTTTTAGAGGATCCCTGAAAACCCTCCTCTTCAGAGAAGTCTATCCTACCCACACCTAACAACTGTATATTCATTTCATTGTAATTGTAATCTCTAACGAGCAGGGTCCTCTGATTCCTCCTGTATTGAATTGTATTGTAACTGTACTGTCTTCCCTGGTGTTGTAAAGCGCTGCGCAAACTGTTGGCGCTATATAAATCCTGTATAATATTAATAATATCAAAGCCACTCTATATTAAAAAAAAGCAATGTTTCAGCTTGGTAATAAACAGCATAAGGTTATGTTTACATTGCACAGCGCATATGAACTTCTTCTTTTGATGCATTTCTTTCATTGATTAAAGGAGTTGTAAAGGAAAAAAAAATTCACCTTAATGCAGTGGTTCTCAATCTGGGGGTCGGGACCCCCTCGGGGGTCAAATGATGATTTGCCAGGGGTCACCAAATCCTGGGCTGTTCCTGAAGCCCGCACTGTTCTCCCAGGAAGGGAGATAAGAGGGGGAGGAACAAAGAAAAAGGGAGAGAAAGGAAAAAAATAGAGAGCAAGAAAGACAGTTAGAGGGAAAGATGGGGGGAAAAAAACAAGGAATTAGGATAGAGAGATAAAAGGGAAAGAAAGGAGAACAAAGAGAAAGAGTGGTACATCCTAAAATGCACTATAAGGGGTTTTAATACTGTACGAGTGGAAGGCACTCAGGGAGCGCTAAATGTCCGCGGGTTAGGGGCGCAAATTACTTATCTTGCCTTGGGTGCTTTCAACCCACGCTACGAAAATTATTTTACTGTTAGGGGTCCCCACAACTTTTATCAAGGGGTTACGGCACTAGAAGGTTGAGAACCACTGCCTTAATGCAATCTATGCATTAAGGTGAAAAAACATCTGATGATGCCGCCCCTCCCCCCCCCCCGATCCCCCATTTTACTTACCTGACCCCTTGAAAGTCAAGCGATCGGTCCCGAGATCCTCTTCTCCGCTCAGCCTGGCCGCTGATTGGCTAGAGCGGATGGATTGAGAGCAGCGCCATTGGCTGGCGCTGCTGTCAATCACATCTAGTAACGCGGCGCGAGGAGGGGTGGGACCGAGTGATTCAGTGAGCTGCTATGGCCCTCGCTGTATCACGGGAGCGTCCCCGCAAAAACTCATCACCATGCGAGCTCTCTCGCATGAATGTGATGAGTTCTTGCGGGGAGGACCAGAGACAGCCGCCGAGGGACCCCAGAAGACGTGGATCGGGGCCACTCTGTGCAAAACGAACTGCACAGTGCAGGTAAGTATAACATGTTAGTTGTTTTAAAGAAAAAATATTTTTTCCTTTATTGACCCTTTAAAGGAGTTGTAAAGGTAAAAGTTTTTCCACCTTAATGCATTCTATGCATTAAGATGAAAAAACATCTGTGGATTAGTGGCCCCCTGAGCCCCCCGTTTACTTACCTGACCCCTCGAAAGTCCCGCGCTGTGAACGGCAGGCTTCTCGGCCGGCTTCTTGGCTCACTCATTGGTTGATTGAAAGCAGCGCAGCCATTGGCTCACGCTGCTGTCAATCACATCTAATGGCACGGCAGGGGGCGGGATCAAGTGATACAGTGAGTGGCTATAGCCGCCGGCTGTATCACTGGAGCGCGCCCACAAGAACTAACCACCATGCGAGCTTGCTCGCATGAAGGTGGTAAGGTCTTGCGGGAATGAGCCGAGACAGGCGCAGCGGGACCCCAGAAAACCAGGTTCGGGCCACTCTGTGCAAAACGAGCTGCACAGTGGAGGTAAGTATAACATGTTTGTTATTTTTTTTAATTTTTTTTTTATCTTTAGTGTTCCTTTAAGCTTAGCAGTGGGTTGTGCAGTACAGTACCTATAAAATTTATAGTGGACCGATCTCAGAGTGTGGCATCTACTTCCTTGAACCTGATACAATCACAGTTCTAATTTGCGCCATAAAACCTTTGCTTACTCTCGTGGTTGCCATTTTGCGCCTTTCCAGATCTCCTTCAAAATTTGCTTTTGTTATGTAATCTGTGGACTTTTTCTGAACGACTCAATAGCTGAACTTTACATTTCAGTAGAAAACAATGACTGTCCGCTGAGAAATTTAAACAGAAAGAGAAAGACAGCATCCCATTACAACTCTGAAACCAAAGTAAATAGAATCAAGCCCAAACCTAGGTCCTCTTGGGATATTGTCTAAACAGGAATTTATTGTATCCAGCACTTGGCTGGCTCTTGTTAAACCTCCTGCCTTCAAAACAACATTTTCCCTTCCTGCCTCTCTATGGGCATGTAGACCCAGAGATTTATGTGCGGGAACTGAGTTTACATCCATAAATTTACCTATATAAAGGGCATGGGGGGGTTGTAATGCTATGGCAAGAAGCCCCAAAGATAAAGGATATCTTGCCTGGTTTGATGTGAATGGTTTGACCTAACTGAATTCCAGGCGGATATAAAAAAACACAATTATGCAGCTCTGTACTCATGAATACATTGATAAAGGATCAGCCCACCTTTTGCAAAAATGAAATAAATGCACCCATATTAATGAAATAAACACACAATGTGACGTGTAGAGCATTGGAACTGTGATCAATGCATTGCGGGTCCTGCAGAAATCTTCCCTGAGCCCCTGGTCGATACAGAGGTACAGTCTTTCACTTCCACGAGTCCCTCTACCACAGCAGCAGATGGGACTTGTAGTATTTTCATTCACAGATCCCTGTAAATGGATCTGTGACTGGATGACACAGTTGTACAGGCGGAGACATGCAAGCTGCACTAATATACAAAAATTAACAGGACACCCCAGGGAGAAGCAGCCCACATTTTATGTAAAGGCGTGGGGGGGGGGGGTTATGAAATGTGACTATGTTCGATGAAACATTCTAATTATAGTTGTAACATAAAATATGGTCAATGGTGGAAAAAATACTGCGCTCCTTCAATGGGTGTCAAGCAGGCAACTATTATGCCGCGTACACATGATCGGTTAAACCGATGAGAACGGTCTGATGGACCGGTTTCATCGGTCCAAACCGATCGTGTGTAAGCCCCATCGGTTAGTTATCCATCGGTTAAAAAAAAGCCAACTTGTTTTAAATTTAACTAATGGATTCCTAACCGAAAGAAAAAAAACAATCGTTTGTAGGCACGACCATCGGTTAAAAATCCATGCTTGAAAGCATTGAACTTCGTTTTTTTCAGCACTTCGTTGTGTTTTACGTCACCGCGTTCTGACACAATCGTTTTTTTAGCTGATGGTGTATAGGCGCGACTGACCATCAGTCAGCTTCATCGGTTAACCGATGAAAACGGTCCATCAGACCGTTCTCATCGGATGGACCGATCGTGTGTACGCGGCCTAAATGTTACACAACATAGGACAAGATAAATAATAAAAAGAAAGCTGCGCTAGTGAAATTGAACTAATATATAGTAACCTATATATCAATATAAGCGCATACAAATGTATGCGATAATGTAAAAAAAAAAAAAATAATAGACAGTCTAAATAACGAAAAAATAATTCAATGTATGAATAAAAATGTATAAAGTGAACCAGTGACATATAGCTATAAATGTACAGTCCAAAAATGAATGTGTACGGACAGATACGGGCAGGTAGATTGAGGAGCTGGCCGGCTCGATATTTTTATGCTCACAGCAAAGGAACAGTGGGGAAAATACTACATACATAAAGTAACAATGTCCTGTGCATATAATATATCTGCTAGAATGATGCCTCCCCAGCACTCTGACCCCTCTACACCCCAGATATCCCCCCCCAGCACTCTGACCCCTATACACCCAGATGTCCCCCCAAGCACTGTGACCCCTCTACACCCCAGATGTCCCCCCCAGCACTCTGACCCCTCTACACCCCAGATGTCCCCCCCAGCACTCTGACCCCTCTACACCCCAGATGTCCCCCCAGCACTCTGACCCCTCTACACCCAGATGTCCCCCCCAAGCACTGTGACCCCTCTACACCCCAGATGTCCCCCCCAGCACTCTGACCCCTCTACACCCCAGATGTCCCCCCCAGCACTCTGACCCCTCTACACCCCAGATGTCCCCCCAGCAATCTGACCCCTCTACACCCAGATGTCCCCCCAAGCACTGTGACCCCTCTACACCCCAGATGTCCCCCCCCCCAGCACTCTGACCCCTCTACACCCCAAATGTCCCCCCAGCACTCTGACCCCTCTTTACCCCAAATCCCCCCCCACCCACTCAGCATTGTTTTCCCATACACCCTTGACATCCCCCAGCACCATTATTCCATCCATGTAGTACCCTCTTTTACATTGGAGATGCAGTGCATGTAAACTTTTGGCTCTGTGTCCACCTCCAGCACTGGACTCACCTATACCAATCATGCAGGTAGAAGGAGGGGCGAAGGAGGGAGCATCCCTCTGGGCATTCCAAGCCCTTCGGTGCAAACAGTGCTGGACAGCTGGGCCATGACACCATCCACAATACCACTTCCACAGGTGGGCTCTCAGCAGCTCCGACTCCAGCTACTACCCCGCAGCCTCCAAGTCCCGAGCATTCAAGCTGCATGGGGTGGGGTCAGAGCATCGCTGGTCCTCCGGCCCTGACCCTCCCCGATGGCTGTAAAATAATAGGCATCGTTCTGCACAGCGCACCGCTGCCAGCCTGCCTCCCCTGTGTATCCATCACTCTCAGTGCAATTGTGGGGCCCCCAATTTTGAGGCAGCTTGGGCTCAAGGACCAGCTGCTTTGGGGAATGTGCAGGGCCCCCCATGCAGCTGGGGCCCTTGGGCAGTGCCCAGGTGTGCCCACTGATTAAGACAGCTATAACTGGTGGACGGGAGTTGTTTGTCAGCTCTTCCAGCAAAGGCTCCATATTACATCATAATATGAAACACTTGTGTGTATGGCCCCACAGAGGAGGGCCATCTTATGAATCAACGCACACACATTTTATTTTTATCCACAGTTACACAACAGAGGATAAGACTGATGAGCAGTACTGATAGCACTCAGACACTGACAGCAGTCACAAAATCACCCCCCCCCCCCCCCCCAGGGCTGGAAGTCTCTGGCAGGGGTCTAATGAATGCCAGGAATGCTCTGTTTTGACCTGGGTAAATATCTTTCATTCCATGACCTGTTTCGTTTACCTCATCTTTCTGAACAAACGAAGAATGAGTATCTAGTCATGGAAACAACAAAACACGTCAATATTATTTTGGATAAAGTAAGGAAGGTTTAAGCCCCCATTCACATCTAGGCGTTTTTACGCCTGTAGCGCTACGCCACTGCCGCCAGAGGGCTGGAAACACATTTCCCTCTATGGAGATGGTTCACATCTCCACGCCGAACGCCTGACGCCTGACGTCCCGGACCTTTTTTTCAGGCGTCTTTCGGCGTTCGGCTAGGAGATGGGAAGCATCTCCATAGAGGGGGTCAATCTGGGGCACATCTAGGCGGACAATACCGGCGTTTTGTCGCCGCAAATCGCGGTACAAAACGCTGCTATTTGTACCGCGATTTGCGGCGACAAAACGCTGCGATTTCGTCCGCCTAGATGTGAATGGAGCCTAAAGCTGAACCCTGAGCAGATATAAATGAGACAAATTAAAGCTTCTGTATTTATTAATACACCCTTAAATGTATTTGACTTGGTAGAAACCTCTTGCAGTCCTCATACATCAGAGCTCAGACTGGGAGAGAGAGAAACAGCACAAGGAGCCAGTCAGTATTACTACTCTGCAAGAATCTTGCTGATAGGTGTAGAGAGCAAAGTGATAGAGAGATGAGCTCAGCAGTATGCTACTTCTGCCTCACTGCCCAGTCGCAGGCTGTAAGCGTACTGAACTGTGAGGCCTCGTACACACGGCCGAGGAACTCGACGTGCCAAACACGTCGAGTTCCTCGGCGAGTTCAGCCCTGAAGCCGCCGAGGAGCTCGGCGGGCCGAGTTCTCCCATAGAACAACGAGAAAATAGAGAACATGTTCTCTATTTTCTCGACGAGTTCCTCGGCGGCTCCATCGGGCCGAAAGTGTACACACGACAGAGTTTCTCGGCAGAATCCGGCTCTGACCGAGTTCCTCGCTGAATTCTGTCGTGTGTACGAGGCCTGAAAGAGTAAAATCAGTTTCCCTGCAAGACCGGGCTGTACTATGTAGCAGAGCTATGTAAATGTCAGGATTGAATGGACAGAAATACAAATTCTTTAGCAGGCAAAACAGCTCCCATATATGTATTTTATATATTTATTGAGCTTGTTTTAAATCCTCAGTTGATAAGCTGATGCTGGATCTTCAGGGGCTTAGTTAAAGTAATTGTAAGGTCTCGTTTATTTTTTTTCTATAAAAATAACAAACATGTATTTACTTACCTGCAATAGGTTTTGCCAGGGCTTTTTTCCCAAATAGGTGCTGGAACTTAACCACGACCCCCCAAAGCCCCTCCCCCACACACACCCTCCAAATCACATCAAATAGTGGACGTGGTCAGTCAAATTTCACGCACAGTAGGAGGGTCTTAAAGGGGCATTAAATACCAGGATTGCATTACATACAGAGGCCCAGATTCTGAAAGGACTTACCCGTCGTATCTATGCGTCTGATTCTTAGAATCAGTTACGCATAGATATCCATTAGATCCGACAGGCGTAAGTCTCTTACGCCGTCGGATCTTAACTGCATTTTTTTTTGCCCGCTAGGTGGTGCTTCCGTCGAATTCCGCGTTGAGTATGCAAATTAGCTAGATACGCGAATTCCCGAACGTACGCGCGGCCGACGCAGTAAAGTTACGACGTTTGTGTTAGGCTTTTCCCGGCGTAAAGTTGCCCCTGCTATATGAGGCGCAGCCAATGTTAAGTATGGCCGTCGTTCCTGCGACGAAATTTGAAAAAGTTACGTCAGTTGCGTAAGTCGTCCGTGAATGGGGCTGGACGTCATTTACGTTCACGTCGAAACCAATGACGTCCTTGCGGCGTTCTTTTTGAGTAATGCACACTGGGAAATTCCAAGGATGGCGCATGCGCCGTTCTGCAAAAACGTCAATCACGTCGGGTCACAGTAGTTTTACATAAAACACGCCCCCCTGATCCAAATTTGAATTAGGCGGGCTTACGCCGGCCGATTTACGCTGCCGCAACTTACGAAGCAAGTGCTTTGAGAATACAGCACTTGCCCGTGTAAGTTGCGGAGGCGTAACGTAAATCAGATACGTTAGGCCCGCACAATTTTACACGGCTCTACGTGAATCCGGGCCAGAGTGCAGAGTTCAGGGGGGGTTACACACAGAGTGCAGAGCTGTCACTTGTAAATACAGAAACCAGACTTCTGTGTTTACAAGTGATTGTGGTGAGCAGCCCCAAACCCCCCCCCCCCCCCCTGAGCCAGAGGTGGTAGAACCGAGTTCCACCTAGTTCCACCTGAAAAAAAATCCCTGGGTTTTGCACAGAGCAGCTCAGATCCCCTGCTTCTCAGGTCCCTCTTCTGTGCTCCTGGCCCCTCCCTTCTGTCGGGTGCCCCTACAGTAAGCAGCTTGCTATAGGGGCACCCAAGCCGAGCTGCAGTTCCGTGTGTCCATTCAGACACATTGCTGTGGTCCCTCTGTCTCCTGATTGGCTAAACTGAAATTTCAGACATTAGCAATTATCTCCATTCTGGAGTCCCTGGGAGAGATAGGAAGCTAGCAGATGATGGGGCCTGCCAAAATCTACCCCTAACAGAAACCCCAGTTTGGGGTGGAGCCAGCCTTTGATGGAAGTTTTGGGAAAGTTTCCCTTTAACCTGTTCTTCCTTCTACTCATCAAGCAGCAGTTGCATGATCCATCCACTCTTTCCCGTAACATGAATAAGGAAGTCTTGGCTTTCTGTTTCACATTATTGTAATTATGGGGTGATTACCGTAAAGCATCCAAATGTTTAATTTGTTATGCAAAACTAACGGCTTGTCAAACTAGCCAGACTGCAAAGTAATAAGGTAGCAGGTAGTAGTGTTTTAGCACTCTTGGTGTTCAGTCCTGAAGACCTGGGTTCAGTTCCCATCACTCTCTGTCTAGAATCTGTAAGCTGTCAGGTTTCCTCCCACAAAGTACAAATAATGCTTCTGTTTAAATGTATGCAAGTGACTCTCTCGGAAAAGAAGACAACATTTTAGGGTGAGTAGATTGAGTAAAATGGATAATTTTGTTGCCATGGTTTTAGTCGTATTTTAGTCATCTGAGTTGTTTTAAATTTGTAATTGTATTTTAGTAGACTAACATCTCCAGTACATTTTAGTTGACTAGAATCTAATGGGTTTAGTTAAATTGTAATGCATTATTTAAGCATGTATCTAGAATTGCCAAACTCTTATTCTCCTGGAGTAAAAATCTAATAACATGTTAGATTTAGCCGTTGTGATATATAAAGTGTTCATTTTTACATCAAATTTCAAGTTCCTTTTAGTCATACTCTTTTGACTAAAATTACATTTTAGTTTTAGTTGTATTTTAGTCATATGAATTGTTTTAGTTGTATTTTAGTCCTATGAATTGTTTTAGTTGTATTTTAGTCATCTCAACTGTTTTAGTTTTATTGAATTTATTTGACGAAAATATTTTCGTCAATCGAAGAAATGAACGCTGCTTGGCGTGTGTGTTTATGTGAGCTTGGTGATAACGTTGGAAGCTCCTCTAGGCTCAGTGACTGATAGGTAACAACAAAAACCTGGGGAATGCCCAGGGAAAAACCAAACCTACTTACCGACCAGCTAGCAGACAACCAATTAACCTGTCTAACACTATGCGTTAAAAACAGGGGTCTAGTCCGCACGCATTTGCAAACGCATGCGTGAGCCACAGAGCCGCGCCAAGGCACCCTGTAATATCTGTGGTCCTAACACTAAACAATGAGTGTCCCCACAGTGGAGGCACATGCATTTTAATGGATAGATAGGGGCAGGTGGACTGAAGGGGAGCCACCCCTTCTTAAAGGTACAAGAGCACACCAAACACCCAGCATATAGCACAGTGGCTGCAAAGATGTTGGTGCACTGCTGGACACTACAAGCACCATAGGTGAAACACAAACATGTCCACCGCCCCCATCTATAGCTGGCTATCGCAGTAAGTAGCATTGGAAGGCTAAAACAGATAACAACAAAAACCTGGGGAATGCCCAGGGAAAAACCAAGCCTACTTACCGACCAGCTAGCAGACAACCAATTAACCTGTCTAACACTATGCGTTAAAAACAGGGGTCTAGTCCGCACGCATTTGCAAACGCATGCGTGAGCCACAGAGCCGCGCCAAGGCACCCTGTAATATCTGTGGTCCTAACACTAAACAATGAGTGTCCCCACAGTGGAGGCACATGCATTTTAATGGATAGATAGGGGCAGGTGGACTGAAGGGGAGCCACCCCTTCTTAAAGGTACAAGAGCACACCAAACACCCAGCATATAGCAGTGACTGATAGGGAATGATCTGTGTACTTCACATATCTCTGTGGATTGTTCCTGATTTGGACATGCAGAAATATGCTGGCATCTGTAGTTCCCCCTTACTAGAGATTAGAAGTTACATAAGTAAGCCAATTGATTGTCATTGGTTGTACTGCTGTCTTACATCCTGTTTTGCACTAATTACAGCTGACTCAAATTTTCCATTACCACAGCTATAGGGCACTTGCGTGCTACAAACTTGCTGTTTACATGAAGAAAAGCATTAAAATATGTAACTTTTTAATCATGAATTTAAAAAAGCTTGCCAACATTTCAGAAGAGTGCAGTTCTGTATTCATTTGTATGGGATATGTTCATAAAGAAAAAATGTGAACGCATATTTGTAGCTGAATTAAAAAGGCATCTTCTAAGAATCGATCCTGAATTTTGAATAACATTCAGACCGATTTTTAGTGGCAGCTGGTGCTCAAAATATTTTGGGGGGCGCAAATAAACGGAAAAAAAAAACCAAAAACATAAATTGCTAGCCACTGTGCCCATCAAACACCGCCAGTTTGCCCCCTCAAATGCAGCCAGTTTGTCCCCTCAAATGCAGCCAGTTTGTCCCCAAATGCAGCCAGTTTCCCCCTCAAATGTAGCCAGTTTGTCCCCAAATGCAGCCAGTTTCCCCCCAAATGTAGCCAGTTTGTCCCCAAATGCAGCCAGTTTCCCCCCAATTGCAGCCAGTTTCCCCCCAATTGCAGCCAGTTTGTCCCCAATTGCAGCCAGTTTCCCCCCAATTGCAGCCAGTTTGTCCCCAAATGCAGCCAATTTGTGCCCAAATGCAGCCAGTTTCCCCCTCAAATGTAGCCAGTTTGTCCCCAAATGCAGCCAGTTTCCCCCTCAAATGCAGCCAGTTTCCCCCTCAAATGCAGCCAGTTTCCCCCTCAAATGCAGCCAGTTTGTCCCCAAATGCAGCCAGTTTCCCCCTCAAATGTAGCCAGTTTGTCCCCAAATGCAGCCAGTTTCCCCCCAAATGTAGCCAGTTTGTCCCCAAATGCAGCCAGTTTCCCCCCAAATGTAGCCAGTTTGTCCCCAAATGCAGCCAGTTTCCCCCCAATTGCAGCCAGTTTCCCCCCAAATGTAGCCAGTTTGTCCCCAAATGCAGCCAGTTTCCCCCCAAATGTAGCCAGTTTGTCCCCAAATGCAGCCAGTTTCCCCCCAATTGCAGCCAGTTTCCCCCCAATTGCAGCCAGTTTCCCCCCAAATGCAGCCAGTTTGTCCCCAAATGCAGCCAGTTTCCCCCCAAATGCAGCCAGTTTGTCCCCAAATGCAGCCAGTTTATCCCCAAATGCAGCCAGTTTCCCCCCAAATGTAGCCAGTTTGTCCCCAAATGCAGCCAGTTTCCCCCCAATTGCAGCCAGTTTCCCCCCAATTGCAGCCAGTTTCCCCCCAAATGCAGCCAGTTTGTCCCCAAATGCAGCCAGTTTCCCCCCAAATGTAGCCAGTTTGTCCCCAAATGCAGCCAGTTTCCCCCCAAATGTAGCCAGTTTGTCCCCAAATGCAGCCAGTTTCCCCCCAATTGCAGCCAGTTTCCCCCCAATTGCAGCCAGTTTCCCCCCAAATGCAGCCAGTTTGTCCCCAAATGCAGCCAGTTTCCCCCCAAATGCAGCCAGTTTGTCCCCAAATGCAGCCAGTTTATCCCCAAATGCAGCCAGTTTGTCCCCTCAAATGTAGCCAGTTTCCCCTCAAATGCAGCCAGTGTGTCCCCAAATGCAGCCAGTTTCTCCCCAAATGCAGCCAGTTTGTCCCCAAATGCAGCCAGTTTTCCCCAAAATGCAGCCAGTTTTCCCCAAAATGCAGCCAGTTTTCCCCCAAATGCAGCCAGTTTTCTCTCAAATGCAGCCAGTTTGTCCCCAAATGCAGCCAGCTTCCCCCCAGCCCGGCACTTACCTTCCTCGGGTCAGCGCCGTCCTCCTCCACACTCCCTCGATGTCTTCTCCCGTCCTCGATGTCGCTTCAGCCAATCAGGTGACTGGTAACCAGACCCTCAAATGTAGCCAGTTTGTCCCCAAATGCAGCCAGTTTCCCCCCAAATGTAGCCAGTTTGTCCCCAAATGCAGCCAGTTTCCCCCCAAATGTAGCCAGTTTGTCCCCAAATGCAGCCAGTTTCCCCCCAATTGCAGCCAGTTTCCCCCCAATTGCAGCCAGTTTCCCCCCAAATGCAGCCAGTTTGTCCCCAAATGCAGCCAGTTTCCCCCCAAATGCAGCCAGTTTGTCCCCAAATGCAGCCAGTTTATCCCCAAATGCAGCCAGTTTCCCCCCAAATGTAGCCAGTTTGTCCCCAAATGCAGCCAGTTTCCCCCCAATTGCAGCCAGTTTCCCCCCAATTGCAGCCAGTTTCCCCCCAAATGCAGCCAGTTTGTCCCCAAATGCAGCCAGTTTCCCCCCAAATGTAGCCAGTTTGTCCCCAAATGCAGCCAGTTTCCCCCCAAATGTAGCCAGTTTGTCCCCAAATGCAGCCAGTTTCCCCCCAATTGCAGCCAGTTTCCCCCCAAATGCAGCCAGTTTCCCCCCAAATGCAGCCAGTTTGTCCCCAAATGCAGCCAGTTTCCCCCCAAATGCAGCCAGTTTGTCCCCAAATGCAGCCAGTTTATCCCCAAATGCAGCCAGTTTGTCCCCTCAAATGTAGCCAGTTTCCCCTCAAATGCAGCCAGTGTGTCCCCAAATGCAGCCAGTTTCTCCCCAAATGCAGCCAGTTTGTCCCCAAATGCAGCCAGTTTTCCCCAAAATGCAGCCAGTTTTCCCCAAAATGCAGCCAGTTTTCCCCCAAATGCAGCCAGTTTTCTCTCAAATGCAGCCAGTTTGTCCCCAAATGCAGCCAGCTTCCCCCCCAGCCCGGCACTTACCTTCCTCGGGTCAGCGCCGTCCTCCTCCACACTCCCTCGATGTCTTCTCCCGTCCTCGATGTCGCTTCAGCCAATCAGGTGACTGGTAACCAGACCCGGTGTACCTGATTGGCTGAGAGGCGGCTCAGTGTTAGGGAAGAGATTCGCTAACACAGCATGGTTTAAACAGGGAACGCACAGCCGCGTGCCTTCTGTTTAACCATTTGGAAGCCGATTAGAGCCCACAGGCCTCTGGCTCTAATCAGGCACTTCCAAAACACACCCACCGCTGTTATTCAGATGGCCGGCGCTCAACAGGGGGCCAGACACCTGAAAAGTGGGCGGCAGCGGCGACAATAGATATTGTTGAGTGATGGGTGCGTGCAGGAGGGAGGGGGCGGCACTCCAAGTCCACTATGGATGCACCGCCACTGCCGATTTGGATTTCGGTGGCCAAATCTGAATCTGAATTTTCGAGTCATTTTTGGCAGTTTGGATTTCTAAAAGACTTCTGGAAGGAAGGGACTTTAGGCTGGTTTGACTCTTGGGCTCGTGCACGATGAGAAATGCAGCCTTTTTGGATACTTGCACATGGTACTCATGTATGAACATCAGATTCCTGGAAGAAATTAAGATGGGCTGTATAATAAATGCGTGTTTTCACACCTATGCGTACACGCATGAAAAAAATGTTGTCGCTTTTCTTGTGTGTTGTACGTACATATATGCACTTTTTCGTGCATCTATGCACGTACACGTATGTAAAATACTGTCTAGCAATGCAGGTTTTTTTTTTTTGTTCTAATCTTTATGCAGCGCAGGTTTACGCACTTGTATGTACAGGTCCATTAAAAACAATGGGTTCTATTTAGTTCAGTAAAAAAAACACCTGAATACCTAAAACATTTTTTTTTTTAGGCGTCCGTGTGCAAGAGCGCTTTATCAGTATACTTTTTTGTTACAGATCTGAATACAGCCTATTATATGTTGGATAGACGTAGTTGCTCTTTCAAAGCTTAGCAACCTAGTAATAAATTGTTTTGGCTGAAGTTGGGCTTTCCCTGTAAAAATCAGTGGAAACCTGTGATAAGGTTATAGGAGACTTCAAAACTCAAAGGGCCAGATACACATAGAAATGCCCAGGAGCAGTGTATCAGAGATACGCTACACCGCCGTATCTTACCTGGCTCTAAGTCGAATCCAGGAAGATTTTGCGCCGTAAGTTATGGCGGCGTAGTGTATTTTTGGCGGCGGATTTCAAATTGGGCGGGTAGGGGGCGTGATTCATTTAAATTAAGCGCGTCCCTGCGCCGATTGAACTGCGCATGCTCCGTTTCGAAATTTCCCGCCGTGCTTTGCGCGAAATGACGTCACAACAACGTCATTCTTTGAACTTAGACGTGAGTTCCGTCCATCCCTATTCATGGACGACTTACGCAAAAAAAATAAAAAATCTAATTTCGACGCGGGAACGACGGCCATACTTAACATGGCAAGTCTATCTATACCCCGCAAAATACCAGCTTTAACTATACGCCGACTACAGACAACGTTAGAAAATGCGACGTTCGTGGATCGTCGTAATTCGCTAATTTGCACCAGCCACCCAGCGGACGCCAAAGTATTGCATCTTAGATCCGAAGGCGTACGAAGACGTACACCTGTCGGATCTAACCCAGAAGCCGTCGTATCTTGTTTTGAGGATTCAAAATAACGATACGACGCGGGAAATTTTAAAGTACACCGGCGTATCAGTAGATACGCTGGGGTACTTGCTCTCTGGATCTGGCCCAAAGTTTATTTAAAGTAAGATTGAGCAGAAAAGAACAAATCAAAAAAGAAACTTGCAGATTGATGTTAAACGTGGCATAAAGCTTGTGGCTTTTTGTATAAGTTTCCAATTTTCTCTCTTTAGTTCCACTTTCCTCTTCCTTCTATTCTCACCTAAATCACCCACAACCTAACCTCCAAACACTGCTGTAAAACCATACAAACAGGACTGATAATAAAAGAGAGGAACTTCGGCTTGTTTTTTTTTTTTTAAGTCAGCAGCTACAAATACTATAGCTGCTGACTTTTAAAAATCAGGTACTTACCAGTGCCTGCGGTCCGGCCAGATTTACCGCTACGGATCACTGGTGCCGCCATCTGTGGCTTCCTGAGGATCGACAGCTGGCTTTCCACTGCGCATGTGCGATTTTACGGACCACATTAGGAATGGTCCTGCGGCCTCCTTGGAAATGTCACATGTCCCAGGAGGCTGCGAGAAGAGAGGGGGTGGGGCAAGGGACATCCTCCTTGTGTAGGTAAGGATCGTGGAAGTGGGAGTGGATGCTGACCAAAATGCCCCCCCCCCCCAAAAAAAAACTTGAAGGGCCCCAATCTACATTTGATGTTTTGGTATCACAAGCAGAATCGCTGCCATTCTGCCTGTGATCTGAAACCGCACTGCAATAGTAGCAAAAGCAAAACACACTTCATTTTTAAAGGCACCTAAACTCTGCGCGGTTTTGCCGTGATTTTTTGCACAACAAAATACATCCGGTAATCCTGTAATGCCGGCAAATTGCCACCGGTCAAAGCTTGTTGCCTAAAAGAAGCTCCTGCGATTTATCGTGCGGCAAACCGCACCGTGTTTATTATTATTATACAGGGTTTATATAGCGCCAACAGTTTGCCCAGTGCTTTACAGTGTTAGTGCATACAGTACAGTAACAATACAATTAAATACAG
This sequence comes from Rana temporaria, assembly GCF_905171775.1. Classification (NCBI taxonomy): domain Eukaryota; kingdom Metazoa; phylum Chordata; class Amphibia; order Anura; family Ranidae; genus Rana; species Rana temporaria. The sequence goes on from NC_053491.1 coordinate 386,670,211, forward strand.
GAGGAATCAGAGGGCCCTGCTTAGGTGCCAATAAAATCGAATGGCACCCAAATACACATGGTGCATTTTGCCACTATTGCAGTGCGATTTGGGATTGCTGGCAGAATCGCAGTGATTCTATCTGAGATCCCAAAACACCAGATGTAAACGGGGGCACTTGCTCAATTACATGCTGAAGGGGGTGCCAACCAGCAGGACTTCACTTTTTGAATCTAGTTCTGCTTTATAATAGATGTAAACCTTATCTGGATGACATTTTGCTTGCTAAATCACACTGGGGGTTATTTAGGAAAGGCAAATCCACTTTGCACTACAAGTGCAAACTACAAGTGAAAAGTGCACTTGAAATTGCACTGAAAGTGTATCTGGAAGTGCAGTCGCTGTTAATATGAGGGGTAGATCTGCTGATTTTATCATCCAATCATGTACAAGCTAAAATGCTGTTTTTTATTTACCTTGCATGTCCCCCTCGGATCTACAGCGACTGCACTTCCAAGTACACTTTGGGGCAGATCCACAAAGCGAGTACACCGGCGTATCTACTGATACACCGGCGTACTTTCAAATTTCCCGCGTCGTATCTTTGTTTTGAATCCTCAAACCAAGATACGACGGCATCTGGGTTAGATCCGACAGGCGTACGGCTTCGTACGCCTTCGGATCTAAGATGCAATTTTTCGGCGTCCGCTGGGTGGCATTCACGCCGTTTTCCGCGTCGAGTATGCAAATTAGCTATTTCCGACGATCCACGAACGTACAAGCGACCGTCAAATTTTTTTACGTCGTCTCTAGTCGGCTATTTTCGGCGTATAGTTAAAGCTGGTATTTCGTGGCGTATAGTTAAACCTGCTATGTTAAGTATGGCCGTCGTTCCCGCGTTTAATTAGAATTTTTTTTTTCCGTTTGCGTAAGTCGTCCGTAAATCGGGATGGACGTAATTTACGTCCACGTCAAAACAATGATGTCCTTGCGACGTCATTTAGCGCAATGCACGGCGAAAAATTTAGGAACGGAGCATGCGCAGTTCGTTAGGCGCAGGGACGCGCTTCATTTAAATGAAACACGCCCCCTACTCGCCGCATTTGAATTCCGCGCCGTTACGCCGCTTGAGATACACTATGCCGCCGTAACTTACGGCGCAAAATCTTTATGGATTCGAACCAAAGCCAGGTAAGGTACGGCGGCGTAGTGTATCTCAGATACGATGCGCCGGGGCAGATGTTTGTGGATCTGCCCCATACAGTGCAATTTCAAAATACGAACTAACGGGCTACAAACAAACCCGGCATGAACTCAGCACAGAACAGGGATGGTGGGAGCCCCTCATGAGCACAGCACAGGGATGGTGGGAGCCCCTCATAATGAGCATAATAAGTCGACGACTGCCATTGGATTGAATACGAATTTTCGTCAAATGTTTGTTAACTTTTCATAACCATTACGAACATTTGTTATGATGAATAAGAAAACCCAAGAAGTCAACACAGCACAGGGATGGTGGGAGCCCCTCATAATAAAGTTAATGAACATTCAATGAAAATTCGTATTCAATCCAATGGCAGTCGTCCACTCATTATGCTCATTATTAGGGGCTCCCACCATCCCTGTGTTGTGCTGACTTCCTGGGTTTTTAACTTCATCATAACAAATAATCGTAATTATTATGACAATATTAAAACAATATTAATGAACATTCTTATTTTGTCTGATTCTGAATCTCCCATTGACTACCAGTCTCCCACTCCCATATTAAAAAAGCTAATTTTCCCAACCCTCACTCAGCAGCAGAACAAAACCTCTGATTGGTCAACAAAACACCAGTCATGTTTCCAACCGTTGTAAGAAATTCGGATCCGAAATTCATCAATGAAATTTCGTATTTCGTAAAATTTGGAAGTATAGCAATTTGTATTTCGGATGCTTCCGAATGTACGAATTTTCGATTTGTACGAAACGAACTGCAGATGTCTATTATATGGACATGCGTTTCTGCAAAACTGAAAATGCACTAAAAATGCATAAGTGTGAACCAGGCTCAAAGTGGTAGCATACAGTAAGTAGTATGATAGACTAAGGCCGGAATAACACTTGTGCAGTGCGAATTTCAGCTCTCTTATCTCTGCAGAGAGATAAGAGAAGTGTTCAGCAGATCCATTGCATTTTAGCTGCAGATTAGCTGCGAATTTGGAGACCTGGGAGAGGGGAGGGGGAGGGGGGAAGTGTATTGAGCTGAATGAGACAAATCCTGAAGAGAAATGAACACATCTGCGAATTAGCTGCGTACCCATAGAAGATAATGGGCCTGAATTCGCACCTGAGCCGCACCGCAATGCCTAAAAAACGCACACGGTTTTCCGACAATGCGCAGTGCAAATGCATTGCACATATGTGAACCAGCCTCATTGAAAACAATGTATTTAGAAATGTTCTGCGTATTGGATGCGGTTTAAACGGTGTGAACCTGGCCTCAAAGACAAGTATTTTTAAAAACATTCCCTCCCACCTCCTCCTACTTATGCTGTACAGCCTGTATAAAAGATCTCAATACTTACCTTTTTTACTCACGTGAACCTGCAGTTCCAGCTCCCCTGTGTAAGTCTGCGCTCCTCCACAATGGATCTCAATTTCTGCAACATGTGGTTGCAGGGTGCTTGCAGAGCAGCCCTACTTTCAAGGTGACAAGGGGATATTTCCTGCCGTGGCATGTGCACACCCCTGACCGCTGCCTCTGCCAGTAAATGGGGGGGGGGGTAATTGTTGGGGGCAGTAAAAGTGCAGCTCAACTGCAGGGTTTTACCTCCCCTCCAACCGCCAGTGAGATCAAGCCTTTAGAATACTTATTCGCCTTTTCTTTCACTTTAACTTAATCAAAAAAATGTATTACAAAACGATACAATTAAAGTTCTGGCAACTTTAGTTGCTGTGATGCAACAGATTAGAGGCCGTGTTGTACTTTCACAATCTGGAGATCATGTGTTCTCAGGTTTTTTTTTTTTTTTCACAAGAAATTTCTCAGGTTTAGTCATATTTCATGTTAACCTCCATCATTATTACTTCATTGGATGTCTATTTCTGTCACCTGATCGGTAAACTGAAAATAATTGCGAAATTGCGAAAATCACTTCCCTTTTCTGTCTTCCTAAGTAACATCCGAGTTATTGTTGGAATCTTAGCGCTAAAGGATAAAGTCTCACTCCAGCCAATTGTTAGGTTTCTTTTTTTTCCCTCTGGGAGATTTCCCTTTACTTCCTGTCCCCCATCACCGGAATAGACAATGAAGGGAAATCTTCAATGGAGACCTAAAAAATAATAGTGTGGGGAAGGGATAAAGCAAGTGTCAGATTTGTATTCCTACCCATGTCTAGGGTGACCACATTTCCAAACTACCATTCAGGGACACCCTCCCTTCCCAAAAATCAGCTTGTGCTGTAACGAATCACAGCACAGTGATTGGACACAAGAGGCGGGATTTATGATTTCTCCAATTACAAGCAGGGGGCGGGGATTGTGCTCCTCCAGGCATTCCCGGTCAGGACAAGTACTGTCAGTGAGTAAAGCGGTGACGTGGCGGCCTTTATTGGGGGCATCAGATTGGCCCGGGGGGGGGGGGGGTGGCTGTGTCAGTTTCATTCCGGGACGCTGTATTGTCCTGGAATGAAGATGCCCGGGACACGTGGTCATCCTACCCATGTCCCCATTAGAGTGATTCTCTTACTTCCTTACCAGGTGACATCATCTGTGGCAATTTAACACCTGGTTTTACTGGGAAAGGAAATTAGGGCAAATCCTCTGCAGGAACAAGGACATGGACATATGGACAGATACATACCCTACCCCGCTATATCCAAAGTTTAAAAAAGTCTAGATTGGCAGTATAGCATGTTCTTCAACCTGTCTCAGCGCTGCATTCTCACCATACTTACCAGGTCATCATGTAAAATTAACAGATGCAACTTAACTGGCTATCAAAGCTGCTCCGGCAGTGTGAATTTGGCTGTGCATGAGACCACAGAATGCTTTATGCATTTTCATGTATTAGGCTGGATTCACATCTATGCATGTTGCTTTTAAACGTTTTTGGACACGCGTTTGTACCGCGATGTAAAAAAAAAAGAATTGACGGCTAAACAAAATTGTGAAGAAAATCCTAGATAATGATGGGAACGTGGCCATCGGATGATGTCATCCGTATGCCACACCCTTTCTGCTGATCTGTCCATGCCGATATCAAGCATTTCTTAGATAAAGACGGGGGCGTGGCCATCAGATGACGTCATCCAGAGGTCCTGTCCCTTGTGACGTCACAGACCTATCATGCCCCGGGTGGTGACGTCACAAGGGGCAGGACCTCTGGATGACGTCATCTGATGGCCACGCCCCCGTCTTTATCTAAGAAATGCTTGATATCGGCATGGACAGATCAGCAGAATGCAGCGGGAGCGGCAGCAGAGGAAGAAGAACACTGGAGAAGGAACACAGGAGAAAGAACACAGGAGAAAGAAGAAGAGCGAAAGCTCCCCGGCCCCCTCCTTAGCAACCAGTTATATACAGCAAATGTACAGCTAAAAAGAAAAAACACAAATTGTAGCAAAATCGTGGTAAAAACGCGTTACTTGCGTTTTTAATGCGGGTCTATTGAAGTCTATTACATGCAAAATGCTGCATTTTGCGGGAAAAAAAGTCCCTGACCCTTTCCAAAAATGCAGAGGCACAAAAATGCATTGATGTGAACGTGTTCCATAGGAACTCATGTTAAAAAAAAATCTCTGCATTTTTGCAAATTGCATAAAAAAACACATTAGTGTAAATCGAGCCTCAGTGCTCACGGCTGGGCTGAGGGGTAGGCAAAGAAGGCATCTGCTTTGGGTGCATCAGTGAGGACGGATGCAGCAGTTGTTCAGCTGTTTTGCTTTATCTCTAAAAAGCTTCACTGCCAGGATATTTTAGTCATTTCCAAGCAGTGGCGTTAATGCGAGGGGAGGAGAAAGCAGCTCTGTGCAAAAGGGCCAAACGCACTATGGTGTTGCGGTAATGTCCACCTTACTGCGCGCTTTAACGAAACGTGCACATTACATGCGCATTTATTCAAAGGGCCGATTAACACCAGAAACTGCACATAGCTGTACAATTTTGACATGCATTTGAAGCGTGCTTGAATGCGTTTTGCGCTGCGTTTAAGGAGCATGGCGCGGTGCATTTGAAGTGCGTTTGTGGTGCATTCCCTGCATTTGCGGTGCAGAAAAATGCAGCAAGCTCTACTTTTTTTTTAACTGTGCTGAACTGCAATGCAATGAACTATACCCATACTGTAGGATTACCATTATTTAGGATTTTCCATCCAGTTAGAGTGCAGTTCAAAATGCATCCAACTGCATTCGGTGTGAAAGGGCCCTTAGCCTCCGTTCACATTGGCGCAATTTGTCACGCTATTTGACAGCTTAAATTGCATGTCAGGTTGCACCCTATTGCCGGTAATGGCTTTGTTCAAATTCATGCAATGCTGACTTTGCAGTGCCGTAGTTCCTCCCGTACGTTTTTGCGATTTTAGGTGTGACTTGAGTAGACATATCTGCATGAAGCCACGCAGATGACTTTGAAGTCTCTCATGCGATTTCAAAGCCGCAGTCAATGTGAATGGGAGGTTAGTGGCATTACAATGTACCATCACCATGCCAACAGCTGTGTGTTGCAGCGTGAAGCGTGGCCGCAGGTGTGAACAGGCTCTGAACCCCAGGCAGTCAAATCTCCATTAAACTTCATTTTGTTCAACGCAAAGCACTCAGTTTAATCTGGGTGTCTATTGGCTGTGAGTGAGTGGGTGGGGCTATAATTAGACCTGGGAGGACTGTGGAAGTAACAGATTTCAGGTTTCCTCTTCCTGCACAATGGTTTGGCTGTGGTGCTGCTGCTGTGAGTAAAATGTTGTCAATTATAAGGCCTGGGTCACACTTATGCATTTTTTAGAGCGCTTTCAGTTTTGTAGAAACACACTACAGTCCATTAAACATGGTCTCCTATGGGTCAGGTTCACATATGTGCATTTTATGGAAAGGGACTTTTCCTGGTTTTTGGTTCCATAGACTTCAATGAATGGAAAATTTGTGTATTGAAAAACGCAAAATACACTTGGAATATGCAAACTGCAACCTGCATAGGTGCGAATCAGGCCTAAGGCTACATTCACACGGGTGATGGGGTGTGGATATTTTTGTGCATTCAGAGGCGGCTAAACACTGAACGCAGCGATGCTCTGCGCTATGGCTGCATACAAACTGGCAGATCAGCTGCGGCGAGTTTGTGCGATTAAAACTCTGCAGAAACGCCGACCCTAGACGCACGCTGTCTGCATCCAGGTTCAGTCAAAGGCTTTGTCAGGGCCGATCTGCCCTATAGGCTCACTATGCAAGCCGCTTAGTGCCCCGCAAAGCTGCGGAGGGCCCCCCAAATTACTAGAGGCCCCACCGGGTGAGAAGTCATTTTCCTCCCCTCACCCCGCTTCTCAACTTGCTGGCTGCATGGGAGAAGAGGTAAGAAGTCCGCACCCTCCTGCTTCTCACTTTAATGTAAGATGTCATTTCCGACAGCAGAACACCCCCTCCCCCGCTTCTCAACTTTAATGTGACATGTCATTTTGCTTAGGACCCCAGGGAGGTCAAGATCGGCACTGGGCTCTGTTCACATATAACAGCTCAGGTGAGAGGATGCATGGGAACAGAGGCGACGCTGGGCATTCATTTGTGCAGGGTACAGATCTGACAGACGCTGGTCGCACACATTGTGCATACAACGTATAGACCTGCTGGTAAGAATCTGCTGATTCTTGTGGGAAATTGCCCCTGGCTGCTGATGTGTGTATGTATGTAGCTTTACCCTCCCATCCATCAACCCCTACTGAGCTTTCATTTACAGGTAAAGATGTTTTCTCATTATTAATGACTTGAAATCCATGAGATCCATTAAAGCGTTTGTTACCCCAACCCTACATATTCCTGATATGTGCCTGCTGTACTTGCATGATAAAGTATCCTGTTCTCTTTGTATTGCTTCCTTTGTGTGAAATCCCTGGTGTTCCTGTCTTTCTATTTAAAACTGACTACACTAAGCAGGAGAGCACAGCGTGGTCAGTTCTCTAGCTGTGCTGCAAACTCGTGTACTCTCCTCCAATGATCAGACTTGTCCTGACACGCCTGCGTTGCACAGCCATTCACTGGGAAGCTCAGTGTGCTTCTGCATTTCCTCCCCCAGCTCTTATGCAGCTGAGAACAGCGGGAATGTGATAACTTCAAAAAAAAGGGGGGGGGGGGGGAGATCTGTCCGCTGAGCCGACGCATGACAAGCTCCTCTCTGCTCACTGAGCGGGGAGGGGCTTGTTGGGCGCCGCTGTCTCCTATGGAGAGATCTGATAAACGGACAGCATGTCCGTTTTTCCTCAGATCTTATCCGATCCGCCATGGACGGATGAGGACGTATCCCCATACGTCTGTTTTTAGCGGATCGGGTCAGATGTCAGCGGACATGTCTCCGCTGACATCCGACGCTCCATAGAGATGCATGGAGCGGCCGTTCAGGTCCGCCGTCAAAACTGAATGGTCCGTCCGTGTGAAAGTAGCTGCTGACTGTCCCGCGGTCCAGCAATGCGGCTGCCCGAGCCCTCACTTCTCTCCCTGCTTTGACCGCTTGAGGCTTCATAGCCGGGTGCGCACTGCACATGTGTGAGTCGCTGCCTCCCCATTGGACAGGTAATCTTCTGGGACCTGTGATGAGTACCAGAAGATTGCAAGGAGGGGGAGAGGAGAACTAGGTGGCTCAAGCGGAAGTGGGAGCAGGTACCTGTCAAAACTAGGTACCTGAGCCCCCCAAAATGACATTGGGGGGGGGGGGTGGAAAGAGTGATTAAAGCAGAACTTTCCCTTTTGGGTGGAGCTCCGCTTTAAGTGATTTGGTAACCGGTTGCGGGTCACAATGAACTATGGAGTTTTACCACCCCCCCAAACCACAAAAGTAAACAAGCCCTTACTGTCCTAACCCTCCTATAAGGCTGCTTTCATACTGCAGTTTACCCAAACAATTGGGTTGGAAATGGTGATTAATGTTTATAAAGTGAGAGAGATTTGGATGTTTTAGTGGGGGGAGATTTGGATGTTTTAGTGGGGGGAGATTTGGATGTTTTAGTGGGGGGGAGATTTGGAGGTTTTAGTGGGGGGGAGATTTGGAGGTTTTAGTGGGGGGGAGATTTGGAGGTTTTAGTGGGGGGGAGATTTGGAGGTTTTAGTGGGGGGGAGATTTGGAGGTTTTAGTGGGGGGGGGAGATTTGGATGTTTCAGTGGGGGGGGGGGAGATTTGGAGGTTTCAGTGGGGGGGGGGGAGATTTGGAGGTTTCAGTGGGGGGGGGGAGATTTGGAGGTTTCAGTGGGGGGGGGGGAGATTTGGAGGTTTTAGTGGGGGGGAGATTTGGATGTTTCAGTGGGGGGGGGGAGATTTGGAGGTTTCAGTGGGGGGGGGGGAGATTTGGAGGTTTCAGGGGGGGGGGGAGATTTGGAGGTTTCAGTGGGGGGGGGGGAGATTTGGAGGTTTTAGTGGGGGGGAGATTTGGATGTTTCAGTGGGGGGGGGGGGAGATTTGGAGGTTTCAGTGGGGGGGGGGAGATTTGGAGGTTTCAGTGGGGGGGGGGGGGAGATTTGGGGGTTTCAGTGGGGGGGGGGGGAGATTTGGGGGTTTCAGTGGGGGGGGGGACATTTGGGTGTTTCAGTGGGGGGGGGGACATTTGGGTGTTTCAGTGGGGGGGGGGGACATTTGGGTGTTTCAGTGGGGGGGGGGGACATTTGGGTGTTTCAGTGGGGGGGTGAGATTTGGGTGTTTCAGTGGGGGGGTGAGATTTGGAGGTTTTAGTGGGGGGGAGATTTGGATGTTTCAGTGGGGGGGGGGAGATTTGGAGGTTTCAGTGGGGGGGGGGGAGATTTGGAGGTTTCAGTGGGGGGGGGGGAGATTTGGGGGTTTCAGTGGGGGGGGGGGAGATTTGGGGGTTTCAGTGGGGGGGGGAGATTTGGGGGTTTCAGTGGGGGGGGGGGACATTTGGGGGTTTCAGTGGGGGGGGGGGGCATTTGGGTGTTTCAGTGGGGGGGGGGGGACATTTGGGTGTTTCAGTGGGGGGGTGAGATTTGGGTGTTTCAGTGGGGGGGTGAGATTTGGATGTTTCAGTGGGGGGTGAGATTTGGATGTTTCAGTGGGGGGGGGGGGTGGGATTTGGATGTTTCAGTGGGGGGGGGGGGAGATTTGGATGTTTCAGTGGGGGAGATGATGTGGGGACTACAGTATAGTATATATGGTGGTGATTCGAAAAATGATCCGATCCATGACTCTGATCCGAGGAACGATCCGTGAGTTTTTTTGATCCGTTGCACCCCTAGAACGGAGGCTCTGAATCCTTTTCACTTGGGGCATTGGCAGAAGTTCTGTTGCAGATTATCGGACAATAATAGAAACTATTGCATATGGCTTTTAGAGTGATTTGGGGCAGCTGCCATAACAATGCATAGAACTTGTTTATTTCATGCATGCAGCAATATTCACACACACAAAAAAAAAAAATACTTTATTAACCGCGCCTAATTTATTTGTATAAGAAATCCGGTCATGTATGACAACTCCTGCAAAAGTAACATTATTTTGCAATGGCAGAGGTTGGCACTCCAGCTTTTGTAGAACTACAAGTCCCATAAGGCATTGCAAGCCTCTTGATGGCCACAGGCAGGTCTCCCAGAGGCATGATTGGATTTGTCATTTCATCACTAGAGACTCTATCTGAAAATGCTTTTTGCCTGGCTGTGCTATTTTCAGTGTCACAAGTATGCAGCCATTGATATCAGAGGAGAGTCAGTGCACCTAACTGTTCAATGAAAGTGACATCCAGGCATCTGGCACTTTAAAAGGGAGAGTTTAGGAATGGCAGGCTGCTTTGTACAGTCATTCTAGTGTGTATTGTGTACCGGCTTGCTATGCAGCCACTGGGAATCCTCAGATTTCCTCACCTTGTCCAAACAGGTTGCAGGTCAGAGATCAGGCCCCGCCCCTTTCCTGTGTAACTGATCATGTTAACCCTTGCCCCTCCCTACTGAAGTCTGCTTACTCGCCTACCTGTGTTTGCATTTCCTGATCATGTGACACATCAGCAAGTTTCTGCATGACATACAATGGCGAGGAAAAAAGGTAAGCTCTCTAATCAGCTAAGTGGTCCCCTGATTCCTTCCTCACCCCTTCTTGTCCCCTGACCTACCTCTTGTCCCCACCCCTCCCTCTCCTGCACTAAAGTCCCTTCTCCTGTCTGTGACCCTGACTTGTCACTTTCCGCACAGAACATGAAAGTTCACAAAGTCATCAGCATGGCACGTTTGAGTCAAAGCGAAACCACAGTTGTTGTTTTTTATTTGTCACAAAACAATGTGACTCTTTAGAGAAATCAGATTTGTGATCAGGGACTGAAATCCAGAAGCTGGTCGGATTTTTTTTCAACAAGCTGAAAATAGTTGGATTCTGGATTGCAGATCACTGTCTGGGGGGAAAAAAAAGAAATCTTGCTATGCATTTTATTCTTGTGATAAGTTTATAAGAGCTGTATACATTCACTGCTGGAATATGAGCGGGGCGAGGATTTGTTATAAGAGAGCCGACCATTGCGAAGAACATTACGGTTCTGATTAATCAAGTTTATGCTTAGATATTTACACCGCCCCGCCCCCTTCGATTCTTGGATATTGTGGCTGTATTAGTTTTCCTTTTTTTTTTCTTGGTGATCCTGCCAGTAACACCTTTCCTGTCCTTGGGTGCTGGCACTTACTCACTGTGCTATTATCTATGGAGAAACCACATTGCCACCCTGAGCTGAGACATGACTACAGAACGCCGCCCACCATATCTCCATAACATGGGGGCAGGCATTCTGTAGTCCTCTTATAGCTAGGAACAATGGGGGTTATTTACGCAAGGCAAATCCACTTTGCACTACAAGTGCACTTAAAAATGGAATGAAAGTGCACTTGGAAGTGCAGTCGCTGTAAACCTAAGGGGTAGATCTGAAATGAGGGGGAAGCTCTGCTGATTTTATTATCTAATCACGTGCAAGCTAAAATGCTGTTTTATGTTCCTTACATGTCCCCCTCGGATCTACAGCGACTGCACTTTCAAGTGCACTTGTAGTGGATTTGCCTTTTCGTAAATAACCCCAATGTATATGAGTGATATATATCAGTGGCAGCTGGTGCTCAACATTTTTTGGGGGCGCAAACAAACTGAAAAATACTGAAAAAAAGCCATCAGTTGCAGCCTCGCTGGTGCCCCATCAGTTGCAGCCTCGCTGGTGCCCCATCAGTTGCAGCCTCGCTGGTGCCCCATCAGTTGCAGCCTCGCTGGTGCCCCATCAGTTGCAGCCTCGCTGGTGCCCCATCAGTTGCAGCCTCGCTGGTGCCCCATCAGTTGCAGCCTCTGTGTCACCTGCCCCGAAACTTACCCCATCTAATGTGGCAGGTCAGGCAGCGGGTGACGGCGGCGAGCTGTGGGATGGCTCCTGTGTCCGCCATGCTGTCCTCCATGCATCTCTTCTTGGTCTGCTAGGCATCCAATAGGGGCAGTGATACACTGCCCCCATCTATAGCTGGCCATCGCAGTAAGCAGCATTGGAAGATATAAACCGGGCCATTGATGAATTCATGGGGGGGGGGGGGGGGGAACAAGCTTAGACCCCTTTCACACTGGGTTGCTTTGCAGGCGCTATAACGCTAAAAATGGCGCCTGCAAAGCGGCCTGAAACAGCCACTGCTGTCTCTAGTGTGAAAGCCCCGAGAGCTTTCACACTGGAGCGGTGCGCTAGCAGGACGTTAAAAGTCCTGCTAGCAGCATCTTTGAAGCGGAAAAGTAGCGGTGTGCATACCGCTCCTCCACCACTCCTGGCCATTGAAATCAATGGGCACCGCGGCTGTACCGCCGGCAAATCGCTTCTGCAGAGATGCTTTGCGGTGGTTGTAACCCTTTCTCGGCCGCTAGCAGGGATAATGGTGCCCCACTAGCTGCCGAATAGTGCTGCAAAATTCACAGTAAAGCGCCTCTGCCCCAGTGTTAAAGGGAGGCCTTACTTACTGAACAGCTCGCAGACAACCAATTAAACCTGTCTAACGGTATGCGTTAAAAACGAGTTTGCAAATGCATGCGTAAGCCACGCAGCCTCGCCATGGCACTCTGATATCTGTGGGGACACTTATTAGTTAGCGTTGGGTACCACAGATACGAGGGTGCCGTGGTGAGGTTCTGTGGCTTACGCATGTATTTGCAAATGCGTGCGGACTAAACCCCTGTTTTTAACGCACTGTTAGACAGGTTTAATTGGTTGTCTGCGAGCTGGTCGGTAAGTAAGCTTAGAGGGGGTAGAGAGGAGAAAGGGGGCAGTGCCCAATGCACCCTTAATGGACGCACCGCAATATATATATATATATATATATATATATATATATATATATATATATATATATATATATATATATATATTATATATAATATATATATAGTATGTTTTAAGAAAAGGTAATATTCAAGTGAGTGAACTTCTTGGAATTACAGTGGTTGTTTGCCCCCCCCCCCCCCCCCCCCCCCCCCCCCCACCCCCCCCCCTTATAGCCCAGTCTTCATCCAGTGCTGTGCCAAAGAGCGCTGTTCTCTATTAAAACAAGAAAAACTGCGCTTGGATATAGAAGAAACACAAAAAGGCAGCAACTCTAGTGGAATAACACACAAAATAAACAGACTAAAAAATGGAGAGCTGCGCCAATTAACTGTCCAATGATTGCTTTAGCATCCAGAGGCTGATGTGTGAAAAACGGCGCGAAAAAAGTTTGCTAAAATGGCCTTGTGGTCAATATTATTGTATGTCATAGCATGCCTTAAATCAGTGGCGGTTCGTCCATAGAGGGCGCTGGAGCGCCGCCCCCTCTGGCTCTCACCGCCACTGAGTCTAATAACAACATAGATTCGTGCAATGCGTTAATCAATGTTATTGTCGCCGCTGCCGCTGTTCTATTCAGATGGCCGGACATGAGGCGCCGACCATCTGAATAACGGCAGCTGGTTGGCTGTACGGAAGTGCCTATCAGAGCCAGCGGCTCCGATAGGCTTTCTGAGTACAGCCCTCGGGTCCCTGCAAGCTAATCCTCGGAACGCACGGGGGGTGCGTTCCTTGGATAAGACTGACAGGCGTCTCAGCCAATCAGGTTGGCCAGTTCGGGCTACCGGTAACCTGATTGGCTGAATCGTCATCGAGGGAGGGAGAAGACGTCGAGGGTCAAGGACGTGGATGGCTGACTCCAGTAAAGGTAAGTGGCGGGGGGGGGGCATTTTACAGGGCACAGTGACATCGATGGGGACAATTGGCACAACAGCATGAATGGGCACAGTGGCGACAATTAAAGGGCACAGTGACATCAATAGGCACAGTGGCGACAATTAAATGGCACAGTGACATCAATGGGCACGTGGTGACAATTGGCACAGTGGCGACAATTGATGGCACAGTGGCGGTGTTTGATGGCATGGCACAGTGGCTGCGTTTGGCATGTCATAGTGACTGCATTTGATGGCATGGAACAGTGGTGACAATTCATGGCACAGTGGCTGCCTTTGATGGCATGGCATAGTGACTGCATTTGATGGCATGGCACAGTGCGAATTGATGGCACAGTGGCTGCGTTTGATGTAGGGCTGTGGAGTCGGTAGATAAATGTTCCGACTCCTCAGTTTTATGTACTTCCGACTCCCCGACTCCGACTCCTCTGTATTAATATGTAAATGTATTTTATACAGTCCTTGAGGGAAAGAAACGCAACCTACCACAAGACTACTGGCTGGGAAGCCAACAGTCTACTGTATTGCACAGTTTGAGCAAAAGACAAACACAATGAAAACAATCAAGTGACTGGATAGTAGCAGCAGGCATAAACATCAGGAACAGGATCTTTACCAGTTCAAAAATACAAACCACATTATTTGGTTGTTTTAGAACAAAAACAAAGCTTATCTATAATGAACCAAAAACAAAATCTGTAAAACCTAGAAATGGTTTATATTAATCTTGAAATGTAGTTCTAGGCTTAGCAAATGCAAATCAATTCAATGTAGAGTTCTAAGGAAGAGAATTGCCTCTGCCAGATCCTCTTTCATAGAGGCTCTTAAGTCAGACTTTATTATTTTTAGGGCTGAAAATAATCTTTCGACACGGACTTGGGTGGGTGGCATTGCAGTAACTATTCTGGCCACATCACTAACGATCTCTGGATAAACAAGGATGGCTTCAACAGTACGTTTTGATGAGCGATCATACTTTTCAACTTCTTTTAGTGCTTTATAAAACTCCTGTTGGAATTTTGTTATTTGGACACTTACTGGTTCTCTAACATGCGTTCCCTGTAAAAGCAGAACACAACACTATGGAAAGTATAAGTATTGCAGCTCCTAATTGTGCGTTGCGTGCCATATAGTGAAGCACATGAAAAGCATGCTTCTTCACGGTCACTTAACGTGTTCGTTTTGCGGTTACGTGAGGCACTGCATGCATTGGTCTTTATTCTTACAGTAGAGAAGTCATTAATTATAACTTTTTGTGAATTGGGACATTTAAACTTGCTTTTTTTTTTTTTTTATTCCAATCTAAATTTAGTAGGAGTCGGTGCATTGTTTGCCGACTCCGACTCCAGGTACCCAAAATTTCCCCCGACTCCGACTCCTCGACTCCGACTCCACAGCCCTGGATTGATGGCATGGAACAGTGGTGACAATTGATGGCACAGTGGCTGCGTTTGATGGCATGGCACAGTGGTGACAATTGATGGCACAGTGGCTGCATTTGATGGGCACAGTGAGGCTGCGATTTTTTTTTTTTTTTTTTTTTTATTTACGTTTGCGCCCCCCCAAAAATTGAGCACCAGCCGCCACTGCCTTAAATGCCATTGGAGCTCGATGAATCGGGACCTCTTGAGTCGCTGACCTGAATCCTGTCTGTTTAATCTGCTTGCATGTTCCAGAACACCTTATCTTCATACTGGTCTCTGATCAGAGTAAATTGAAGCCTTGGAAATCTCAGTATGACAGCCAGTAAATTAGCATTTTGAGTGGAGGTCAGTAATCACAGCTTAAGTCTCTCATAGAAGGGTTAATTTAAAATGGATTTTCTCCTACTTTATCAGTAATCAGGGCTAAACCCATTCATTTATTGTCTGTAACGAAATTATTTTGCACTCAGTAAATGCAAATTGGCTTGTGAGGCATAAACCTCACCACACATGTTACAATCTGATTGTACAATGTCTTTCAGATCCACCAAGTGCTGTATGTAGTACAAGGGCCTGGTTATTCGGTTGCAAATTGGTGGGGTAGTTTAAGCATGTCTTCATATTAAATAGTTTTGGTAGATCTAAAGTTGACTTTACAGAGATTGTATGGTCAGATTGCAATGTGTGTGACAAGCCTAAGATACGCATTTTAAAGGCCTGACAGAGGCAGCAGAAGCACCTTCCTTGGGCATAATATTGTTGGATCCTTTCCTGCTTCTGCATCACTTGCACTGTGCACAACACATTATCAAACTGATCACTCAGTCCTACAGATTAAAAGAAAAGTATGGGCAAAGCTCTTTTGGTCATACTTCTCTTGTGGGTCACAGGAGTATGTAGTTCTGCACTCCTGTGACCCACATTCAGCTGACTGTAAGTTATAGCCTGCTGTCAGCTGACGTCATAGTGCCGGTGTATTGTCAGTTTGCTGCCTATCCTAGAATGCTGCGGAAGTCACGTGGCGGCCAACTGCGCATGCGCGATGCGTTCCAAACGCAAATGCGATGCGTTCCAATGCATTCACGACAGTGCACACCAGTGAAACCTCAGTCGGCATCTAGGCTCTTTCCTTAACATCCCCGTGGATTGGAGGATGTTAAAATAAGAGCCAGGAGGCCGAGCGAGCGGAGCGAGCCTTCCGAGCGAAGTGAGGCCGACTGGCCACTTTCCTCTAAATCCACGTCGCCCTGAATGCCGGGTTCGCTGGTGTGTACTGTCGAAAATCCATTGGAACGCATCGCACTTGCGTTTGGAACGCATCGCGCATGCACAGTTGGCCGCCACGTGACTTCCGCAGCATTCTAGGATAGGCAGCAAACTGTGACACTACACCGGTCCAGCCTTTGCACGGATCCCAACAATAATGTAAGGATCCACCCAGGTGCCTAAACGGAAGCTGGCTCAGCCACTCAGCCCATTGTTGAGAGCCCGTGCCAGCTGCTGCCATCCCCTCCACAGCTCAGCGCTCCAGTGAGCACTGGAAGGGCAGTGAAGAGCGACGGTAACTGACAGTCACTGCTCTCTGCTCAGTGAAGACCGAGAACTGCGCAATCAGCGTTGATGTGATTGACAGTTCTTGGTCTTCGACTCAAACAGTTTTCCTGATAAACTGAACACAGGGACAGTAATTTTCATTCTGAATTGCTGTTATTTAACCACTTCTGTACCGCACCATGGTAATGATGGCCGCAGGAACCCTTTGTCCCTTTGGGCGGCCGTCATATGATGTCTACCAGGCACCCGCTATTGCTCATCACAGAGCAGGGACGTGAATCTGTGTGTGTAAACGCACAGATCCATGTCCTGTGAGGTTAGAGGAAATCGATCTGTGTGTTCCCAGTACAGAGGAACACTGATCGGTCTCCTCCCCTTGTGAGTCCCCGCCCCCAACAGTTAGAATCACTCCCTAGGAAACACATTTAACCCCTTGATCACCCCCCCTAGTGTTAACCCCTTCCATGCCAGTTATACAGTAATCGGTGCATTTTTATAGCACTGATTGCTGTATAAATGCCAATGGTCCCAAAATAGTGTCAAAAGTGTCCGTCCGCAATGTGGCACTCATGATAAAAATCGCAGATCGCCGCTGTTGCTTTTAAAAAAAATAAAAATGCCATAATTATATCCCCTATTTTGTAGACGCTATAACTTTTTGCGCAATCCAGTCAATATACGCTTTATTGCTTTTTACTAAAAATATGTAGAAGAATACATATTGGCCTAAACTAAAGGGAAAAGATTGTTTTTAAACAAAAATGGGATATTTATTATAGCAAAAAGTGTTTTTTTTTTTTTTTTTTTATTGTCTGTCTTTCTTTGTTTATAGCGCAGATGGATATATATGGAGATATATATATATATATATATATTATCTCTATCAAATACCACCAAAACAAAGCTCTATTTGTGGGGAAAAATGATCAAAATTTAAAGGGTCACTAAAGGAAATTCTTTTTTTAGCTAAATAGCTTCCTTTACCTTACTACAATCCTAGTTTCGTGTTAGTTTTTGCTCTGATGTTGCTGTAATTCTTCTCTGTTCTGGACACTTCCTGGTTGTCTGTTTTCTGATGACCACAGTACTGGGAGTTACTATGAAGAAGCACTAAGGCATAGTGCGAAACGTCAGCTTTTCTTTTGTTGTGCTGTTTTTTGCTGTGGCATGTATTTTGAGATTTTTAATTAAAGGAGGAGTTTTTTTAGAGTGCGGCTGTCCCAGCTTTTTTCCTTCATCCTAACTGGGAGTTTCTAGTTTCATGTTCCAAACCATCACTTCTCTAAAACGAAACTAAATGCAAAAACGAAACTAAAAAACTACAGGTACATTATATGATTGATTTTCATCTGTTTTTAATCGTTCTTAAAAGGAATCGGTTAACTATTAGCCGGATTCAGGAAGAGCGGCGTATATCTGAGCGGGCGTAGCGCAGCTCATATGCGCTACGCCGACGTAACATAGAGAGGCAAGACCAGTATTCACAAAGCACTTGCTCCCTAAGTTACGGCGGCGTAGCGTAAATGGGCCGGCGTAAGCCCGCCTAATTCAAAGTAGGCAGGTAGTGGGCGTGATGTATTACAATGAAGCGTGACCCCATGTAAATGAAGGGCCGAACGAACGGCGTATGCGCGCGCATGCTGAGAATCACGTCGCATATACTCCCTAAGATACGACGGCTCAATGCCTTCGACGTGAACGTAACCTACGCCCAGCCCCATTCACGTACGACTTGCGCAAACGACGTAAAATCCGACGGCTGTTCCGACGTCCATACCCTAACATGACTTACACCTGCTATTTGGTGGTTTATCTTTACGCCGGACGTACGCCTTACGTAAACGGCGTAGCTTACTGCGACGGGCGCAAGTACGTTCGTGAATCGGCATATCTAGATCATTTACATATTTGACGCGTAAATCAATGAAAGCGCCCCTAGCGGTCAGCGTAAATATGCGCTCAAGATACGGCGTAGGAGACTTGCGTCGGTCGGATGGAGCCGAAATTCAGGCGTATCTCCTTTGCAGAATCAAGCGCATAGATACGACGGCGCATCCGCGGACTTGCGCGGAGTATCAGTAGATACGTCGGCGTAAGTCTTTGCAAATCCGGCTATATGTCTCTATACCCTGTAAACCGTCATCCAGACAGGAAGAGGAGGGGAGTTGGCTTATAACAAGTAATATCATAACCAAGCATCATTATAATACTCGTAAATATGTCCGCTTTAGAAGAGGGCAGAATGGACTTGAATTGCTATGTAAGAAAATTGGCATGTGCTACTGTCTGGCTGATTATATTATACAATCTCAAGCTTAAGATGGGCTTGGACGTTCTTTTTAAAATTGATTATATTTTCCATGCTTCTGTCATTCTAGATCCCCCATCAAAGGAAAATCCATATGAAGACATTGAGACGGACAGTCGGAGCATAGGAAAGAAGTGTGTTCCAGGACCTGTGGCCCCTGTTCCTGGAACACTGAGCAAGGTAAAGACAGTGGCTTGTAGCACTAGGCTTTCTCAAACTGGCGACCTAATATTGGGTTTGTATATAATGTATGTAATAGAAGTCTCACCCAAAGCTTTATAATGATAAAGACCAAAGCAAAACCCCAGAACTTTCAGGGTGGTCAGATGAGTTTCTAAGTGCTAGTTCACACCAGATGCAGTTCTGTTCCGTGCGCTTTTTTCCTGCACTAAAAATGCATGCACAGGCCCAGATTCAAGAAGCACTTGCGCCCGCGCAACCATAGTTGCGCGGCGCAAGTGCTTACTTGCTCCGGTGTAACGAGTGCTCCTGATTCAGGAACCTCGTTACACCGACTGCAGCCTAGGATGTGACAGACATAAGCCTCCTTATGCCTTCACATCCCAGGCTGCATTCTTGCGTTGGCCGCTAGGGGGCGCGGCCTTTGTGATCGGCGTGTAGTATGCAAATTGCATACTACCACCGATTCACAAAAGTTGCGCGGGCCCTTCTCACGCAAGGTACGGAGTTTCCGTACGGCGCCTTTAGCATAAGGTTGCTCCTGCTAATAGCAGGCGCAGCCAATGCTAAAGTATAGCTGCGCCTCCCGCTCGCGACGTTTAAATTTGACGTCGTTTACGTAAGTGAACCGTGAATGGCGCTGGACGCCATTCACGTTCACTTACAAGCAAATGACGTCCTTGCGACGTCATTTGCCGCAATGCACGTTGGGAAAGTTTCCCGACGGAGCATGCGTTCGCTCGGCGCGGGAGCGCGCCTAATTTAAATGATTCCCGCCCCCGGCGGGATCATTTACATTAGGCAGCCTTGCGCCCGGCTGCTTAGCATATTGCCCGCGCAATTTACGGAGCAACTGCTCCGTGAATCGCGGGCAAAGCGCAATATTTGCGTGGGCGCAGAGAAAAAAATTTGCTCTTTGCCCACGCAAATATTGCGCGATTCTACTTGAATCTGGGCCATTGTGTTTTCCATGTATTCCAATGGCTCTAGTTCACACCATGCAGTCAGTTTCTGATGCAGAAACTGACCGGAAACTGACTGCACTTGTGTGAACTAAAGACGTTTGAAAACACTGCATTTTGTGCAGAAAAAAAGTGCACAGAACTGCGTCTGGTGTGAACTAGCACTCAGGGCCAGTTCACACTATAGAAACACCATCCGGATGCGTTCCAGGTGCTTTTTTGATGCGTTCCAGGCACATTTTTTTTTTTTATGCATTCCTGTGCTTTTTGGTACATTTTTAATGCAGTCAGTTCTCTTTTTTTTTTTTTTTGTTTTGTTTTTTACCCCTCTTTTTTTATTAACCTTAAATAAGGACAAGTGTGTTTTTGGTGCGTTCCAGTGAGTTTTTGATGCGCTTAACAGCATTCCAGTGCAGGTAAAATGCGGCATGTTCTACTTTTTTTTTTTTTTTATCTGGAAATGTAAGCACTGGTGTGAACTAAACCATATAACCTACTTTCCATGCATTTTTGATGCAGGAAAAAAAACGCACTGGACTGCATGTGGTGTGAACTGGCCCTTAAGGTTGAACCGTTCGTGCGTTTTTTTTTCTGCACTAAAAATTCATGCAGTGTTTTCCATGTCTTCCAATGGCTCTAGTTCACACCAGTGCACAGAGGCGGCTCTCTAATTAGGCGGTCGCCTAAGGCCTCGCACTCACAGGGGACTCGCGGCCGCCTAATTTGCCTCTGCTCGATCACTGGACTGACCAACAGTCTCCAGGTGCCATCTGTAAAAGCTGTGCGGGCAGCCATAGGGCACACCAGGCGGGCCGCAAGTCTATGTGGGGCCCTAAAGCATCTGAGCTGCTCCTTCAGCCCGCGCCGCTCACCTGGCCTCTCTGTGTCTGGTCAGCTGCCTATTCGGGTCAGGAGTCAGGCCAGGCGGTGGAAACTTTATCCATTATGGGTGTGAGTGGGGCCTCGTGTCTAAATTTTGCCTAAGGCCTCACAAAGCCTAGAGCCGCCTCTGCCAGTGCAGTCAGTTTGCAGTGCGGAAACTGACGAACTGTGACTGCGTTGATGTGAACTAGAACCATTGGAATACATGGAAAACACTGGCCTGGATTCAGAGAGCAATTGCGCCTGCGTAACCATAGTTACGCAGCGCAATTGCTTACTTGCGCCGGCGTAACGAATGCTCCTGATTCAGGAACCTCGTTAAGCCGACTGCAGCCTAAGATATGCGTGGCATAAGGCTTTTATGCCCGTATATCTTAGGCTGCATTCTTGCGATGGCCGCTAGGTGGCGTTCCCGTTGTGCTCTGCGTATAGTATGCAAATTGCATACTAACGCCGATTCACAACGTTGCGCGAGCCCTGCGTACGCAGTTTGCGTACTGCGGTTTTCGCGTAAGGCTGCCCCTGCTATTAGCAGGGGCAGCCAATGTTGCGTATACCCGTCGTTCCCGCGTCGCAAAATTTAAAATTTTACGTAGTTTGCGTAAGTGAATCGTGAATGGCGCTGGACGCCATTCACGTTCACTTAGAAGCAAATGACGTCCTTGCGACGTCATTTACCGCAATGCACGGCGGGAAAGTTTCCCGACGGAGCATGCGCTCTACGCTCGGCGCGGGAACGCGCCTAATTTAAATGATTCCCGCCCCTTACGGGATCATTTAAATTGCGCGCCCTTACGCCGGGCATTTTGCTGGAGCGCACACACAATTTACTGACCTACAGTCACCTACTGCTCCGTGAATCGCGGGTAGCGCAGAAAAATTGCGGGGGCACAGGGCAAAAACGTTGCCCTGCGCCTCTGTAAAAAAAGCGCAAAAGGTACCTGAATCTAGCCCACTGTGTATGCGTTTTTAGTGCAGACAAAAAACGTACAGAACTGAATCTGGTGTGAACTGGCCCTCAATGCAATACATATGTGCACATTGTTTTTTTGCCAAAATATGTATTTTTGTGCATCCAGTCCTGAGATCTACAAAGCACAGCCCCGCCATGCAGGGTGGATGACCTAACTTTTTTTCTGCTGTGGTTAAGAAACATTTAAAGGCTTGTCCCACCCCCAACCTGTGATAGTGAAAGGAGAAGTAACATACTCATGCCTGCTTTGGGTATGAAATGTCCGTTAATGTACAATACACTTTCTCCGTGTTGTCGCCAGGCACAGCAGAAGCCTCCTTTCTTCAGGCAAAACTCAGAGCGGCGCAGCTTCAAGCTGTTGGACATAAGGAAGCTGGGGAGGGATGGCGGGGCTTCTCCCAGTAAACTCAGCCCTCCGTCATCTCCAAGCAGCCCGGATGACAATTTCTTCAGTTCTGGAGACCAACAGAATGGGAGACGGAGGAGAAAAATCCCAAAGGTAATCAGAAATCTCTTACACAGAATTGTATTAAATATCACTTGGTGTTTTCAAACTAAACTTTTCGCTGTGTGTGGTGTGTGTTTTTATTATTTTTTGTAACCCTGCTACTTTTTATATAGTTGGTGATGCGAATTAATTCCATATACGAGGTACGGCGGGGGAAAAAAAAGGTGAAGAGGTTGACACAGTCTACAGACAATAACTCTGGGAGAGGTAATTCAATTGCTGTTTTATTTTACAAATATTTTTTTTTTTTAGCTTTGGAGGGACAAAGGATCAGAACTTCTGTCAATGATCAAATACTGGAAGGGTAATGGGTGGTTGTAAAATTGCCAACACATTTCAGAGTTCAAAGATGCCCCCTTCGTCATGGCTGCAACTGATACAAAATGTATTCAGGGAAAAAATATACAACACTTCTCAATATTTTTTTTGGACTTTAATACTTCAGTGGAGCACTCAAGTCATTGTATTGGTCACCAGCAGTGGCAGCAGGTGCTCTAATTTTTGGGGGAGGCGCAAACTGAAAAATTAAACTGTTAGTAATGCAGGACAATGATACAAATGATAGGCTCTTCATTGAAATCGGCAGGGGATCAAATTTCCCCCCTCACTGTATACAGTGTTATAAATACACCCCTTGTGGAATAGGGGAAATAGAGACCTCTTAGTGGAGGCACAGACATGATTGAAAGTCTTGCGATCCGTCCATAAAACGATAAATAAAGTCCCTTTAGTGTGTGCGGGGGGAGCGGTTGTTGGGGGCACCAGACAGACAGGTACTATGGGAAGCATTACATCATCACAATCATGTGATTGGAGGCAAGAAGATCTATTGGCCGGCTTTTAGACTGCCCTCGGGGTGCAGGGCTCTGCGCTCCGAACACTCCCATGCTGGCATTATGTGTCCTTTGGTGGTTGGGGGTTGCTGGGTCTGTAGGGGGGTGCTTTCATGAGACCCAGAGCGTCACTTCCGGTTTCTTGAGCATCTGACCGCAGTGAGAACACTTCCACCCAGCTCAGGTTACAGTCTGATTCCTCAGCAAGACCCCTTTCCCACTCAGCCGTGGCTGCGTAACCGCGATTTACTGGGTATATGTGAGGGTTTACATCCACTTTAAGGATTTAGAAAAGATCTGTAAAGAGTGGACCAAATTCCCTCCTGAGATGTTTGCAAACCGGATACCCAACTACAAGAAACCTCATACCTCTGCTTGCCAAGAAAGGTTTCTCCACCAAGTACCAAGTCATGTTTTGCTTGGGGATCAAATACTTATTTTACTCACTAAACTGCAACTTAATTTATAATATTTGTATTATGTGTTTTTTTTTTTTTCTGGATTTTTGGTTGATATTCTTTATCATTTAAAATTCACCCATGATAAAAATTATAGACCTTTAATTTCTTTGTAAGTGGGCAAACTTACAAAATCTGCAGGGGATCAAAAAAATGTCCCCACTATATGTAACTCAGCAGACATTTACTGTAGGTGAATGCATGTTTTAAATGAGTGATTCACCCCCAGCAAATGTTTTTGGTGAAAGTGGCATTCACTGCTTTGCTGTCTGTAAACTAACAGGTTGGATGTAAAGGAAAATCTTCACAGGAAAAGCACAGAATTCTTCTAATTTTACTAGAAAATTTGATGTCGGTGCTCTTATTGCTTAGGTTTCCATCCCTTCCCATTTTGGCTGGCGTCTGTGACACACAGACAGGAAGTGAGATGAAATATGTTAAAGGGGGAACAAAGACAGTAATTAAAACTTACATTTCTAGTCTTTCCCACACTATCCAAAACAAAAAAAACTTTGGCTCGGGTTGGACCTTGTCAGCTCAGGTTGCATAATAGAAATAAGTAATTCCTGTGTGCTCCAGTTATTGTCAGTGGGAATAATACATTTTTTCCTTTTTCTAGTGACTGATGACAACAGTGAATCGGACAGTGACACAGAAGAGAAGCTGAAAGGTAAAACTTTAACTGGGTATTTTTTTTTTTTTTTTTTTTTTCCCCTCTCCTAGCATGTCATTTAATATAATTGCCCTTATTTTGTCAGGGTAAATGGTGTTTTTTTGTTTTTTTTTGCTAAATAGGTTCCTTTAAGCTAGTGCTTTGTTGGTTCACTTACCTTTTTTCCTTTGATTTCCCTTCTAATTTTTTTTTCCCTTTGTCTGAATTTCCCACTTTCTGTTCCTCCAGTAAGCTTGCCCCCATCATCCGAGCTGTTCTGGCTGGGGGTTAGTCAGCGTGTTCGCCCCCTCCCTTGGGACTACATCCCTGCGGGGAGACGCTGTGTTCTGACTATGCCCCAGCCAGAACGGCTCAGATAGGGGAAAGCTTACTGGAGGCACAGGAAGTGAGAAATTCAGACAAAGAAAAAAAAAAAAAAAACATTTAGAAGGAAAAAGGTTGGTGAACCAACAATGCACTAGCTTAAAGGAACCTATTTTGAAAAAATAAAAAAAAGAACCTTTACAACCCCTTTTAGTCTTTTATGAACCTCAACGACGCAGAGGAAGGCCAAAACCCAGGCTGCTCTGGCCGATTCTTCCTGACCCAGGGAAGAAGATCCCTTTTTGTGGCCTCCCCAAGAGCGAATGTTTCTATATTATGAATGCAAATATTTTGAGAACATCTTATAATCATTATCACTGTAGATAGCAGTAGCTGTGGGAGAGACATGCAGTCTTTATTTTAAAACCATGTTACTGATCTTGCCATTATAGTTGATCTGTACATGTATTCTTGTCAAGCAACAGTACAGCCAAGAAAATTGGTTAAATTGAACAGCTAATTAAAAGCTAAAACAAAAAAAAAACTTTTGCTGTAAGTGCCTTTTAAATCCTGAGATTTCCCCCGCAGTTTTTTTTTTTTTTTCCCTGCTGATGTCCTCAGGCTGGTCAACATTAAATTCCATTAAAGTGGAGGTTCACTCAAAAATCAACTTTCTGCCATTAGATCCAGCATACTGCTGACATCTGCAGTATGTTGTGTGTGTGTGTGTGTGTTTTTTTTTTTTTGTACTTATCGTTTTATCAGCCGTTGTTATCCGGCTCCGAGCGGGGATTTCTGCCGGGAATGGGCGTTCCTAAGCCAAGCGGATTTGATTGACGGGCTGCTAAAGTGCATCACGCCTTCCGAAAATACCCGAGGTGACACTCGGGTGTTTACGGCGCCTGCCGTGTAGAGCTGACTGCGCAGGCGCCGTAAACACTCGAGTGTCACTCGGAGCCGGATAACAACGGCTGATAAAACGATAAGTACAAAAAAAACAGCATACTGCAGATGTCGGCAGTATGCTGGATCTAATGGCAGAATGTTGATTTTTGGGTGAACCCCCGCTTTAAGTATAGAGTAGAATAGAAGTCGAGTCTTCTTGAAGTAGTACAGGAACCTTTTTTCTGGGATTTCACATGACTTGGGGGGTCTCACAAATCTTATCCCAAGTCGCGGCAGTGTGAATTGAGCCCTAATGCCCATAAATTGTACTGTACTAAGATAAAAAAAAACATAAAGTAAGAACTCTGCCTTTAGTATTTTAAGGTGAAAACTCTGGTCTATAACCCCACAGTTGGATGACGCAAGCTACCACTTTGTAGAAAACCATCTCCTAAAATTGTACCTTCTGCTTTTTATTGTATTGCTCTGTCTTGCAGCACACAGCCAGCGACTGGTGAATGTCAAGTCCAGAATGAGCCTCACCCCGCGGTACCAAACTTTGGAGCGAGATCTCATAGAGTATCAGGAGCGGCAGTTGTTTGAGTACTTTGTTGTGGTGTCCCTGCAGAAGAAGCCATCTGGTACTGTGTATGTTCCGGAGATCACCCAGCAGTTCCCGCTCAAGGTAAGGGTGTCTGAAAATAATTTGTTCAGAGTATGTGTGTCGCACCATACACATTTTTTTTTCAACCTGCTTGGGATCATAAAAGATATTGGGGTTTATTCACTAATGGCAAATCCACTGTGCACTGCAAGTGCACTTGGAAGTGCAATCACTATAGATCTGAAGAGGGACGTGCAAGGAAAATAAAAAACAGCATTTTTTGCTTGCACATGATTGGATAATAAAATCAGTAGAGCTTCCCCTCATTTCAGATCTTCCCCTCAGATCTACAGCGACTGCACTTCCAAGTGCACTTGCAGTGTACTTGTAGTGCACAGTGTATTTGCCTTTAGTAAATCAACCCCATTGTGTGTGTGTGTGTGTGTGTGGTGGTTTTTTTTTTTTTTTTGTTACTGGGGCATGACTTTCACGGACTTCATGGATAGGTTCCATCACACTATTCAATGAGTGCCACCAATGAGACACTCTTATTCTGATGGGGTGGCAGTTGGAAGGCCATGGCCTTTAAGTCTGGGTAAATCAAGCCTTGGTAACAAAGTGAAAGTAAATCGGATACATGCCTCACAACTTTTTGAGATGGGAATGAGGAACACCTATCGGCAAAAGTATGTAGGCATAAGACACACCCCACTGCCACGCCCCCTTAAATGAGCATTGTACAAAAAAAGATTGGTTAAACCCACAAGTGCTTTTTTTACCACTACTATTCCTTTTATATTGGCTTTTGGAATTTACAAAGGCAGCAATTTAGAAATCAGATTACAGGTTTAGCGCTGGAAAACACTTTTTGATAGATAAAACGTGCATTTTATATACATCTATAGAGCTCAGACCAAAATGAGGGACAAATGTGGAGCGATGAGAGACCGAGGGCTTCAAATCAGGGACAGTCCCCCAAAATCAGTGTCAGTTGGGAGCTATGCAGATAGGGTTTTAGAAGATTCTTCTCTTGCAATTTCCTAAGCAAAAAAATAAATAATGCACTATAGATTTAAATTTTAATTAACATATTGTGATAATGTATTTATTTTTAGAAGTATTTTAGTTGTGCATGTATTTTTATATATATATTTTTTTATATCTGTAAATCAATATTTTCACTTCACGCTAAAGAAATTTATTTTGAAATGGGTACTATTATTTTCTAGCAGATTGTGTAGCTAAATGACCACTTTCTTCACCTTCTTGCTGTGTTATTGGTTCTATTTCAGCCCCAAAAATGTAGAAGGCCCCTTAACGGTTGCAGCATAGATATTCTTATAGAAATTGCCTCTACTTTGTGTTGGGAGACAACTTGTACTGGTTGGAGAAATCTTTCAGTTAACACCTGTTTGTACAGTGACAATGCTTGTACAATTTACAAGAACTGCATATGTTTGTTTTGTATCTCACAAAATGAACAGACATGTTATTTGTCACCAATCCAGCATAACTGTGGTTTGTCAAGTGTTAATTACAGGGCAATAAGTTGGGGTGTGTTTATAGAGACAGGCAACTCCCACACTGCGGGTTTTAACATTTGATGTTCATATTTCAGCTGGAGCGATCGTTCAAGTTCATGCGGGAAGCCGGCGATCAGTTCAAAGCCATTCCACAGTTCTGTTTCCCAGATGCTAAAGACTGGACACCAGTGACTCAGTTTGACAGGTAAAGTGCATCTCTACTATGAGACCTTTAAATGTTGCTTATCTGCTGACACAGTGTATTGAATAACGTTATTCGCACACAGATGGGCAACCTGTTACTTTAGGCCCCTGGTGCCCAACTTGTGGCCCTTTTGGTATTTGTTGTGCTGCAGCCCTCCGACCATGACGCATTGATGGAGCATTGGTTTGTAAAAGGATTGTAATGTTGGTGATCTCCAGAAGCCTCTAGCAACCTGTTCCCAGTATGTTTGCATCCTGTCTCTTACCACTCTTGTAGTATGTCCTCAGTCTCTGACCATCCCCATTAGGAAGATTCACTCTTTCCAATTTTCCTGATCACCAGAGAATCAAAATTGGGGTAAATCCATAAATAGTATTTTCCTCCAGAATATTAAAATCTTCCAATGGAGATACTAGATGTCTAATAGGAGATTTCCCCTCGTATTGCAAAGATATCCTCTCACTTCCTGTTGAGTGTACAGGAAGTGAAGGGGGATCTTTATAATGGTGCAAAAACTGTAGGTGGTTTTAACCATTACTCTAGCCCCCCAAAAAAAGGCTGGTTTAGGAGAACAAACTGTAGATTTTTTTCTGATGGCTCCTTAAAACCTATATGAGATGCAGGCACTGGGGTCTGGGTAAAACAAAAACATTCTCTACAGTACATGCACATTTGCCTATGGTTTGTCTGTTAAAAAACGTTGCATATACGGAAATATACTTAATCTGCAAGAAATCCAGTAAGCTCCTAAATTTCAATTTTTAGCTGACAGCACAGTGCCTCTGCTTCACTGTAATTCTAAACCATCTTGTCAGCCCTGCCTGAGTTCTCACTGCTGAATAAGGATGAGCTCCAGCGTGTTCGCATAGTACACGTGCAGAGCCCGCCAGGAAGTCTGCACGGCGCTGTGCTAATCACAGCCTGGGAGACATTTCCCGATGCTCGGCTGCAGAGATCGGGGAAATGTCTCCCTGGCTGTGATAAGCGCAGTGCCGTGCAGACTTCCTGGCGGGCTCTGCACGTGTACTATGCGAACACGCTGGAGCTCATCCTTACTGCTGAACTTCTGCACATCTTCCCATTCTGTTATGGAGACTTTGAGGGAAAATGATCTGCTTGAACATCCCCCCCCCCCCCCCAACCCTGCCCCCCCCAAAGTACTTCAGCAAGGACAAAAAAGATCATTGTCTTGGTACTGGTCACATCCATCTACTACCCGATCCCAAATTGCCTTCTCAAAGATGTGTGTTTTTTGCATTTCCTGGTTCCTACTTTCCCCATCGTTGACCTACTAATTTACTACACGTAAATAAAAGCTTTCCCTCTTCATTGCATACCTAATTTTAGACCCATTGACACCATCATTGGTTCTCTGTGCTTTTATATGTAATGCAGGCAGATTACGGCTGATGGAAGGGGCTAGCAGGGTGCTGTGTATGCAGTACCATCCTGGGAATATTGCAGCACCCGCAGCTCTAATGCACATTGTGAGAAACTTGCTGTGCAGTAAAATCAGAGTAAGCAATTTCAGTAGAGGAGAGGAGCCTGTACAAGATTAGAGGGAAGGCTGGAGTTCAGCTTTTACATATTTTTCAAATAGTTCATAAATTTTTGCATGCTGGATTATTTACCCGTTCTTTAATTTTTGAAAAAAGTTAATTTTACGCAAACATGTACAGCCAAAGTTCATGCTACCCAGACCTGAGCCCTATCATTAGTTCTGTTCCGAGTTGAAAACCCTATTGATGGCTCCGATTTCCTTAGACAATAATGTTCATATGTAATCGGCTCTAGAATGTCAATCTTTGCCCTTGGAAAGGGGTGATCACATGATCATGTACACCAATCCCAGATCCACCATACGCTGCTCCATTCTGGTTGTGTGAATTACCGCAGTAGATGGTAAGGGTGAAAACATTTTAGGCCTGCAGCTACAGAAAAAGCAAAGGAATGTATGAAGAATTCCTCACAGAATTACCAAACTTTTTTTTTTTTTTTTTTTATTCTTTCTTTTAGTGAGACTTTCTCGTTTGTGTTGACCGGGGAAGATGGTAGTCGGAGATTCGGTTACTGTAGACGACTTTTGGTAAATAAAACGCAACTCTATGAATCAAAACTCTTCTTCCATAATTTCAGCAAGTGTAAATTGTGTTCCTAAGCTAAAAAATGCCCCCCGTGCTACAGCACCCCTATGATGTAACCCTGCCCATACCTGAACCTTGAAGTCCAGTTTCAAAGACGGACCTTTTTTTATTAGAACTTCTGTCGGGTTTTTATTGCTGTCTGGGAATCCACTGGGGAGATTTTACTTCCGATCCCTGTGACACAGCACACGAAATAACGGAAACTGGTCACCTGGACCTCTACCCAGTGGGGACTTAAAATGCAACTAATATCTGACAGAGGCTCCAACACATCCCTGAACTATTTATACCAGCAAAAACGCAGGTTGTGACTGTATGTGTTTTTAACCTGTAATATAGCCCCAAAAATATTAAGCCCGAAAGCTCAACTCCAGGATAAACTTGTAATTTTAAAGTATACAACTTTTATCAACCATAAAATCCAATTGCTTGTATATAGCATTCATAATCTTAGCAAGAGGAAATCCATCTATAGCGTCAAGTCAGAGTTGGCTTTGCAATCGGCAAAACTCATGCTCCCTGCTGATCATAGAAACCCTAGCTATGATTTGATTATATACAACCCATCTGTGTTAAAATTCATCTTACCCAGAGATCTTCAAGTTGGTTAAAAAGGCAGAAGGTTCTCTACCTTAATGCATAGAATAAAAAAAGCAGCATTTTGCTTGCACATGATTGGATGATAGAAGTCAGCAGAGCTTCTGCTCATTTACTAAACTCTGGAGCAACTGCACTTGCAGTGCTGGATGTTTTTCATTCTTTAAGCCCAGGTTTACACTGGGCTGCGGGAATGAAGCCGTGTAAGTTCAGCTGCACTCCCGCTTGTCGGCCCCGATTTCGCAAAAAGTAGTACAGAAACTACTTTTTAAAATCGATGCAGCGGTGCACCAATTGGTGCAAATGCCGCCGATTTGACATGTTAAAACGCACCAGTGTGAACCTGGGCTCAAGCCCAATTGAACTTTCAGTTTAAATCAGGTAAACCTTTTCCAGATGCATTAAAACAAAAGGTGTGCAAAGTTTAAGATTTATTTTTCAGTAGAAAAGCCTGTCCCCTACCAGCATGTTACACAAAAGGCCCCCTGCTTATCCTGGGGAAGCAGTAGTCTCTCTGCATAGGTCAACACATCCCCTGCTGATTCAGACATAGGTCTGCATTTAGCAAAACTTGTGCTCCTTTCTGATTGGGGCTGTGATGGATCTCTGCAGAGAGACCAATGCTTATACACAGAGCAAGAGTTCTTCTATACAGCATGCTTGCAGGGGACAGACTTCTACTTAGAAAGTGTCTGCTTTCTAAGAAAAACTAAGACTTTGCACACCTATTTTGCTTTGATGCACCTGGAATGTATTTAGCGGATTTAAACTGGATGCTCAATTGGGCTTTAAATAATGCTTTGGCAGCAATATGTTCTGTCACGCTGGCGTTCTGTTTTGTTCTTTTGCCCTTTGAATCCTACTGCCAAAACTCAGTTTGGTATGGGCAATATTTCCTTTGTAGGAATGTTTGAGAGGAGAGGCAGCAGAAGTCGTGGTCACTGAGCTGTGACGGAAACAGTTTGGAAATCTTTGAACCCTCATTAAACCTTAATGTTCCTGTAGCGGCAACAATGTACATATTACATCATATGCTTCACTAATGCACAAAAAAAACATAAAGTAATAATGAAAAAGCCACCTGCACTGCATTAACTGTGTTTAGTATAGATGCAGCTGCCAAGATTTTCCCAGTATGCTTTGCCTCTAAACCTTCCATTTTTTTTCCCACAGCCCAGCGGAAAGGGAAAGAGACTTCCTGAAGTTTACTGTATTGTCAGCCGGTTGGGCTGCTTCAACCTTTTCTCAAAGGTACAGAAAGGTGCAAGGACATTGTAGTGGTGGGTAAGGGAGATTGGTTGTTTTCATTTGATGGCAGCACAATAAAGGTGAAAACAAAGGGGGAAAGTATTAGTTCAGTGGTTCTCAACTTTCTGGCGCCACGACCCCTTGATAAAATTTCCCAAGTTGTGGGGACCCCTAACAGTAAAATTATTTACGTGGCAAGACAAGTAATTTGCGCCCCTAACCCACAGACATTTAGCGCTCCCTGAGTACCTTCCACTCATACAGTGTTAAAACCCCTTATGGTACATTTTAGGATGTGCCACTCTTTCTCTTTGTTCTCCTTTCTTTCCCTTGTATCTCTCTCTATCCTAATTTCTTGATTTTTCCCATCCCTCTCTCTAGCCGTCTTTCTTGTTATTTCTCTTATTCCTTCTCTCCCTTTTTCTTGGTTCCTCCCCCTTTTCCTTTCCCTTCCATGTATTCTCTATTTTTATTTCTTCACTTACTCCTTGGTGGGGGGCCACAGGAACAGCCCAACTGGGCGGCCACAGGCTCCATGGACAGCCCTGCTGGGGGGGCCGCAAAAGGCAGGAAGAGCGGTGTGGGCTTCAGGAACAGCCCAGGATTTGGTGACCCCCCTGGCAAATCATCATTTGACCCCCAGGTTGAGAACCACTGTATTAGTTTGTGGGTCACACCATAGCAATGCCTGCTTCCCATTTACAGCATGTGGGTATTGCTTCATCTGTTTCAAATTCCACTGTATTCATTTGACATACCTCCTTATACTCAATCTGTCCAGACAGTATAGTTACCTGCTGATTCGGCACTATCCACAGGCATCTTAAGGTCAACCCTAGACCGTTAGAATCTCAGCTGGTTCTTCAAACCATTAATGCGCAGGCTGAATGCACCAAGCTGATCAATTAACTTGGGGAAAACCAGCCTGCTGTATTTGCTTGCTCTCTTCTCCCCCGCCGGGAGAAGACAATTCATCAGCAGGAGGGAGTCCCCTGTCAGCACTGTCTGTTTTAAAAGGGAATCGTGCAAATTTCGTTCCTGCAACCCGTGGTTGCAGAAAATAAATTAGATCTGTGTATGGCTAGCCTAACTCTTTAAGACATGGCAGTTGAATCCAACACAATTATACTTCAGCTAATTGCAGTACAACAGATATTTTTCCAGTCCTTTTTGAAGTGTAAGATGGAGATGGGGTTGATTTACTCAAACTGGAAAGTGCAAAATCTGGTGCAGCTCTGCATAGAAACCAATCGGCTTCCAGGTTAGTTTGTCAAAGCTGAATTGAACATGCTGAAGTTGAAATCTATTGGCTACCATGTGCAGTTGCACCGTTGTTTTTGTTTTTTACACTCTTCAGTTTTGGTAAATCAATATGACTTTCCTAAGCCCTGTACTATCACGTATTGAGAGGACATAGAAGAAACAGGACTGGTCTAGATAGGATTAAACTATGTATATATGTGTGTATATATGTGTGTATATATATATATATATATATATATATATATATATATATATATATATATATATTATATTATATTATATTATATTATATTATATTATATTATATTATATTATATTATATTATATTATATTATATTTTTTTATGGAACTGGTCCTTTCACGTAGGCTATATCCCCAGCAGGGACACAGATGGCAATACAATTCTGACAGGTGTTTTGTCCTTTCCACACTATCCAAAATAAAGTCTTTAGATGAATTTTAAGCTTATTTTATTCACTATTTATATAAATCCTCACTTATACCAATTCTTGCAGATTCTAGATGATGTGGAGAAAAGGAGAGGCATCTCTCCAGCTCTGGTGCAGCCATTCATGAGAGCCATCATAGATGCTCCATTTCCAGCTCTAGGAAAGAAGATTTCAGTGAAGAACTTCCTACCTGGATCAGGAACAGAGGTATGGCAAGCCAAGTTTTTTAACTTGTGACTTGTTTAAATGTTGTGCTCTAAGCTTATCATTTCCAGGAGAATCACCGTTGCTTATGATTGGCACCTGTTGATGGTGGAGGATTCTCTAGGCCTCTGAAAAGCAGGAGAATTCCCCCCAAACTGTAATTGGCAAGAACATTCCCTGCGGCTGGGTTCACACTGATGAAAATTGGATGTTGGTTTCCCTGCATCAAATTCGTATGATAGGAGAGTGTGACCGCCTCTCAATTGAGCCAGTTCACACACCTCCGGGTTGCAGAAGGGTCCTGTGTGTGTTCTGGTCCATTTCAGGTGCGAATTCAACCAAAAATGTTGACCTGATTTGCACCTGAAACGGTGAACAGGGACACACCGAACCCCCCCGCTGTGAGCCGTACAGCCCCGTACACGCGACCGGATCTATCCGCTGGGATTGATCCGCGGATCAGTTCCAGCAGATAGATCCGGTCGTGTGTACGGCCTAGCGGACATTTCCCAGCGGATAAAAATCCAGCCGACGGATTCCCAGCGGATAAAAATTTCTTGGCATGCTAAGAAATCTATCCGCTGGAATCCAGTCCAGCGGACTGATCCAGTCGTCTGTTCAGACTCACCGGATCAGTCCGTCCGCTCCCATCCCTCGCATGCGTCGTAACGATTCGACGCATGCGTGGAAGTATTTACCTTCCAGGGTCGTGCACGTCGCCGCGTCATCGTCGCGGCGACGGCGCGGCCACGTCACCGCGGATGTATTCCGCGGGGATTTCGATCTGATGGTGTGTACAGCCATCAGATCCAAATCCGCCAGAGGATTTATCCGCTGGAAACGGTCCGGCGGACCATTTCCAGCGGATATCCTCTCGTCTGTACGAGGCCTTAAACTATAACTGCCTGGAGAATTCCTCTGAGTTGTGATTGAGAGGAGGATTTCTCCCCAAGTTGTGGTTGAGAGGAGAACTTTCCTAAGCTATGATTGATAGTTTTCTTGCAAGCTGTGATTGACAGAATTCACAGAGCCTATGACGGGAGGGGTAATTGCCCCAGCTCTCGTGATTTGTCAGAATTCATTTAATTGGTGGAAGCGTGTCTTCGCTTAAATTTGAGTGCATTCACTTACTGGTTGGAGCATTTCCTATGTGTATTTGGTGGGAATGTGGCTCACCTCTGCTCTCTTCCTAGGTGATTGAACTTTGCCGACCTCTGGATTCCAGGCTCGAACATGTGGATTTTGAAGCGCTATTCTCCACTCTCAGTGTACGGCACCTCATACAAGTCTTCGCCTCTCTCCTTCTGGAAAGGAGAGTCATTTTTATGGCAGAAACCCTTAGGTAGAGAAACTTTTTTTATTATGTCTTTATTAGTAGAAATCCAATTTATTCCTTTTGTTCACATCTTTGTGCTGAAATTGAATGAATTAAAAAAAAAAATCATGCTACAGTTTTGTGTTTTTTTACCCATGTTAATAGGGGTCTATTGAATGCTACATCTACCACCGGTATTGTGCAGGTGTGTGTCGTGTAACATCTCTACAGTATGAAAATTCGCTGTTGTGAATTTATCTGCTCCATATTCCATCACGAACAAAGAAACTTGTATTTGAAAAACTGATTACTAAATATACAGTACTTGTGTTTTTGAAGAACCTTGGGGGCTCGTTTGAAGCGACTGTGGTGATCTGTGTTGGTCAATGCTGGCTTAAAGCGGGGGTTCACCCTTAGAGGGCACTTTTCCCCCTTAGATTCCTGCTCGTTATTACTAGGGGAATCGGCTATTTATTTTAAAATATGTGCAGTACTTACCCGTTTACGAGACGCATCCTCTCCGTCGCTTCCGGGTATGGGCTTCGGGAATGGGCGTTCCTTCTTGATTGACAGGTTTCCGAGAGGCTTCCGACGGTCGCATCCATCGCGTCACGATTTTCCGAAAGAAGCCGAACGTCGGTGCGCAGGCGCAGTATAGAGCCGCACCGACGTTCGGCTTCTTTCGGCTACGAGTGACGCGATGGATGCGACCGTCGGAAGCCTCTCGGAAGAATGTCAATCAAGAAGGAACGCCCGCTCCCAAAGACCCATACCCGGAAGCGACGGAAGAAGATGCAGCTCGAAAACGGGTAAGTACTGCACATATTTTAATATAAATAGCCGATTCCCCTAGACCGAACGAGCAGGAAGCTAAGGGGAGATTTTTTTTTTTTTTTTAAATGGGTGAACTCCCGCTTTAAAGTGGTAGTAAACCCTCCTATTGTTTTCAGCCAAGGAAGCTGCCATCTTGGCCTTTGTTTAATCTGCAACTGCCACGATGCTGCACATGTGATCAGTTATGAAACCAGCCATTGGATGGTTTGACAGTTTGGTTGAGAGCACAAGCAAATGTGACATCTAGCATTTCCGGCATGCCGGGAATGTTAACAGTTTTTTTAAACTATCAAATAGATGGTTTTACTTCCGCTTTAACTCGAGAACACTGCAAATACTATTGCTGTCTATGCACCCAGTTCACACCAAACCATTGTGCTGGTGTGCAGTGTGTAAAAATGTGAATATGCTGCACATGTACATCATCACTCTGCGGTGTATAAGAGTTACATAGATGTTTAAAAAAAGCACTGTAGTGCGTGCATGATGTTTGCACAAAAATGTGTACATAAAAATAGAGGAAGAAGCCTGGAAAGGGGAAAGGGGAGGGAGTGTGAAATTGAAAGGAAATGGGGAAGAAATGGAGAGAAGAGGAAAGGTGGAAGTGGGTGAAATGTAGGGACAGAGGGTAGGGAAATAAACTCTAGAGAAATAAGGGAAAGGAAGATGGTGAGGAATGGTTGAAGGGAAAGGGGGTAGAAATGAAGGGAAGAAACAGAAGGAAGGCAAAAGATTTTTTTTGTTTTGTTGGGGGGGTGTAGAGAAGGCAAAGGCAGTGACGCATCTTCCATGTGTGCAGGGTGTTCACTACACACGGGCCCCGAGGGAGGGGGGGGTGCCTGCACACATGATGCTCCCCTGGTTGACAGCGAAGTGTCTGACAGACACTTTTACACCTCTCGCTGTCAGCTGAAATGCCATACAGGGATGCTTGCAACTGTCCCTCCTGCCGCACTGATCATGACTTCTGTGTCATCCTCCTCCAGCCCCCCTCCGTGTCCTTCTCCCCCCCCCCCCCCCCCCCCAACCACGCAGCCAGCTTCTTTCCTCTCCTGCTGGCTGCTGTGGGAACGTCAGGATGGAGACTGTAGGAAGAGGCGGCCAGCAAGCGAGTCCTTTTTACCGGCCCCTTAATTTTCTGAATTGGACACGATTATCGATTTTGCTCCTGTGCACTTTTGATAACTGAGCAAAGTAATCAGTGTTTTATTCAGTTTACGAATTAACAGGAGCCTCTTATGTCCTGTCCATTCCTCTTCAATACTGGAGCTGCTGAGAAATGGACTGGGGAGTCTCTGTTCTCGGCCCCTTTGTATGTCTCAAAAGGGGAGATGTCAGGGGTCTGTTTAGACCACCCACCTCTATACACTCTGTACGCCTCTCCTGCACATACTACCCACCTCCATACACTCCACACCCCTCTCCTGCACGTGCTACCCCACGCTGTACACGCTGCCCTATAAATTTCCTATTTAACATTACCACATTCTGCACTATGTAAGTCTTCTAACTCTATGAAGCCACACCCAATATATAGTGCAATTTAGGCCACGCACATTTTTTTTTTCTCATCTTGCATACTGACCCAGCTGATTTCATGATGTGCCCCTGGAAAGAGGGTAAGAAGCGGGAGGAAACCAAGAGCAGTAAGGGAAAACTTCTCCCCCCCCCTTTTTTTGGGGGGGGGGGGGGCTCGGGGTGGAGAGAAGGAGAGGGGAGAAATGGAGAGGAGGGGAAGATACAGAGAGAAGAAAGGGAAAGATGGCGGAAGAATGAGCGAAGAAGGGGAAAGGAGGAAGAGGATGTAATGGAGAGTGTAAGGCCCCTTTCACAGGATCGGGCCGTTCAGGTCCGCCTGTCAGTTTTGACGGCGGACTTGAACGGCTGCTCCATACAGTGCTATGTAGTGTTTATGAATTTTCTGTTTTGGTCCCATATCTCCTTTCAATTCTGGGAAACCCTGAGGTTATAAAACCATTTACAATGCCAAACTCATTCCAACACCTGTTCTGTTGCTATATACTCTCTGTGGTACTGAAAGACCTTAAACAAAAAACGTTGTGCTTCTAACCCAGTGAACCTGGCCTGTATTTAACATGACACTTCCTCTAAGATAAGTCTATTTTCACGTGTGAACTTGTTTTGCCCTCCACCAATTTCCTGGTTGCTGCAGGGTTAACTCCGTACATATTTTCCCGCTCTCTTCCTGTTGTGTTACTATGGAGATGGCAGTAAACATTATAGCATTCAACTCTGATGTCACCCGGCGTATAATTATAAAGTGGTGTGTGCGCGGAGTGGGATTCTGGGCATTTTTCCAGAAGTGTCCATGTTCCAGGCGACTAGTGATACTGTCAAGCACATATATTGCACTGCTTTTGCCTGTTTATTTAATCTCACAAAAAGACAAACTGCCCAGATTTAATAAACTTTTCTTAAGGCTTAGGAGCAGAACCCTGCAAATGAGACAGATCGTTTCTGCAAAAGACGTCAAATTTTCCATTGCTTAACGAAGGATAGTATAAAATTCCATGTTGTAGTACTTGCAATCGGAATGTGTGTTTTTTTTTTTTTTTTTTTCAAACTCCTTTTCACTACCAGCCTTGGTCATGGGGATATACTCTAATGGAACAACTCAAATTAGTGTTACATGGTTACTGTCATGTTAAATCATATGTAGTTTCTTTAAACTGGCCAAATGCTTTAAATCTGATGATACAATTTGCTTTAAACTTTCCAAGGACTATGAAATATAAGACTCCAGTTAAAGTGGACCTAGCATCAGATATATTTTTATATTAAAGTGATTTGTAAATATTATTTTTTTTATTTATTTTTCCTTGTATAAACATGTTATACTTGCCTGCTCTGTGCAATAGGTTTGCACTGAGCAGCCCCAATCCTTCTCTTATGGGGTCCCCAGCCGGCACTTCTGGCCCCTCTTCGGCGAAATCCCCCATAGAAAGTTGCTTCCTTATGAATGCACTTGTGCAGGCCTGATACCAAGCCATGCTGCCTGTGTCTATAGGCACAGAAATCATGGCATGGCCCCACCTCCTGCTCTCTTGTCACAGGATTTGATGTACGGCAGCAGCCAATGGTAATCAATCTACTCTGTGAGGAGGGAGAGAGCCGGTGTTCTCATGCATCGCACTGGATAGTGATGAGGTACAGTTAAGTATAGGGGGGGAGGGGGTGAACCAGGGGGGGGGGGGTAAACCCAGGCACAAGTTTTTTTACCTTAATGCAGGGAATGCATGCATGAAGGTAAAAACACTTGACCCTTTAGAACAATTTAAAGTACAAGAATGCAAAATAATGCTTTCCCAGGTATTTATTATCACAGTACAACCCCCCCCCCCCCCCCCCCCCCCAACAATGCCTAAGCCCTCGTTCGCACTGGGCCAATTTGACATGTGATTTTGCATGTCAAATCGGAGCCTATTGCCAGAAATGGCACCGTCTGAATTGGTGCGCCGGTAACTTTACGGCACCACACAGATTCCAAAAAGTAGTTCCTGCACTACTTTTGGGGATTTTTTTTTTCCAATAGACTGTGCATGAACACCCCCCCCCCCCCCTTAGTTGGACCGAAATACCAGTTTGAAATCATGCAAGTTCGCATTCAGTGTGAACCTAGGCTTAATCTACTTTCCTCTCCATCTTTGATCAGCCAGCATCCAGTGTTACCATCGAATTCCTGGACTAAGACGCTGGCTCTGATGACACAATCGTGTAAATCCTGGAACCTGTGCAGTTCTTGGCTGTGTCCACAAACATCTGGATCAGCCCTTGCTGCAGGCTAGAACCTTATGACTAAAGTTACAATGTTGCAGTCTAAACATTGGGGGGGAAAGGAGACCATGCTTCCTTCTGCCTGAAGCAAACTGACATCTCAACCGAGCCACTGGACTGGAGATCTATGATGGCTTTTTAATTATAACAGGTTGAGGTTTTTTGTTGTTTTTTTAACTTTACTGTTGCTGTGTATTGTGCGATTTCAGATTTTTTTCATGCAGACTTAAAGGGGTTGTAAAGGTTTGTGTTTTATTTTCTAAATAGGTTCCTTTAAAGCGGGAGTTCACCCATTTTTTAAAAAAAAAAAAATCTCCCCTTAGCTTCCTGCTCGTTCGGTCTAGGGGAATCGGCTATTTATATTAAAATATGTGCAGTACTTACCCGTTTTCGAGATGCATCTTCTTCCGTCGCTTCCGGGTATGGGTCTTCGGGAGCGGGCGTTCCTTCTTGATTGACATTCTTCCGAGAGGCTTCCGACGGTCGCATCCATCGCGTCACTCGTAGCCGAAAGAAGCCGAACGTCGGTGCGGCTCTATACTGCGCCTGCGCACCGACGTTCGGCTTCTTTCGGAAAATCGTGACGTGATGGATGCGACCGTCGGAAGCCTCTCGGAAGACTGTCAATCAAGAAGGAACGCCCATTCCCGAAGCCCATACCCGGAAGCGACGGAGAGGATGCGTCTCGTAAATGGGTAAGTACTGCACATATTTTAAAATAAATAGCCGATTCCCCTAGTAATAACGAGCAGGAATCTAAGGGGGAAAAGTGCCCTCTAAGGGTGAACCCCCGCTTTAAGCTAGTGCATTGTTGGTTCACTTACCTTTTCCTTCGATTTCCCTTCTAATGTATTTTTTTTTTTTGTTTGGATTTCTCACTTCCGGTTTCTCCTCAGTAAGCTTTCCACCATCATCTGATCGGTGGAAAGTCAGTCAGAACAGCTTACTGAGGAGGAACAGGAAGTGAGAAATTCAAACAAAGAAAAACATTTAGAAAGGAAATCCTAAGAAAAAGGTAAGTGAACCAACAATGCACTAGCTTAAAGGAACCTATTTAGAAAATAAAAAACAAACCTTTACAACCCCTTTAAGTGAATGAAAGGTCCAATTTAACACATGCCATAAACTCTTAATGCTAGGAGTATCCTGTGACCTGAATGGTGTCCAAAGATATCAGTCTTTGGGCGTCATTATAAGCAAAGCTGAAGGTATCGGTTTTATTTCATGATATGCTGCTTTGTCCAGTGACCTTTTTTAGGCTGCATTCATATCTAGTCGGACAAAATCGTGGCGTTTTGTCCCGCGAATTGCGGCGACTAATAGCGGCGTTTTGTACCGCGATTTGCGGCGACAAAACACCGCGATTGTCCGCCTAGATGTGCCCCTAGATTGTCCCCCTATGGAGATGGTTCCCATCTCCTATGCCGAAAGCCGCCTGAAAAAAAGGTCCAGGACTTTTTTTCAGGCGGCAGGCGTTCGGCGTGGAGATGTGAACCATCTCCATAGAGGGCAATGTTAAATCATCCCTCGGGCGTGTCGGGGCGGCAGCGGCGTCACACTACAGGCGACAAAACGCCTAGGTGTGAATGGGCTCTTAAGGTTTCTGAATGCCGACTGGCAGTTTGAGAGAGGAAACGTTCTTCCTGCCTGCAGCAGCATTATATCATCTCCACCTAGGCAAAGTCGCATGTAAATGAATATAATCTCCTGTGTATGGGTTTGTGCCTCATAATTATAAGATCGTTCTTATTTAACACAATCAATTACTAATAAAAATTTTAACACATTGTGACTTTTGAATTTTGTTTTTTCTTTAGCATGTTGTCCAAATGCTGCCATGCCATGGTTGCATTAATATACCCTTTTGCCTGGCAACACACCTACATTCCTGTGCTTCCTCCATCAATGATTGACATCGTCTGTTCACCCACTCCATTTCTGATTGGTCTGCTGTCCAGTTCTCTGCCCCGTCTGAAGGACCTGCCTGTGGAAGAGGTGAGCTTTAGGTTGTCGGTCACATTCACTTTTAAGGGCAGACAAAACAAACTATAAGTACGTTTGGTTGCATATTGAGGATCCACATTCAGCATTTTTATCATATTGTCTCCATTTCTATAAAACTGCCATGTTTTGAAGATGTCATTCAATTGTCCATGCAGAAACTTTACAAGTTCTGCATCTCGGCCTAAACTTTGTTCCCTTACCGGTTGCAGTCAGTTGCTTTTCTTTCCAGCCTAAAAGAGATCGCATTCTGTAATGACAATGATTTATAGCTTTTAAAATGTTTTTTAATTACTCATCTGTGTTCTTAACATTGAGGGGATGATTGATTAAAACTGGTGCACACAGAATCTAGTGCAGCTGTGCATAGTAACCAATCGGCTTCTAGGTTTTATTTTCAAAGCTTTAGCCCTGGTTCACACTGGGTACGATTTGGAACGATTTGAGATGCGATTTGACATGTCAAATCGCATCTCAAATCGGCGGCAATTGTCGACAATGGCACTGTCCTAATCAGTGCGACGCCGCATCTGCGATTTCAAAAAGTAGTTCCTGTACTACTTTTTGCGATTTCGGGCCGCGATTTACATTAAATTGTGGCCGAAATCGCGGCAAAATCGCATTTTACCGCGATTTTGAATTCGCAGCAGTGTGAACCTAGGCTTAAGCCCCTTTCACACATGGGGACTGTGTCAGCTTTTTCATCTATCCGTTTACGGATAAAAAAAGGGGACATACATTGATCCCTATGAGATCACGGGTGTCAGCGGATGAACATCCGCTGACACCCAAGCTCATCGGTGTCCGCAATCCTCTGATTCTGCAGATGGAGGAAAATCCTATTTTTCCACCCGTCTGCAGAGCGGATCGGGTGAACACGGACAGACGGCTCTCTGTAGTTCTCTAATGTAAAATACAAATGCCTTCCACTATGTTATGGGGATGAGAAGTGGGAGAGATGTCTTCTCGCTTCTCAAAAATACAGTAGAGTGAGTGTGATTCTCACCCTAGGACAAGGGTTTTTTTTGGCTGGATCACCAGCTAAAGATAAAGAGGGGGGAAAAAATTCTAACGCAGCCACCACATCTAAGGTTAGATTTACACCTACAGCTACGACCTGAGCATGCACACATTTTCATGTGTTGGGCAGCCCATTCATTTCACTGGGTTGCCCTACGCACAGGAAACGTAGAAAAGAAGTCCCTGGCCCTTTTCCAAAAGTATGCCGCACCAAGTGCATAGTGCTGCAGCACCATGCATTTGGCAAGTGTTAACAGATGCATGGAGGTGCCATTGGCATTTACTGGCACCGACACGCATCTGCTAAAGGGCAGCATGTTTCTTTGTGTGTCAGGAATGCGTTCACGTAGCCTTTTGGATTGGTAAGCTGCCATATATATTAGATTCTTATTTGTGGGTTTAGATGCACGCTGAAGTTTTATAGTGCTTATATTTTATCTTGCTTGTTTCCTTCGTCCCCACCTCATCAACATGCTAATGAAATTATTTTCCTGCCCCTGCTTCCTCCGCAATTGCCCCAATGGCTCCTGCTGCTGTCTTGGCTAATGAGGAGAGAGCCAAGAGAGTCTGTTTTCATGCACATCGCTGGATTGAGATTGGGCTAAGGCAGGGGCGTACCAACAGGGGTCACAAGTGTGACCCGCCTCCCTGTATGTCTGGATAGGGGGAGCTGACTGTCTATTAATAATTAAGGCAAAGTAAATTATGTTTACTTTGCTTCAGTTTATGAATGGTCAGAAAGCTCTCTACTGAGCTCTTCCTGTCCATTCATTCAGTGCAGTTGAAGCTGCAGAGGAGATGGAGGGCTGTGTCTTCAATCTCCTTTCTCTGTCTCAAAGGAGAAGCATCACAGATCTATTTAGACCCCTGATATTTCCCCAAAGCCCCCCAACTGGGCTCCTACAAAAATAAATAAAAAATTGAATATATAAAAATGAATTTTTATATATTCAATTTTTTTTTAATTCTTTTTATTCTATTTTATATATTTCTATTTATATACGGGCACTGGGCTCAGAAGGAAGGTCCCCGGCTGTGGGTCAGGGGGGCCTTTGTGGTTTCTTGCACCGGGGCCCTGAAGGTTTTAGTCACGCCACTGGGCTCAGGTAAGCATTTAGGGGGAGTGGGGGGTGTGTGTGTGTGTGTGTGTGTGTGTGTGTGTGTGTGTGTGTGTGTGTGTGTGTGTGTTGTTTTTTTTTACCTTAATGCTTGGAATAAGGTTAAAAACAAACAAAAAACTGACTTTATAAACCCTTTGTGTAACACTGGAATCTATAACACACACCTGGAGGAAAAATTAAGTTCTGTGTAAGGATAACCAATACAAATCCAAGCATGCATTCAGTCTTTTCATAGCAGTGGGGACAGTACAGACTGGTTCTTTCTACTCAAATATCACTTCTGACATAAACCGTACTGTTTTGGTTGATAAAAATTGATAACGCTCCAATTTAGTGAGATCAGTGATGTGAGAAAGTACAGACTACAAAGGGGTCTTTAATAGACCTTTGCACAATGAAGCTTATTATTCATTACAATAAAAAAAAAATGTATTGATTGATTTTTAATACAGTGCCTTATTGTCTTCTGGAACAAAGTTCCAGAAGTCTTGTATGTAGGCCAAATAGTTAAAAGCTGAACTCTATGCAGAAACAAGACACAAATGATTGCAGCTCTGTATTAACCACTTGACCACTGGGCACGTAAACCCACTTAATAACCAGACCAATTTTCAGCTTTCGATGCTCTCACAATTTGAATGACAATTACTTAGTCATACAATATTGTACCCAAATGAAATTTTCGTCCTTTTTTTCACACAAATAGAGCTTTCTTTTGGTGGTATTTAATCACCGTTGGGTTTTTGATTTTTTTGCGCTATAAGAGAAAAAAGACTGAAAATTCTGTAAAAAAAAAAAAAAAAAAAAAAGAAAAATTCGTTTTTCTTTGTTTCTGTTATAAAATTTAGCAAATGTAGTATTTTTTCTTCATTCTGTTGTATAAATGTG
Organism: Rana temporaria; assembly: GCF_905171775.1. Lineage (NCBI taxonomy): Eukaryota > Metazoa > Chordata > Amphibia > Anura > Ranidae > Rana > Rana temporaria. The sequence continues at coordinate 386,714,748 of NC_053491.1, forward strand.
AAAGATAAAGTTACGCAGAGTAAATGGATACCCAACATGTCACCCTTCAAAATTGCACACGCTCGTGGAATGGCGCCAAACTTCGCTTCTTAAAAATCCCCATAGGCGACGTTGCGGGGTAGTGTGGGGTATTGCGGGGTAGTGTGGGGTATTGCGGGGTATTGCGGATGGAGTATTGCACAGTATGGGGATGGAGTATTGCACAGTATGGGGATGGAGTATTGCACAGTATGGGGATGGAGTATTGCACAGTATGGGGATGGAGTATTGCACTGTATGGGGATGGAGTATTGCACAGTATGGGGCAGGGATGGATGGCTGGATCTGTGACTGCATTTGTCACAGATCCAGCCCACAGCACTCGTGCTGCATCCGCTCTCCCCCCCCCCCCCCCCCTCTCCTCTCACACTGTACCGTTTGGTACAGAGAGGGAGGAACCGGCGTCATCGCATGACGCCGGTTTGTTTACAAGTGATCGCTCCGTCATTGGACGGAGCGATCACGTGGTAAACCGCCGCTATCTGCGGCGATTTACCGTGATCCGTCGGGTCCGGAGGACCCGGCAGTCACGGACATTCCCGTCTGCTCGCCCCAGAGGGCGCGCAGGAGCGCGATTCTGGGAGGACGTCCTCCCAGAATTAAGCAACCGCCTTGTAGATGTATATCGTCTATAGGGCAGTTAGTAACTGGTTAATTAACACATCAATAAATGTATTTTTAAAGGGTAGGAAAAGAAATGGCAAACAAAGATACTATTTTAACGTATACAATTGCAACACGAGTCATATTGTAATTGAATGTTATTAAGAATTGCCTTTCCTTTTCAATCTGCCGCCCCTGTATTTTTCTGAAAATTCAATATGGCTACCTGGAGTAGTTCTGTACACAGAATGTACTGAACAAACCCTATAAACATAATTTCCTGCTTGTGTGATTGGCTCACTGATTTTTCCCAGAAGTCTGCACTAAGTCAGATTTCAGGCAACCCCTGCAACAAAAATGTAATTTTTGGTGAGATACTCCCACTAGGAACACATCTAAAGGGATGCAGGCCCAGCAGCTTTCCTTATTAGTGTCCTGCAGGTGCACAGCTGACTGATAATTATGAAACCACTCCCATTAGATTAATTTCCCCACATGGGCAAAGAGAAACGCGCAGGGATTCCTTCAGAATAACAAAAGGTAGTAATCTGCAACAAAGGTTATTATAATCCCTGCAATGTACTTTATCTAAACTTTAAAATACAAGCAGTGTAAGTACCTGAATGTTACCTGGTATCAGCCTCTTGCGGAGCTGAAATGTGGGGTAGAAGCACTACAAAGAGCCTATTGATTTGTGTGCGGACGAGAAGCATGCTGATTGGAGGAAAGAACACAGCGATGAGATGTTAACTGTGTTGCGTCACTTTTAACTGTCCGGGTGCAAGCTGGGGGTAGGTCTAGGACAGGGGTGTCCAAACTTTTTTTTAAAGAGGGCCTGATTTGATGAAGTGAACATGTGTGAGGGCCGACTATTTTGCCGGACATTCTTTGAACCATTAAAAGTTGGTCTAAGTGTGTTCAGCCAAGCACTAATCTACACTGTCCAACAAAAGCGCCAACAGATTACATACAGGAGAGGAGAATCTCCTGTTTACACAGCAGCCTTTTTAATTCAATGTCCCGCCTCCTATGATAGACAGAAGAGTTGTCCAATGGCAGCCCAGGAGACAGGACTTCCTGTTACAGATGCCGCCGCATAAACAGGAGACTCTCCAGTATGTAATCTGACGGCACTCGTCGTCCCCCCTCCCTGTCCAGCGCAGATAAATACAGTATGCATTTTACGTGGCATGGGGGCCACAAAAGATATGTATCCAAATTACCAGGGGGGCTGCAATTGGCCCACGGGCCGGACTTTGGACATGCCTGGTCTAGGATGACCTAGGCTCAGGAATAATGGGTGCCTAACCTGTTCTATCATGCCTCTGCTTTGGGGAGTCTTGCTTATAACTGCAACTTGCAATGCCTCATGGGACTTGTAGTTCTGCAACAGCCAAAGATTCTGCAACAGCCAAAGATTAAAGCTAAGTTGCACCCAAAAGTGGAACTTCCGCTTTAAGCACTCCTCGCCTCCTGACATACCACATTTGGCATGTCATTTTTTGGGGGGTAGTGTGTACCCACTTTTTAGTGGGACTTCCTGTCCTACTTGGTTTCTTCGGCCACCTAGGCGACTGCTCCTCTCGCCCTAAGCGGCCCCTCCCTGCCATCAATTTTCTGGGACACAGCTTAGGTCCCAGAAGATCGGCTGGCCAATAGAGCGCGACTCGCGCATGCGCAGTGTGTGCCCGGCTGTGAAGCTGTTACAGCCGGGTGCCCACAGTTAGTATGACAACGCCGAGGAGAGGAGCGAGCCTCCGGGCGGTCGCATCGCTGGACCGCGGGGTAGGGAAAATGTTGGTTTATTAAAAGTCAGCAGTATCACATACAGCTTGTTTTTGATTTTGCCCATTGTTCCACGTGAAGTAGTAATACGTTTGTTTCACTGTTGGGGTTTTATTTTACCAGGGTAAGTATACCAAGGCAAATGCCATGTCACAATTTTACATGGAAATAACACTTCTCTAAAGCATTGTTGATCACAATTTGAATGAAACGATGATATTTTGTATCTGGACGCTCATCCATGGACATTGCTGACAGATGAGCACATTGTATCATGCTGATTCTGGCACTCGGTCAGTGGCCCAGTTTTCACTAGAGAGAAATAATTACCGCAATTAACTAATGGCTTCCGGAGGCAGAGAAGGGCCCTCTCATGCCAAAAGCAACACCATTCTGTGTATGGCTGTAAATGATAAGCTGTCGGCCCCTGGAGAGGTTCAAAGGGAGGGGATGAATCGTTAGTAACAAATCATTTGTTTTAACCACTTCAGCCCCGGACCATATTGCTGGTCAATGACCGGTCCACTTTTTGCAATTCGGCACTGCGTCGCTTTAACTGACAATTGCGCGGTCGTGCGACGTGGCTCCCAAACAAAATTGGCGTCCTTTTTTCCCCACAAATAGAGCTTTCTTTTGGTGGTATTTGATCACCTCTGCGGTTTTTCGTTTTTGCGCTATAAACAAAAATAGAGCGACAATATTTGAAAAAAATGAATATTTTTTTACTTTTTGCTATAATAAATATCCCCCAAAAATATATAAAAACTTTTTTTTTTTCCTCAGTTTAGGCCGATACGTATACATACATATTTTACGTAAAAAAAATTACACATTTTTACATTACATATTTTACGTAAAAAAAATCGCAATAAGCGTTTGGTTTGCGCAAAAGTTATAGCGTTTACAAAATAGGGGATAGTTTTATGGCATTTTTATTAATATTTAGTTTTTACTAGTAATGGCGGCGATCAGCGATTTTTTTTTTTTTTTTTTTTTTTTTTTAATCGGTACTGCAACATTATGACAGACACTTTTGACACATTTTTGGGACCATTGGCATTTTTATAGCGATCAGTCCTATAAAAATGCCTCTGGCAGGGAAAGGGTTAACACTAGGGGGCGAGGAAGGGGTTAAGTATGTTACCTGGGTGTGTTCTAACTGAAGGGGGGGTGGGACTGACTTGGGTAAATTACTGATCGCTGTTCATACATTGTATGAACAGACGGTCAGGCATTTCTCCCCCTCACAGGACCGGGAGCTGTGTGTGTTTACACACACACAGCTCCCGGTTCTCGCTCTTTAACGAGCGATCGCGGGTGCCCGGCGGTGATCGCGCCCGCCGGGCACACGCGTCGGGACCAGGGGGCGCGCGCGCCTCCGGCGGCGTGCACACGCCCCTATTGGCTGATTCGCGAGATGACGTAATATTACGTGATCTCGCACAGCTGAGCGACCTGCCGCCGTAAAACTGCGGCGGCTGGTCGGCAAGCAGTTAATGTGTATGTTCAGACAAAAAAAATTGTTTTTTTTTTATTAGAGAGGCAGGGCCATCTTAATAGCATCATGGGGCCCCTGGACAGAGTAATGCACTGGGGCCCCTACCAACCTGCCCCAATTTACACACCTACTCTTAAGAATGTATCCATTAGTAATTTTAGTAAATTCAACTTTGATTTATGGCATATTGTTATGCCATTGTTTAAAGACTAACGGGGTACAGTATAGGGGGTAAAGCAGGACACAGTACAGTGTGTGTGGGGGCATGGTCAGGACAGGAGGGCACAATGCAGGTTCTGGGACACGGCAATCCCCGGACAGTTTAATAAGGTGTGACTGTCTCGGCAAATCCGGGACAGTTGGCAAGTATACTGTAATGAGAATGTCATGGGGCCCCCATGCGGGTGCCCATGCATTAAGATGGGCCTGAAGAAATGTTGGAACCCTTTTTTAGGTTTTTGTTGCTGTCCATGGCTCATTTGCAGAGAATTTTTTTTACCAAACATGAGGTGAGGGGGAACTTTTTAAACCGCAATACAGACAGAATAAAATCGCTTTCCTGTAGTAACATAGGGAAAGGCTAGAACCTTGGTCAGATTTTTATTTCTGCGTCCCATTTTTCTGACTGTTTTATTTATTTTTTTCTCCACTTCCTGTCTATTGGAACTGTTGCCAACAGGGAAGGAAGTGAGGGAAAATCTCTAATGGAGTCAAAGGTGGCCATAAAAACCTGACCGGAGTTCCAATCCTTTCTCACTCGATCCAAAACTAGAAAAAATGGGCCAGATCCACAAAGATCCGCCGTAACGTAAAAAATCCCATTTAAGTTACGCTGCCGTAAAATTTCTACCTAAGTGCCCGATCCACAAAGCACTTACCTAGAAATTTTCGGCTGTGTAACTTAAATCCGTCCGGCGCAAGGCGTTCCTATTTTCATGGGGCGAGTCCCATTTAAATTAGGCGCGCTCCCGCGCCGGACGTACTGCGCATGCTCCCGACGTCATTTTCCCGACGTGCATAGCGCGGTTTTACGTTACGCCGAGTTTTGTGAATCGCGCCGGGTAAAAAAAAAAGATACAGCGGGAAAAAAATAAAATAAAATAACAGCGTCGCGGGTAAGAAGGGTCTACTTTTACAAGGTGTAAACAGTTTACACTTTGTAAAAGCAGCCCTAATTTTACGATTGAGTGGATCTCCGTAAGTGCTAATTTGCATACCCGACGCGGCATTTCGACTCGAAATGCCCCCAGCGGCGGATGCGGTACTGCATCCTAAGATCCGGCAGTGTAAGTCCCTTACACATGTCGGATCTTCTGCCTATCTATGAGAAACTGATTCTGTGGATCAGTTCCAAAGATAGAAACAGGGATACGGCGGCGTATCAGTAGATACGCCGGCGTATCCCTTTTGTGGATCTGGCCCAATGTGTCTAGACATACTTTAGAGATCATGTCACCAGACCATTCGTTTCAACATTTATCCCATACGATTATATTATATTTCACATATTTTTTGCCTTGTGTTTACCTGTAAAAGCCTCCCTTATGTAGCCATCCAAAAGCCCTGAGACTGTTGCTGGGTGCAACCCATTTTACACATAATGTCAGCTGCTACAGAAGACTCGCAGCTGTTGCCCAACTGTGTTCTCCACTCCTTCCCTGACCGCTACATAAAAGGTTATAAAGGGAGGTAAGAGGAGGAGCTGGGCCAGCACAGACAGTAATTGGACACTCCCAGAAGAGAAGAAGGCTATGAGGTGCAAGGAGGAAGAGGGCTGTGCTGGGAAACTGACATTCCCTGAAGTCTTCCTTCTCCGGCAAGTTCAGAAGTATATTGCTAAATTGTTTATGGAAATAAAATAAAAAAATGCTGCTAGTAAGTGGATTCTTCTGTGTTGACTGCAAAGTTTTATGTTGGTGATCGGGTCTCGTTAAAGCTTCTATGAGATTTTAGCGAATGTGTTTAGATGCTTTAAAGAGCTTCTCTTTCTGTAATGGGAGGTATCCTTTAATCCGTGCAGTTTCGGTTTCCTGATGTCCCTGTTCAATGTGGGTGGAAAGCAGCGGCTGGGCAGTGATTGGACCGGCTCCAGAACGTTGAAAGGATTTGTCATTTCTGGTCAGTGGTAGGGAAACCTCAAACCACAGCTGAGGATGTGTACACTGTAGAAATGGCTCAGACCCAGCTGCTGCGGACACTACATTTAGGCAGGAAGGAGGGCAAATGCAAAAGAGGGGACTGGAAATCCCCTGAGAAACAGGAAATGAAAGACCTTTGTTTTTGTTTCTATACAGGTTCTCCTGGTGGACCTCGGTAATGATCGATTCCTCAGCCAGGTGAGTGTGACTGTCGGTACTAAAAGAGCCTTCAATGTCTCATCTGCTTCACCTTGATAATAGAAAGAAGACCACTCATGTCTTGTCGAGCTTACAGGAAGCACCTCGTTTTCATGCTGTGCAGGCTTTATAAATGTCCCTTAAAATATATAATGTATATATTGGGGCGGTCAAAATTAACTATTCCTCGATTTAATCATAATTTTTTTTTTTTTGATCGATCAAAATTCTTTTGATCGGTACTCACCTCTCCACCGGCTTCCGGATCTTCAGGGAGTTCCGTTGGAGATCCAGTGACGTTACGGACACCGGCGGGGCTTGCCGTGTCCATCTGAAGGGCTCCTTTGCTGTGCCTTCATATCTGCATGCCGGCGGAACCTTACCATCTGTAGGCATGTGCATTTCGTTCCGAATCGAATCGAAATTCGGACAAATTTTTCATTATTCGGGTGCATACGAATTCCCAAATTGTAATATTAACGAATTTAACCGAATCCGAACAAACGTTTTCGAATCGAAAACCCGCGGACGAAATTCGATTGAATTCGAAAACAAATTCTCTTCGAAACCAAATCGAAAACAATTCGATTCGAAAACAAATTTGAATGAAAATTTAAAGCAAATTTGAATAAAAATCTAAAAAATATAAATCAATTTCTAAAAAATACAATAAAATAGAATATAAAATAATATCAATAAAACAATAGAATGAAAATCAAAGAATAGTAAAGAACAGAACGGAATTTAATAGAATGTAATCAAATACAAAAGAATATGACCTGGCTTCTTCTATCTATCTTCTATCTTCCATTTTCTGAAATTCGAAATTCATATAGAATGAACTCAAATTCAAATAGAAAAATATTAGAATAGAATACATTTTTTTTTTTTAATATAAATATAAAAAAAAAAATGTATTCTAATATTTTTCTATTCGAATTTGAGTTCATTCTATATGAATTTCGAATTTCAGAAAATGGAAGATAGATAGAAGAAGCCAGATCATATTCTATTGTATTTGATTACATTCTATTAAATTCCGTTCTGTTCTTTACTATTCTTTGATTTTCATTCTATTGTTTTATTATTTTATATTCTATTTTATTGTATTCTTTTTTAGAAATCGATTATATTTTTTAGATTTTGATTCAAATTTGCTTTCAATTTTCATTCGAATTTGTTTTCGAATTCGATTCAAATAGAATTTGTTTTCGAATCCGGTCGAAATATATTTTCGAATTCGGTCAAACTAACAAATTCCGAAAACGAATCTAACTTAACGAAATTAATTAAACAACGAAACAAACTTTTCCCTTTTGCACATGCCTAACCATCTGCAAGGGCTGTTACACTTCCCTCTATCACTTCCCTCTATCAACCTGGGATTCTACAACCATCCACTGGGAGTTGTGATAGTTCCCTTCACGGGACATCTACATGCCGACATGCTGATGTTAACCCCTCCTCATCTGGATTCAGCAGTGGTATCGTTGTACACATTTTTATACCAGTATCATACTTGGCTACATGTTTTTGAGACTGCTTTTGCTACCGTTTGGTATTACTCGCACCATTTTTACAGTTAATGTAGCTACATCAATTTTATCTCCAGTGCAATACTTATTTTGTTATCTACTTGAAAACTATAAGTTTTAATGCCATTCCCATCGAGCGCTACCTTTTTGTGTGTGTTTTTGTATCCTGATATCCATTTTTCCAGTGGTTGGTAGCTGCACTGGGAATCGGCCTGCAAGGAGATCAGCTAAAAGTAGTTGGATCTGTATGTGCATTATAATTAATCAAAATTAGTCGATTAATCGATTAAAAAAAATCGATTAATCGAACACGAAAATTTTTAATCAGTAACAGCCCAAATATATATATATATATATATATATATATATATATATATATATATATATATATATATATACATACATACATACATACATACATACATACATACATACATACATACATACATACATACATTTTTTTTTTATTTTATTATTCCTCAATGCTATATAACTTCTTGCCTAGTGAGAGACGCCTAAGCCTAATTTTCCTACCAAATGCATTGTGCACTGTGGCAACTAATGGTCCGCTCCCGCCTCTCCTTTATCATTCCCAAGATTTGGGAGTGCCTTTTTTCATGTTTCCATCACCCTTCATTTAATAATGAAAATGTCTGCAGTCCGCTTTATCCTTAGAACCCCCAATCCTGAATCTTTTTTCCTTTTGTGTTCTAGATGGATGATGAAGACTCCATCCTCCCCCGGAAACTGCAAGCGGCTCTGGAACAGATCTTGGAGCAGAGGAACGAGTTTGCTAGTGAAATAGAAACGTCTGCTAATGGGCAACAAGGTAACTGGTAGAGTTTCTAGAGTTTTAGAATATCATTTTTTTTTTTGTCCCTGCCCTCATCTGTAGCTTCTTTTTTTTTAGCTTTTTTAATAAAAGTGCAAACCTAGGGCTTGATTTCATCCTCTGGCTCAGGAAACCTTTTGACGTTGTACAAATTCTGTTAGAACTGGGACATTTGGTTCATTTATATGATGTGGCCCCAAACTTTGGTCTTTGGAGTTCACCCACTATGTAGTTTACCCAAGATTTTGAAGCTGTAGCTTTTTTTTTGTAAACCTCAGCTATGAAATGTGAGTAAAGAATATCCCTCTATAGTGTGTACTTGTCTCTATCCAGAGCACTAAATGACATTTTTGTCCACTGTCTCATTCCTCTGCTATAAGCAGAAGTCACTTCTGATGAATTTGACACCAAGAGAAAAATTGGTGACGGAAGGGACCTCCAGCTAATTGGCAGCCTCAGCTCTGTTCCTGGGTGAAGGTGGTGTGTCCCTGCCCACTAATCTGCTCTCAGAACTCTCTTCACTGCGTTCTGCAGAATGTAACTTCAGCTCTCCGCCCACTTTTTTGTAGAACTCTGATAGGTTGTACATTCTTCACTGTGAATGGTAATAGAGCAGAGAAGAGTGCAGATACAGATAAAACAAATCCTCCTACATAAGTTGAACTTGTTTATCATCTGCTCAGCGGGCATCGCTCCGTTGATCCCCACTAAGCCAGCAGATGACAGGTCTGTCTCTGCACACTGTGCAGAGACTGGTCAGTCAGGTCTCCACTCTCCTCTATGGTCTGATTAAAACAAACATCTGTTCGTTTTTATCCGATCGGCCAGACGGATGCAAAATGGGGTTTGCATCTGTCACACTTAGCAGAGAGAAACCGGGCTGATCGGGTGTCAGCGGACATGTCTCCACTAACATCCGACGCTCCATAGAAGTATATGGAGCGCCTGTTCATATCCACCTGAAAAAACTGACGGGTGGTTCTGAGCGGTCTGCACGTGTGAAAGGGGCCCAAGTAATGCACTTTTTTGGCTAGTTGGAAGTTATAAGGCACTGCTCTGCATAAAATCCCATCTGTCTTCTAATGAGCGAGAATAGGCTCACCATTATCCATTAATGGGCCAGGCTAAGCTTGGCCTTCTAGTGGACTCTGGTGGCTTTGGCAACTGAAAACTTTTGCAGGTTCCTCTAAGCCACGGAAGTCCCATTTTGTTCCTTGTAATGTATTTCAGCATCAGAAATATCAATATAACTTTTATTGGGGCGACAATCAAATTTTCCATAAATAATATAAATTTGTTCTCCAGATTCCAGCGCTCTCAATGATGTGGTATCTGAGGCCTTTGTCCGCTTCTTTGTGGAGATAGTTGGTCATTACTCTTTATTCATGGTTCCTGGGGAGCAGGAGGAGAGGACGCTCCTCCGCGATGCCTTTCGCAAATCCATCTCCTCCAAGAGTGTCCGCCGATTCCTGGAGGTCTTCATGGAGACTCAAACGTTTGGAGGCTTTACCCAAGAGAGAGAGATGAGGAAACAGGGAACCAAAGGTCAGTGAGTCCAATTTCAGGTTATTTGCAGTAACCCTGCTTTCCTGTTTTCTCCCTCAGTGCCAGTCTGTTCGTCTGCTCTGACTTATTGAAGACAACGCAATTGTTGCTTTAGGTGGCCTTTTTTTTATCAGTTTTCTTTATCTATACAGTGATTTAGCGAGGATGCAAATTAAAGTATATGTAAGCAACCGCCCTGCAAAACAAACCATTCAGTTTAAAATAAAAATGAAAGGCAAAACATTTGTGGATGCATATAAAAAAAAATCACATAATGTCTGTTCTCAGTTGCACAAGGAGCCCAGAGAGCTAGGGAAGGAGAAACGGTTGTACACTGGTTTTCCCGGTGAATGGTTGGGAGGGGGGGAGTGGTGTCAGCACCAGTCTGATAGTTGAGGCTGAGCTCCCTGCACAGCCAGAACACTGACCACACTGTGCTCTCATGCCTGGTGTTGTCAGTTTTTAGTAGAGGACTGGCAGGAACACCAGGTATTGCACACAAAGGAAGCACTACAAAGAGGACAGAATAATTTTTCATACAAGTACATGGTACAGCAGTCTCGTATCAGGAATATGAAATGTTGGGTTTACCTACTCTTTAAAGTGTGTCTAAACCCGAAAGAAAAAATATAATTTATTTCAGTTTGCTGATCCTTGGATATGGTGGTTCCATTCTTCTTTGTGTTTTTTTTTCCCCATTTACTTTTACCTAATGATCCTGCCAGTAATATACTTCCTATGCTAAGATGACATCACACATTCACTGTACTGTATCTATGGAAAAGTAGCATTGTCATCCTGGGACAGACTACTCCCTTTCTCCTCAGCATTATTACATAGATTTAAATAAGAACCTCTTAGTATAAAGAAATGGTAGTACCATCATTCTAGAAATCATTTAGAATAGAATTAGGACTGAAGGGACCCCAAGGACCTAGGAGACCAGGCAAAAAAGGGGGGCAAGAGGACTATATCGGTACTGTGTAAAGAGATAAACTCAAGGAGTAGTAGAGGTAAAAGATATATATCAATTTATTAACATGGTATCAAAAAGAGACAAACATGATTATAAAAATACATCAAAACAGTAATATCAAACAATGGACATATTGCGAGACCAACCATACAGGTCATCGGGCTGAGGTGGTCCCCAGACAGAGGATCACAGTGAAGAGAGGGGTCAAGCAACGTAGAATCTCGACTAGTTTCGCAACTGGGTTGCTTCGTCAGGAGAATTCTATAAAGAGAACACCAAATCGCTCGGAAGTCGCAGCCGACCGCAGAGAGAGCCTCCCACGGCGACCAAGGGGGACAACTGCGGAGGTGGACCTGTTTAACTGTGTAAAATTAGGAACTAAAGTACAAGGGCCCTAGGATCCATTTGCAACGTGAAAATAGTGCGGCGAGTGGTTACACAAGCCGTACAGTGATACTGTGTGTGGTTCAGAGATGGAGTCTGGTACGGTCTCGCTTATAGGGAGCAACTTGTTGCTGGGTAGAGCAACGCAGAGTCCTAGGGCCTGGTGTCCAACACATTGTTACATAGGGGAAGGTGTTCTGTAGTTCACAAGATGGCAGATAACGTTGTTTGAGATGAATAGTTCCATGCACAGGAACTTGGAAGCACACTGATTTACTGGTGGAACCGACAGGTACATTTCTGTACTTGCTAAAAAATGTTCCTTACCTGAAAAAGATGAATTGATAACTAATACTATATAGCACACACAGCACTTCAACACTACAGCATCCTATATAAAACCTTTTCTCAATGGGAGGAATACACGTTTTTTTCTTTTTTTCTTTTCCCTTCTGTGTAACAATTTGCAAATTAGTAAAACAGCAGAAACTATTCTTAAACAGAAGCATTATCGGTGCTTTGTACCCATCCTAATTTCCTGTTGTCTTTGTTGTTCTGATATGAAATCCCAACCCCTGAGAGCTTGCTGAGCAGCCCCCGCAGATGCCGACACAGCTGTGAGCACAAAGGATTCTGGGTGTGTACGGAAGATGCTGAACTCATCTGTTTGTTTGTATTTACAGGTCTGTTTGAGGTCAGGGCGCAGGAATATCTGGAGACGCTGCCGGGAGGGGAGCAGAGCGGAGTCAACAAGTTTTTCAATAGGATAGGTGAGCTGGAAAAAGGATAGTATTGGTCTGCTGAATGTCTCACTGTGTGCACCATTAGGCTTAGTGTACAAGGGACGTCTTGCAACCTCTCCGGAACGATTTGACTTGACAGATGGTAACCGATGTTTAAAAATGTCAGTTTTGCTGCGTTTACATGCCGTGTTTGCGTTTTTTAAATGTGTGTTTTTTATAGTCAGAAATTAAAACCGACTGTAAACAACACGGCTAAATGCGAATTGTCGCATTTACAAGCTGTTACAGGCGTTTTCAAATGCCTCTGAACATCGGTCCTGAACGCATCTTTTTTTGCTTTCCAAAAAAATGCTTTTAAACTCGACTGCCTAGAAACGACAATGAAACAACCCTGTGTACATGTACTGATAAGAGAACATAGAGGAGAGTTCAGGGGCAGCTGAAAAAAATGCCCAACTGCTCCTAAAAGAGGTTGTAAAAAAAAAAACTAAGACAAAGGCATAATGAGCTAGTATGCATTGCTGATGGGTTTTACTTCCTCTTCTGATCCCAGCAAAGTAAAAGCATCACATACTAGCCCATTATGTGCAACTTACCTGCACCCCTCTTCCGGGGCCGTGGGCTTTTTTTTTTCTTCATGAAAGTAGCTTTTTCACCCAAAAATTGCATTTGAAGGACCACTGTGCAAATACCATATGATATAAAATATTGCAACAATCGCTATTTTATTCTGTAGGGTCTCTGCTAAAAAAAAATGTATATAATGTTTGTGGGTTCTAAGTAATTTTCTAGCAAAAAATACAGATTTTAACTTGTAAGCAATAAACATCAGAAAAACGCTTTGGCGTGAAAGGGTTAAAATGGAGGTCTCCAAACTTGTCTTGCCTTTATCTGGGCCTTAAGACATAATTCCTGCCACTGACACCAACAATGGGGCACTATTGCAAAATTTAAGGATTTCTGGACAGCCGCACTCCAAAACTTGTTGCTTTTTATTGTAAAATAAAATCGGCTATGATTAAGCGCTAACGTTTAGTGCGAAACGCGTCAGTTTGTACCCCTTTTTGCTGTGGCATGTATCCTGTGGTTTTTTTTTTATTTTACAATAAAAGCAACAAGTTTTGGAGTGCGGCTGTCCAGAAATCCTTCCTTAATTTTGCATTATCCTATGCATTGCCAACACCCCTGGCTTCGGATCTGGTGAGGAGATTCCTAATTGGTATCGTTGAGCGGTGATCTTTTCTCTCTATTTGCCAATGGGGCACTATTCCTCCCACTGACACCAACTATTTCTCCCCCTAGAGCTGGCATTGTTTACGCCCACTGGGCACAGACCACTCCCTCCTGAAGTCGGAAGGACAGTAAACTGGCCCTTTCTTTAAAAATGTTGGAGATCCTTGTCCTAAGATGTCAGTCTAATTGTGTTTTGTATCTTGTTGTTGAGTTTTATAATATTTTCCTCCTTCTTTCCATAGGAAGTAAAATGTGGTTTCGTAACAAGAAATAAAACTGAGGATAGAAGACAGGACTTTTTTAAGTTATTAACACGTTGTCTCCACTTACCCGGATTTCTTACTGTTGGGAGGCTCCAAGAAAAAGGAAGCAAGGGGCCAATCTCCTTGCCTTGAGTGGCCCTTCTCCTCGACCCTCCTCACAGAACCTGTTTGGGCTCCCTCTGCTGTTTCATGCACTGGACAGACCTGATAAGCTCACCATTCATACCGCATCAGTGGCCACTATCTTTTGTTCTTTAAGGGATTTTTTTTTTTTCAAAACTTTATTTATATTAGAATTAAAAACAATCTTCGCAAGAAGACGGACTGATTTTATGACCTCTGATTGGGGATATTTAACTTTCCATTAAATCAGTATACTGGGGTGCAACATATCTGGAGGAGATATTTGGATACAAAGAGAACGTGTTTTTAAAGTTGAAGACCATATTGGGAATTGGTGTAATGAGCTTCACTACACGTAGTAGTGCCACGTTTTTAGCAGAATGTTGCTTCCTGTTGACAAAGACAAGAGTGCTCTGAAGATCATCTGTAGGTGTCTTTCACAAGATGGAACGAATATATGTTACCATGCTGGAACTGGTCCTCTGATGTCCATCTATATCTAGTGGCTAACTCACAGCAGCTGAAAGATGTTGAGAAGAATGACACGGGTTACGTTATAGTTCAGCTTCCACTCTTGTTTAATATCACAATTTCCACTTTTATTGAGCCGTATGAACTGAGCAGTTGATGGGAAGTGTGCAGTGAACAGGTCACGTGGCCTTTTTACTTGCAGTGGTTTTATCATGTGACCCATAAACTGCCACGTGTAATCATCAGTCATGTGCCTGTAATAGATCATGTGACCATTCAAAGTGCTCTTGTGACCTCTCCAATGGTAGCAAGTCATATAAATGTGAAATGCGCCTGAAAGCATCCACTCCTCCTTTGGACTATTCCTGTGCGCTAACAATTAGACGTGTCTTCTTTTGACGTACTCGGCTGACCCAGTATATTGATAACAAATCCAATGCTTTTCTGCGTTCCGTGGCGTTTAAATGTCTGTGGTACTGATTATGTCACACGGCAGTGCACAGAATCATTGTGTGACTTGCTGAGAACATTTTGTCTGTTGTGATTTTTGTTGTATCTAAAAGGTAGCATTAATTTTGATTCTGATTTGTCATTTTGTAAAAATTTTAACATGTTGGGAATTGCTGACAAGCCACCTGATGATAATGCCGGTACACCCACCTGAAACCATTGTTTTGTGCTCCCTATCATTTCGGACTGAGAAGAGGCTGCTAGATTAGCTGAAACATTTACGGCCAGTTCACACCAGAGAACGGTGCTGGAAAGGCGCGTTCTGTGTGAAATCGCACCTTGTGAGCACGTGCAAGGCGCACGTGGGTGCTAATTGTTCATGGCACCCCAAATGCATCTTGCACATTTGCGGCCGCCAAACTGCATAGTGCCACAGTACCATGCGATTTGACGTGGTGCAATTACCAAAAGTAGTACTTGCACTGCTTTTTGCATGTTCCAGTGCGTTTTGCAGACTGTTCAATTGAATGGGCTGGCAAAACCGGAATGCATGGGAACGCACACATTCCAGTGTGAACCAGCCCTTACTGCATCATTTTGTATAAGTCACTTTGAGGCTTATTTATCCTATGCCATGGGTGCAGGTGGAAAACCATGTGATGAAGGGGGTGTTGCCTAGTAAAACTAGGGGCTCTGCTGTCTGTCCAGATATATACAACACAATATACATAGCCCCATGTGGATCCTGCCTACTGCCAGCTTTCTCTGGCCTTCATATAGTAATTTTGCTAAAGAAGAAATTTTTCACAAATCCGTTTTATAAATCTGCCTATATTATACTTATTTGTGATGAGGTGTTCCCTGATTAGTCAGCACCTCCTTGGACTTTGCACCCCTTTAGACTTTTTCAACAGAAGTGCCAAGGGCAGTGTTTTCCAGTTTCCTGTATCAACCAATCAGAAATCGGCTTTCATTAGTGCCCTTGCTACCTGAACACTAAGCTAAATTAGCTATATTTTTGTAAAGCGGAGACTATTTTAGCAAGTAGGCCTCACACACACACTCGAGCTCAAAACACTGCTTTTACAGGCATTTGAGCTGTTTTTCTCTGCCTCTAAACTCCCCTCCATGTCCATGCACACTGTAGGCGTTTAGAGACCGGAACAAACTCACTTGTGTATTCAACAGAGGAGCGTTTTGGCAGGAAAAATACCTGACACGCCTAAACGCACAATAACGCCAGACTTTTTTAGCACTTGAGCATTTTTTCATTTCGGTGGCGAGAATAAATTCATATTCTGGCCAATGAAATGAAAAAACACCAAAGCGATTGACGCAATTAAACAGGCTTGGAAAAAATGCAGCATAGGAGTGTTCTTGCAGCTGCTTTTATCCTGCCAGGAGAAAAGCATTTAGAAGAGCCCCAATGTTCATGAGGCCTTAGTGCAAGTACCTCCATATGGTCTTCATACTGGCTTCCTGTAATACACTGCACAGTATGATTCATATGAGCCAGTAGTAAAACGTTAGATTGGCAGCCTGCATACAGCAATAAAGCTTGATTGGCCCATGGTATTTAAAAAGGATATTGAATCAACATTCAAGAAGGTCCTGTCCATTGAAGTTTCTTCCAGAAGAGGTCTGAATTTCATGTTTGTGGAATGTTGGGTGACCCCATCAAAGTGCCCCATATCGGGTGTCCCCCCTCAGAGTGCCACCCTAAATCAGGTGTGCTTTTCAGTGTCGTCCTACATCTGTTTTCTCCACAAGAACCCCCTTATATCAGATGTCTCTATCGCCATACCCCTTGTCTGGCCCTTTACATCAGATGTCCCCCATTACCGTGCCACCTTACATCGGGTGTCACCATTGAAGTTGAATGATGCTGGCCATCATTTAATCTGAAAGGCTGAGGACATAAAGTGGCAGAAAAAGTACTGCATAAGACAGCTGCTGGTTATAGGTACTTTTGCAGCAAAAGCTGCTTTTTTTTTTTACTTTAATTCTGTTTTATCCCTATGAAGGCTGACCTCTGGTTGCTACCGTCTACTGCTAAACACTGATTTTTGCGCTGTATTGTAAAACATGTGTTTTGTTACCATGGTGAACAGAGGTTTTGGAGATACGGGCGAGCTGTATTTCCTGTAGGAAATAAAAGCTGCCGGCCATGCTATCGGTTATTGTAACCATATGAGTCCTAAAATGCAGATTTTGTCTGATAAACAAGCCTTGCTGTAACGTGTCCTGTACATGATGGGGAGGGATGGTTCACAAGTCGATCCCAGCCTACTGCAAGCAGTTCATCTCCGCCTGTTCTCTCCGTCTGTTTGTAATGTGTACGTCTGCTTATAGGAAATACCAAAGATGGAAAAGGTCTGTTTTTTCAAGATTTTAAAAGGGGGGGGGGGGTTCAGACAGATGCAAAAAGGGAGCCATCTCTGTCTTTAAGGAAAGGTTGAGAGAAGCACTTGTTACCCATTCATACTGCCCTTACCACGACTTGTTATACCACAATTATTGGTTGGCGCAATGAGGTACCAGTCATTTCAAGTGGCACCCTAATTGTATTGCATTGCAGTGGAATATGCACAATACCATGGGTTGCAATGTGCTGCCATCAAATGGGAGCATGCACCACGTTTTGGCAGTGCAATGCATGTTGCGTGCTACAGCGCATGTACATCAGAATGAATGGCACCATATAGCACCAACGCAATGTGTTTTTGGGTAGATGCTGGTGGATTGTGCATTACCTGCTGGGTAATTTTAATCCAGGGCTCAGGTTGAAGAATGTCTGCTCCTGGGTTTCCAGCTCCATAATTTTTCTTGTTGATTTTGTATATGGAGAATTGTGAGACTAAGTAATTGAATATCACCAATTGATCCTTTGAGAGATGTCAGTTCATCAGGTGCCACGTAGAACTGAAATGTAATTTTTTGTATTTTTGGGGGTGGGCATGACCCTTTCTACATCACAGTACCAATGCACCCCTTTATAAGGAATATTGGTAGTTGATGCATGTAAATGGCAGAATACTGAAACCACTAATGAAGAATCCTGTGATCAGTTAGACTAGGGTTGGGTCACCAGCTTCTCTCTAGCTCGCAAGAAACGGGCCCCAGCACATTCTCGCAGGGAGTGTTGGGACTTGTATTTCACCAGCAGCTGAATGTGAATCTGCTGGCTGCCTAGACCCAAGCTAGATGGCGTCCTTTGTGGGACTTGCTGTGCACATGTGTTTTTAAAGTATAATATAATTCTATATATAAATACCAATAAAATTGAGCCTGTGGTTTATATAAAGATTGTTTGGTTCTTTTCAGATTTTACCTATTGTAGAAATAAATTTTATGTTAATTATTTGACTTTATTGAGCATTGTCTTTTTGATTTATGTAATTTTAAGGTGTGTGTGTGTGTGTGTAAACCTTAACAATGAACTTAACTTTTGGTGTGTTAAATATACAATTGAAAATGTTTTAAGTGCAAAAATACCTGTTGCTCCTGCCAGAATTCCTGTGAGCTCTGTATGTATGTGATAGTCCTTGACCAGAACCTCTTGGTGGAAATGAATCAATCTGGATCAAAGAGATGAACCCAAGGAAGGAGGAAAGAAGGACCCCCTACTTCAAGTGGATGTTGCGTGGTGGGAGGAAATACTCCACAAAAGGATGAAAAAGCATGATGGTGAAGCTTAAAACTTAGTCCAGCAGATCATGCAAGGAAAAAGAAACAATGCTCCAGATGGTGCAAATCAAAAAGATATGGTTTTATTATAATAAAACCAAACAAAATGCTGATAAAAGTGATCACAAAAATATAAAAGAGAATAAAAGCAATATGAGGAGTAGACGTACCAAGCCCTATGCGTTTCATCCTACTGGACTTCAACTGCCCCAGCTGAAGTCTCGTAGGAAGAAACGCGTAAGGCTTGGTACACCTACTCCTCATTTTGCTTTTATTCTTTTATATTTTTGTGATCACTTTTATGTCAGCATTTTGTTTGGTTTTATTATAATAAAACCAATCTTTTTGATCTGCAGCATTGTTTTTCTTTTTTCCTTGCATGATCTGCTGGACTAAGTTTTTTAAGCTTCAACATCGTGCTTTTTCATCCTTTTTGTGGGGTATTTCCTCCCACCAAGTAAGTGGTCCTTCTTCCCTCCTTCCTTGGGTTCATCTGTTTGATCCAGATTGATTCATTTCCACTGAGAGGTTCCGGTAAAGGACTATCGGGCTAAATCCAGGTTTACGTGTGGCTTTATCATCCAGCCTTTTGGACAAGTTGAGTGGGTCCTCCTCGGGATAATCCATGCTTTCACGATCTGCTGTCGCTGACAGGCAGATCCTTGGGATCCGGTAAGAGTATTTTACCTATCTCGTATAGCTGGGAGGAATGTCCTGTCTATGATGATCGATGTGGCCACATGTTTTTCACCTCTTCATATATTTACTAATGGACATTTAATTGTTGTTTTTCCCATTTCACATTTATGTGTACAATACTCATTTGAGTCTTTAGTCACTTCAGGTGACCTACGTTTTTTTCACCAATATTAGCGCTACATTTTTTCCTTATCACTTGTCCTGATGCTGTCTTCCTCCGATGTGTCGTCCCGCATCTGATGTCTCTTATGTAGCTGTGGGGCGTGGCCATCGGATGACCTCACCCGGAGAGCCTGCCACTTGTGACGTCACTAGGAAGCGGGCTCTCCGGGTGACGTCATCCAATTGAATAGAGCAAGGGTCATGTTGGCACAAAGTGCTGTCCTTTAAAATTAATTGAAACAAAGTGTTTTTATTCTCCATGTATTTCTATTTCTAACATAAGAAGCATACCCAATAATTGTGGGTTGTGCCGATTACGATAGGAAGAATGATTAATTCAACAGCTTAAATTGTCAACTAAATTCATAGGATAAATGCACAGGCTACAAATGCCATTAGTATGTGGAACAATAAAGAAAGAGTTACTGCTGGGGGCGCAGTGACAAGGCGGACTTTAAAAGGCAAGACTGGAAACAAAGGATTTAAAAAAATATATATATTTTAATTACAAAAAATAGAAAAAGATACATTAAAAACCATCTAAGGTGCAGAGTCTAAGTACGAACCAGTGTTCACCTGAGCTCCTGATGGTAGAGATGGGTTTTGCTGTGTTAGTACAAGGTTGTAGTCCTCAGGATCGCCCAACCAGGAGGTGAGGAAGCCAGGGTCCAGTAGCATATATAGCAAATAAGGATCAAACAGAAGCGTAGTCTGTAAACCAGCCAAAGGGTTGGTAACAAGTGGTTGCATGTTGGGATCAGGCAGAAGCCTAGTTGAAGAACAAGCCAAAGGTCTGTAACAAATGGTAGCAAAAATATGGATGGCAGCAGGGAAGACGAGCGTGAGATATTGGGTGGAGAGAGCATCTTGGGTAGCTCAGCAAGAAGAGTCGTTGCCAGACACAGCAACGGTCCCAGGTCCTGACACCTAGATTTAAACTTCTTCCAACGTTTTGGCCATCGTCAATCCCAAAAAAGCTGCCCCTCTCATATTTAATTGCAGTCCGTCTCTGCTATAGAGACGGTAACCATATGAAAATTCAGTCCAGTTCTCCATGAAGCCACTTATTAAGCTCCCTAAGTTCCTGCTGCCTCTCTAGTGTGGCTTGAGGTACGGGCAGTATTTATGAAAATACTGCCTTGGAGATCCTTTTCTTCAATATAGCTTCTAAGTCCTTGAAATCAATCTTCCTCCAATACCCTGTTTCCCCGAAAATAAGACAGTATCTTATATAAATTTTTGCTCCCAAAGATGCGCTAGGTCTTATTTTCAGGGGATGTCTTATTTTTCCATGAAGAAGAATACAGTACACATTTATTGTTGAACAAAAAAGGAAATTTATTACCTGTATACGAAGGGGGGGGGGGAATTACCATTTTAGTAACCCCTTCTGATCCTCCTGTGTCATTTTGATTCCCCCCTCTGATTCTCCTGTGTAATTTTAAGTGACCCCCCCTCCCCCACCCCTGTGACAGTGGGCACCTTCACCAGACATTCCCCCCCACCTCAGTGTGTCCACACAATGTGCCAACTCCTGCTCCGCGATACTCGCTATCTAATTGTGAGTCGGCCAGACTCCGTCAGGGCAGAGCGAGTAGCAGACAGCAGCTTGTCCTGGCGGCGACACAGGCTCTCTGATGAAAAGAGACCATGCTCTTTCTGTCTGCTCCGTCTGCGCTGCGTGTCAGTGGCCACCGCTACGTTTCAGGGTACAGAGTTACGGTAGCTTCGGGGGGCCTTATTATCGGGATGCCTTATGTTCAGGGGAGGCCTTATTATTGGGGAAGTATTATTTTCGGGGGATGCCTTATATTTCAGCGAGAGGCAAAACTGTAAGTAGGTCTTATTTTCGGGGGATGTCTTACTTTCAGGGGAAACAGGGTATTATCGTTTAGTACCAATATGTACCATGACAGCTGGGTGTTCCCCAGCCCCATCCCACAATCTGTTCATGAAATCTTCAATGTTTTGAACCTGATCCCCCGGTAAACACACTGTTCTGCGATAATGGTCTTTGTGACAGATTGCCATCTCTATCCTTCCAATAACTGAGTCCCCTACCACCAATATCTGCCTATCCTTTCTTGTAACTTTACTGGAGAAGATGTTCCTCTGGTTCTGCTGGCATTTTGGTGGAGTCTCAACATGAACGTCACATTCTGGTGGAGCCTCAATGTGAATGCCACATTCTGAAGAGGTCTTAATGTGAATGCTACATTCTGTTGGAGTCTCGACATGAACATCACATTCTGTTGGCATCTCAACGGGAACTTTACATTCTGCAGGTGTCTCAAAGGGAACTTCAGATTCACAAATGTTGGTTGCCTGGCAATTAAGCCATCCCACTAAAATTTTAGTGACTCGGTGAGCTGGCAACAAGTTTTTTCAGCGGTGTGATGATATACTTGCTGGGAGTATGCTATCTGCAAGGAGGGAATCTCTGGTGCCCATGGATGCATATTTGTGTTAAAGCCTTCCCTTTTTGCACTGCACATATGAATACTTGGCAACTGTCTTGGAATTCCAGGACAGTCACGCTTTATTGTATGCTGTCCTGCCATGGCTCAGTTCCGAGATTGGAGGGGGGGATAGTGGCAAATGAGACTCGCTACTTCAGAAGGAAGCTTTGGGTGTGGAGGGGGGGATGCTGCAGACGGGAGACTACTTCTTCACTACCGCAGTGATCTGCAGCACTACAAGTGCGTTTGGTTGTAGCTCTACATGTACAGCTTTTCTTATATTGCTTCAATTAAAGTATGGCATTGGTTTAATGATATGCCTGTTGTAGAACCACTCCCATTTTAAATGAATGCCCGCCCCTAATTAAAATACATTTTGGGGTTCTCTTTTATTTCCATGTTGGACATTTCTGGCAGTTGGTTGGTACTGAGGTCATCAGTCCAGCCTGTTATAAATGAATGCAAAGCTTGTTCAAAAAAGTCGTTTTTTTTTTTTTTTTTTTTTTAACAAGCTGGTGACAGGTAGAGAGAGAGGTGGGGGTGGGGTGACGACTTGGCTCCCTGTATACAGTTTCAAGAATTACTGTTTGCTGATTTTTGAATCAAGAGAAGCAGATTGGTGTTTTACAAGACAAAAGCCAGCAATGCCCATGGCAATCCTTGTACATATGTGTTTTGTTTTTTTTTACATTTTTTTTCCTTTCGTTTTTAATAGCCTTTGGCTGCTAAACTTTTATTTTTTTATTTTTTTAATCTTTCACTACTAAATATATTTTCTGTGTTTTTTAACCGGCAAATCAAATGTTTTTATTTTCATTCATGAACCGTTTCATTGCCAAACAAAGATTTATTTATCCTTTAATTTTTTAACCCTTTCACTGTCAAACCAAATTATTTTCCTTTTTAACCCTCCCTCTCCCCATTTTAAGCCTTTCCCCACCAAACCAGGTTTTTCCCATCTTTTTAACCCTTTCACTATCATACCATATTATCGCCCCCCCACTTCTCGCCCATATATTAAAGTATAACTAAGGCTGCGATTCCATCCCGTGATTTTAAATGACTGCAAAACGTTAGACGCGTTTGCGACGCCATTACTTCTAATGGCACCGCACTTGCACTGCGATTTTGCTACAATAGTCGCATGGTAAATCACTCTGCATCCACGGCAAATCACAACGTGCCTCTCTGTCACCCAAAAGAAGCTCATGTTCCTTTTTGCTATTGCAGCCCAATTTACTACGCAACAATCACGGTGCAAGTGCCATTACAAAAAATGGCATGGCAAATGCGTCTTGCACTTTGCAGCCATTTGAATTTGTGGAGCGGAATCAGGGACATTAGCAGAATTATTACACTGTATGCACTGTATGTTTGGCAGTGTCTGTTTTATGCACAGGTGGTACTGCTGTGCAATATATATGAGGGTGGTAGTGAAAACAATCAGAGGTGGTGTTGTGAGCTGGGATTTTAATACATCTGGCTACCATCCCCATTTTCAGGAATTCTGATTTTCAAAAGTTCCCAGGTATACATATGACCCCCAAATCTAACACCTCCCAGACTCCCAACAATAACCATCCCAGTGTAACCCAATACAAACACGATTCCATAAATGTACCCTCTCTGTAATTCCATCCCTTACTTAACACTAACCCTACCTTTACCCCAAGAACTAGCCCTTCCTATAGTCCCATCCAGGGCTTTTTTTCAGGGGGAACTTGGGGGAACTCAGTTCCACCACCTTTGGCTCAGACCCTTTGGCCTGCTCACCACAATCACTTGTAAACACAGAAGTCTGGTTTCTGTGTTTACAAGCAACAGCTCTGCACTCTGTGTGTAACCCCCTGAACTCTGCACTCTGTATGTAATGCAATTCTGGTATTTAATGCCCCTTTAAGACCCTTCTACTGTTTGTGAAATCTGAACGGGTCGTGGTTGAGTTCCTGCACCTATTTTCTGGAAAAAAAAAGCTCTGGTCCCATCCCAACCCTAACACTATCCCTCACAATAATAGTCCATATAACTTGCCAACTCTTACTCTAGCCCTTCTTTGTTTGCATAATCATCTCTCTTTCGCCAAAATCCTCTGTCCTGAAGAGTTCTTGCATTGAAAGATCTCAGCCCAGGGTTCCCAGCATGGGAATCTCCGGTATTGGCAGCTTTATGAAAGTATTGAAGCAAAATAGTTTACAATGACAGCCAGGTAACTAGCATTTTTTAAGCAGCAGAGGCACTCTCTGGGCCTATTCACAAGTACACCCTAAAACACACAAAGCATGGAAACTCACCTGCTCTATGTGTGGTGTAATTCAATGTAAATGGCACCACAAAGCATTGTACAGTACAGCCCTACACACAACTCACCATAGTGCTGTGCAACGCAGATACTGTGTGCTCTGCATTTTTTCATTCTTTGTAGGGCATAGGCATAACTAATAAACTGCTTTAACACAACACATGTGCCACACAGTGCTTTAAACCACCATGACAGAATGGTTTAGGGTGAATGGGCTTGTAATGTTTCTTCTCCACTAGGATGTCTATGTCAGATTCAGGCCTGAAAATTCCTCTCAGCAGCCTAAGCTCCTCCATTTTGTTTTGACTTCAGGGCTGTTGTAACATGCAGGCCTGCATCAATAACAAGCAACCCTCAGGGGATGGGGAAATCGGGACAGAAACACAACACTGTAGCCAAGGTGCCCGGATTGCATGTGTGGATATCATTTGTCCTTTCCTGTCAGAGGGTGTAATTAGGTCCTTCAAACACATCAAATATTCCCTTTTTTTTTTCCATTTCCTTTCTGTGCTATCATTTTCTCACACACGCTTCCTATTATGTAACTGCTAGGAAAGGATTCCCGCACCATTATCAAATATTAGCACAATATATATATATATATATATATATGATTTTTTTTTTTACAACAAAAAAAAACTCTTAAGAGCCGGTTCACACTGGGGCGGCACGACTTCGGGGGTGACCCGGCAAGGCGTCCTGAAGACGACTTCAGAGGCGACTTTCAAAATTACTTCTGTATAGAAGTCAATGCAAGTCGCCCCCAAAGTCGTACAAGAACCTTTTTCTAAGGCTGCATTCACATCTGAGCGACAGCCGCGTTCGCGTGTAGCGGCGTATTTTGCCGCGAGTACAAAACTTTCATTTTTTTTTTTTTTTTCCCTCAAAGTCTTCCCATTGCTGTCAATGGAAAAACGCCTATGTCGCCTGAAAAAAAGGGTCCGGGACTTTTTTTCAGGCGACAGGCGTTCGGCGTCTATGAGATGTGAACCATCTCCATAGACAGCAATGGGAATTCTCCCCTCGAGGGACAGAAGCGTCCGGCGTCGGGCGTTTTGTCGCTCAGGTGTGAATGGGGTCTAAGTCGGAGCGACTTGACGAGTCGCCCCAGTGTGAACTGGCTCTAATTCAATACAAATTTATTTGTATATAAAGTGCAAACAAAACAAATAATTTACAATATAATTACTGGTTCAAAAAAAACTTTTATTTTTTAACATTGGGCTGCAATTAAAAAAAAACAAAAAACTGTCCTGCTAGATTCCAGCTATTGTTTATCGAATGGGGTTAAAAAAAGAAAGGTAGGGTCTGATTGGCTTTTATGAACAACACTGATACTTTTCTTTCAGTTACTTTATATGTAAGGTCTTGGAGGACATACAAGCACAATGTAACAAGAAAATTCAATGCAGTGTATCTCCAGACAAAACTGAAGCTTGGAAGCTTCTGCGTATTTTAGCTGTTCCAGCACTGAAATGAAAGCCCTAGGCGATGTACTTTCCTGCCCGGCTGGGGGAAAGGGGGGCACAGTAAAAATGTAACTGTCACTAAATACAACCCAAGTGAATGGTTCCACACCGCAGCCAAATGCAATGCATGATGTTGCGGTATAATGGTGCAGCCTTTTCAAGGCTGAAACAGCCAGTAAAGAGGCAACGTAATGCCTCCCAAGCAGCCTGTCAAACACCCTCTGAAAAGCAACTCACTGCAGATAGTTCTTCAGAGGGCAGTGGCAGTGTTAATGAGCACCCAGTATAATCTGAGATCAGTTCTCCCAGTCTAATCAGTGGGCCTCTACATTCTGCTTATCAGGAGATTCTGTTAAAGTGCAGGGACAGCCATCACAAAGCCCTGATAATAACACTGAGATTGCTGATCTCCTACTATAAACAGTCAGCAGGGTCTGTATTTTCTCTGCAGGAGACAGCCAGAGAGTGGAGACAAGAGAGGCTCTCACCTCTGGACTCAAGGTCAAACTGACCCTGCTTTGGAGAGATTCCCCCTTACTTCCTGTTATGCCTCTAGGATCAAACACTGCGCCAGCATAGGGCTGCTTAGGCAGCTGCCTTAGGGTGCCAGGATGAGGAGGGGGTGGGATCTTGATTCTTAACCACTTCTCGCCTAACCAATGTATTTATACGATCGGACAGGTGCTCTCCAGTTCCTGGTTGTCCTCTATCTGGTGCACAGCCGTGCAATCTGATCACCACCACCGGACACAGCGGATCACAGTGTTTGGTACCAAGCTGTTGTGATTGGCCCTGTACCATATGATCTCTGTGACTAATAACAGCAATCAAGTAACAAGTAAACACAACTGTCGTGAATGACTTTCATTCATGACAGTTTGCTTACTACTGTGATCTGCTACAGTGTTCACATGGTACAGTGCAAATTACAGTGGCCCTTTGCCATGTGATAGCTGTAGCCAATCACAATAGTAAACAATGAGTCAAGAATGAAGTCCAATTATGACAGTTAAAACGATTTCTGTTACAGTGATCATCACTGTAACAGCAATCATAGCGAAAAAAACACCCAGATTACCTTCCCAGAGTAGTACACTGTGGTGACACTGCACTATGCTGGTGACAGCATGTAAAATAAATAATGGAAAAATAATGCACCTTTGCCTGTGTAGGCATAAAATCCTTACAGCGGTCCTTTTCTAGGATAGGAAGTGAAGAAAAATCCTCCCAATAGGACACAGCAGGAAAAAATACCTGACCGAGGTTTCAAACATTTCTTATTCTTTCCAAAACTAAAACAATATTCTTTATATACATACAGTAGTTTAATTTTACACAAATGCTAATTGCACATCATACATATGACCAAAACATACTCGGATGAATTAGACATTTCTCACAACTCAAAACTAAAGTTTCAAGGTAACAGCATAGCAGGAGCAGTTCTTATTAGATCTTCCTCTATGCCCTTTATCTCCTAACATTTCCCAGAAGCCTTTGTTCTCCCAATTTATCTCGGGTCCACGTCATCTTCCTGATCTCCTCCCAGACTTTGGTAGAAGTTCCCTACAAATGAAGAAAAAGAGAATATGAAAATCACACTACTCTCTATCTGCCTCCTTCGTTTACTGGTGAAAATGGTCCGCAGGTCCAAGAGCCATGCTGACATGATTCTGTCACCGACCTGTATTGCTGGAAACACCCTTGAAGTAGCACGTTCCTTGGGACAAGTTACATGTAAATAAGCCCAGGCATCCTTCACAGTCTGAGGGGCTCTGACATGATCGCCATAAAATGTCATCACATAGTGCCTGAAAAACATGAGGATGATAAGAGTTACACAAGGATGAGGAATACAGCTGTATACCAATCATAAAACTGGAACAGACACAACATTGGCTTTGTGCTAAATCTTAAAGTGGATGTAAACCCCCACATATATATATAGTGAAGAGAACATCCTCAGATGATACACAGAGATTAAACAAATACTCCTACATAAGTTTTACTTCTTTATCTGCAGCCTTCACTTCCCTACACCCCTTCAGAAGTGCAGATGCTGTTAAAATTCTTTCTTCAGCTGTCAGGAGCACAGAGGAGGGGGTGGAGAGACTGCAGTAACAGTGTGTGAGAGCTGATTGGAGGAAAGAGACACCCTCTCCACACAGCAGAAGAACTATGGGCCAGATTCACAGAGCAGATACGACGGCGTATCTGTTGTTCTATCTATGTGACTGATTCATAGAATCAGTTACGCATAGATAGCCATAAGATCCGACAGGTGTAATTATTTTACACTGGCGGATCTTAAGATGAAATACCGCGGCCACTGCTGGGGGGAGTTTGCATCGTAAACCAGCGTCGGGTATGCAAATTAGGAGTTACGGCGATCTACGACGGTTTTTCGCGTTCGCTACGTCGCCGCTAGTCTAGTTTCCCGTCGCAAAGTTAGTCGTTTTTTTGGTGCCTTAACTTTACACAGCAATCGTATTGCTGTACGTATAAAGTATGGCCCTCGTTCCCGGGTCGAAATTTAAAAAATAACGTTGTTTGCGTAAGCCGTCCGGGAATACGGAATTACGCTACGCGCGTCGCCGTTCGAAAAAATGACGTCACTTTGCGCAAAGCACGGCGGGAGTTCGGAAACGGAGCATGCGCGATAGGTTCGGCGCGGGAGCGTGCCTAATTTAAATGGCACACGCCCATTTGAATTGGCCCGCCTTGCGCCGGAGGCCGCCGGCGTAGGTTTTCATCGCAAGGGCTTGGTGAATCAGGCACTTGCGATGAAAAATTGCGGCGGTGTAACGTATCTACGATACGTTGCGCCGCCGCTCAACTATGTGAATCTGGCCCTAAGTTCTGAATAGTCAGGCTCATTCTGGACTCTTCCCGCCTCCCTCGCGACACAAATTTGATCTCATGTTCTCAGAAGTGACTCATGCTGATAACAGAGGAACGAAGCACCAGAGAGAAACTGCAGATATACTGTATGTGCTGTGCTCAGATTCCATGACTGAGGTTTACAAGCACTTTAACCACTTCAGCCCCTGGAAGAATTTACCCCCTTCCTGACTTTTTGCGATTCGGCACTGTGTCGTTTTAACTGACAATTGCGCAGTCGCTCGACGTTGCACCCCAACAAAATTGATGTCCTATTTTTACCCACAAATCGAGCTTTCTTTTGGTGGTATTTGATCACCTTTGTGCTATAAACAAAAGAAGAGGGACAATTTTGAAAAAAAACAAAACAATATATTTTACTTTTTGCTATAATAAATATCCTATTTTTTCCTCAATTTCGGCAGATACGTATTCTTCTACATATTTTTGTTAAAAAAAAAGCAAAAATCAATAAGCGTATATTGATTTGATTTGGTTTGCATTTTTATTATAATTTTTTTTACTAGTAATTGACGGGGATCTGTGATTTTTATCGTGACTGCGACATTATGGCGGACACATCAAACCCTTTTGACGCTATTTTGAGACCATTATCATTTATACAGCGATCAGTACTATAAAAATGCACTGATTACTGTGTAAATGAAACTGGCAGGGAAGGGGTTAACCACTAGGGGCGAGGAAGGGGTTAAGTGTGACCTAGGGAGTGATCCTAACTGTGGGGGGGGGGGGCTACCAGTTACACAACAGAGATCACTGCTCCCAATGACACAGAGCAATAGATCACTGTCCTGTCACTAGACAGAACAGGGGAATGCCTTGAACAGTCACGGAGAGTGCGGCGGGCGCGGCTTCTTACAGGGGACGTACAGGTACGCCCATTTGCCCACCGCAGTCATTCTGCCAACGTAAATCGGCGCACAGCAGTCGGCAAGTGGTTAAAGGTGGAGGAAAAAAAGAGGAATGGCGGCACTAACCAGAAAGGTAGTTTTATTTTAGGTCTATTAAGAATGAGGACACATCCTGCACACACATCTCCTGTGGTTTCAGCAAACACGTTTCACACACCTGTGCCGCGGACCGTTTTCATCGGACATGTCCGCTGGCGGATTTTGGTCTGATTTTTGGTACACACCATCAGACCAAATTTCCCGCGGACAGCGAATGCGGTGACGTGGCCACGCCGTCGCCGCGGCGACGTGCGCGACCCTGGAAGGTCAATGCTCCCACGCATGCGTTGAATCACTTCGACGCATGCGAGGGCTTTCGGCCGAGCAGACATGTCCGGTGAGTTGTACAGACGACCGAACATGTCCGACGGACAGGCTTCCAGCGGACATGTTTCTTAGCATCCGGTCGGCCGTACAGACGACCGAACATGTCCGCGGAAACATGTTCGGTCGTGTGTACGAGGCCTTAGAGGGAGATGATGTCAGGATCCTAGGTGATTCCAAAGGCAGATTTCGTGGGACTGCATAGCAACAGGCATTTCCAGATGAGTAAAACATTTTTTTTTTTTTTTTTTTTTTTATAGGTCTAATGAGCACAATAATGAAAAAAAAAAATTTGGGATGGAAACTCCACTTTAAATTGGGAATAAAGCTCTCCTAACGTAAAGGCGAACATTCACTGCGAGATTTACCATCCCTCTACATTACTATGTCCCCATTCACACCTAGGCGTTTTGTCGTCTGTAGTGTGACGCCGCTGCCGCCAGAGGGCTGGAAACACATTGCCCTCTATGGAGATGGTTCACATCTCCACGCCGGACGCCGGACGCCTGTCACCTGAAAAAAAGGTCCCGGACCTTTTTTTCAGGTTGCTTTCGGCATTCGGGGACCATCTCCATAGAGGGGCACATCCTAGGGGCACATCTAGGCGGACAATCGCGGCGTTTTGTCGCCGCAAATCGCGGTACAAAACGCCTCTATTTGCCGCCGCAATTCGCGGGACAAAACGCCGCGATTTCGTCCTCCTAGATGTGAATGGAGCCTATGTCCCACTAATGTGATATCAATGTAATCAGCAGACTTTTGTTGATTATATTTTGCAGTAAATATAAGGGGGGGGGGGGGGACACAAATTATGCAAATGTTAAATTGAGAAAAAAATAAAGGAAGATGCATGTTTTCTAATTTGTTTACTATTTATTCCTAATAAAACCATGGTAACAAAATTATATGTATCCAGAATTTCCAACCAAATTAAAGCCCTAGCTGTACCCACCCAAAAAAATGCATAAAACTTTACACTGCAAAACTTAAATGATATAATGTGCGGAACCAAGACATTGCCAAAATGAAGGATAAAATGTTCATGGATGAGGGGGTTTTAGGGAGAAAAAGGCCCAGAGACCAAACAGGAAGTTTTTAACCACATATTTGTGGCATACAAGACATTGGCCCAGTTTATAGCACTGTTACTGTCAGTGTATTAATCATTGAATGTTGATGTTTTTTTTAAAATAAATTCAGTGTTATATTATGTAAGCGTTTGTAATGCCGTTACTCACAGAGTATTGAGAGAGATATGAAAATTGGAGGAAGAGGAGAGGAAATGTGATGATTGATGTGGGATATATACGTGAGCTGTCAGACCTCCTAACACATTCGAGGTCATATTGCATCTGGTGATTGTTCTCGGTGGTGAAGGAGAAACACACGTGGTTCATTGTAGAAATTATTAAACTCTTCAGTGAAAGAAATTGTTCTATTGTTTTTTGGTCTTTTGCGTTGTTGGAATTTTATTTTATTTTTTTCAATGTATTTCAGCAATATTTTTCACTTGTTTTGTAGAGTTATTATCTTGATACATTTGTTACATATGGGGGTCTATTAAATTAATTAAAATGTAATTAAAAAATATGCCTGTCATGAATAATCCTGTATTTTGTCTAATATGTTTCTTATGATTATACAAACAGAAATAAGCACACAACCCAAATATTAAAGTGCAAGAGTGAAAAAAGTAAGTGCACACACATAAAAAATATATATATAGTCTCTATAGTGAAAAAAAGGGTCCAGTGTAACAATGCACACACAGAAAAATATATATATATCAATGCACACAAAAATATATTGTAAAAAACACAGTGCAAATAAATAAACCAAAGTCTTAACTACCCAAAGGGTAGTAAAAAACGGTATGTAATATAATAAAGTCCCAAAAATATATAAAAATATAAAAAAAGGTTAACAGCAGGACATTTCCAGGGATCAGTTCACCGATCGCTGCAGTACTCAATGCAATATCTGGAAGAAGCTTGGATCTTATTTTCAGCCAAAAGGATGTCAAATTACTGACTCTTACCGAATAAGATGGACCTCGGTTTAGTTTTTTTTTCATTTTTTCTTCACGTGGGTTTAGCGTAGAGTTTTTCTTCTTTTTGTCTTATTTCCTATGATTGTCAGCTCCATCTTGTGGCCATAATATAGCATTTTGCTTTTTGAGGTATTTCAGGAAAATACCACATTATGGCCAATAGATGGAGCTGAGGATCAAAAGAAATTATGTATTAGGCATAATGCTGCATTATTTGTGACATAAACTGAAATGTAAAAAGTTGTGACTGTCTTGCCAAGCAATGAAATGAGCACATGCCAAGCTAAAAGGCTAAAAATCACCAATACACTAATTGCAGTTTTTGCCATTGGAATCTGTACTCCGAGCACCAGCTACGTAATCTAGTTCAGCCATGCCTTTAACTTTTGGGCATATTCACCACGTACATTGCCCCTAAAGTTTTTTTTATTACATTTTTTTAACTATTGTCATGCACACTTGTTTTGGTATTACACCCATAGGCTGTGCGCTTTTAAATATGCTAACAGCACCAAAAAATATTGAGAAAATCACATTTTTTTGTAGGCCATATCTTAGTTTGAACACTGGAGTGCACTTTCCATAGCAAACAGTCTTTCTGAAAAAATTCTGTACATATTCACACAAATCATAAACAAATGCTAAATTCGAATGCTGGTCATCTGTGATCTTGCACACATACATTGCCTTACCGTGTCCTGGTTGAAGGTTCCATGATCACTTAGGTGTTTAAACAATTGAAGGTTCTGATCACTGGCAGGTCTCTGTAAATATTGACGTCTTTCTCTGCGTAATAAATTCACCCCAAACGCATGTCCGAGTCCTCTGTCCCTCAAAGATGGCCTCTTAACTAATGAGTTCTCAGCTGATCCCAAATCACCAGTTTCTGATTGGCTTGGTGTCCTCTTGCTTTTCCACAACAACCCACTGGCATTTCCATAGAGTGTCAGCTCTGTGACTAAAACGGCCATCCACATCAATGTGAAGGAGGCCATCGTCTGCTTTGGTGTCTCAAAAGTTTTTGCTACTTGAGGGTCTACTGTCTTTTTCATCTCACTTCACCCTTAAATATGCTCCAACTTCCTTGTTTACCCTTTGATGCACCTGCATACGTGCCCTTTAAGTGGAAACTTCGCTCCCATGACATCACCTTTCCAAAAGCACAATGTATACATCCCCAAACATGCCTGTTTTTCCGACATTCCATAAAGGAGGAGGTGAGGTCTAATCCTCCCTTGCGGACACCAATTTGTGTTAGTCACCTCTTGTAGGATAAAGAAGATGGAGGGGTTTCTTGGAGTCATTTGATAACAATGCATCAACAACCTGTGCAAATAAAGCATGGATGACAGCATGGTGGCAATTATCCGCCATTAGATTAAAAAAAAAGATCTTGTTTGTTCTGGATACTGTTGCTGGTATATTGTCATACCTGAGATTCTTTTGTGCCTACACTAAGCCACTCAATAGGATTCAGGATATTCAGGGTCAGCAGATTACTACAGTTCTGTTGTGGGGATAGTATGTTCTGCAGGGTGACCATACAAATATAGGGTCACTTCACCTAAATACTTGCTTTGGTTTTGGATGGATGCTGGCAATCTAAGTCACCAAATGGCTTTTTAACCTCCCTGGCGGTATGATTCTGTCTGGAATTACGTACCAAAAGCGGTACAATTATTTTGCATGGAAATTCTGCGTTTTATACTGTAGGCCTGCAATTCTTAGGAATAACTCACTTAAATCTGTCCAAACAAGAGTCTAATAGGCATCCCCGGTATGATAAAGTTTTAAACACAAAATCATAAAATTATAATATAATAAATAACTATAAATAATTATAACAAATGATAATGTAATTATAATAAAAATTATTCAATAATGTAATCAAAATCACTGAAATTTGCTCAGTTGCAGAATTGTCGCTGTCATTACTTTTATTTTTTTATGACGGATTTCCCCACAAACCGTTGTCGCACAATTCTGCAAGTGATTATAATTTATTATCGCTGTTTTCTAGCTGCTCTAAAATCACTTTTGACATAAAGGGACACTTTTGGTTGCTATGGACAATATACAGTTTGCAGGCACAAAAAAAAATGTTTTTATTATATAAAACTACATGCAGGACACAGGGCAGACCACTAGGGACAAAGGAGGTGTGTATTTTTTACATACTGTATGTAATGTGTTTGTTTACTTTTTTTAATTTGCCGTCGGTCTCCGCCCCCGTGCATCGTAACGTCGCCGGGAACGGAGATCGGCGGCACGCGGGCACTGTGTGAGTCGAATGGAGGACGCCGCTCGCTCACACAGCGGGAATGCATCGTTGGATCCAGGGACAAGGTAAGTACAGTAACCCTGCCTGGAAAAGGTAAGCCAGCGTGCGCTGCAGGCTCTGCACATCTACCCCGAGCGTGACTCGGGGTTACCGATTTTTGCATTGAAAAAGAACTCCGAGTCACGCTCGGGAATACCGCTAAGGGGGTTAAAACTGAATTCCAAAATAAGCAAATATAAGTGTCATGTGTATTCTTACTTGCATCACGGTGTGCTTTGTGTATTTCTTCCAGATCTGTGTAGTAATTCAGTGTGTAGGAGCTTCCTGTAATAAAGACTGGTCACTGCTGCTCTCTCTCCTTGTGTAGGATGACTGGTCTTGTCTCCGCCCCCTCCTGTAGTTTTCTGCAGGCAGCCTGTAGTGTGTGGAGCTACTGAACAGGGTGGGTGGGCTATGAACAGCACAGTGCTGATGTCACCACTACTTTTAAAATATAATAACTGGGTTTGAAAAAGCATTTAGAGCACACAGTGTTTTTATATCCTTTCTGGATTTGAGGAATAGATTTAAATATTTTTTTTTGCGCCTAGAGAACAATGTTAAAATAATTAATACACTAAATATTATCACTACAGGTATTGGCCCCATACAGTTACTAGAATACAATAATTTTCACTATAGTGGACCTTTAGAGCCCATTCACACAGGGGCGACACGACTCTTTGGAGGCGACCTGGAAGCGACCTGAGCCCGCACCACAGCGCGACATGGGGCAACTCACAGGGTGACTTCAAGTCGCCTCCAGGACAGGAGGCTTTCCAGTGGCCAATCACACTTGAATCAGCTCTGTGGGAGGGGTTTGCCCTAAAAACTATTTTCACTTCCTAAAAAGTCGCTGCAGTAAAGCCAGTGATCTGACTTCCGACTGAGGCGACTTCCATTGAAATCAATGGGTACAAGTCGCCTAGAAGTCGGATTGAAGTAGTACAGGAACCTTTTCTGAAGTCTGAGCGACTTCAGTAGTGTACATTAAGACAGTTCCATTCACTTCAATTGCTTTTCTTAACAGCGCGACTTGGGGCGACTTCAAGTTGGATCCCAAGATGCCCCTGTGTGAATGGGCTCTTAAGTATAGGTAATGCAATGTACTTTATTCATCCTTTGTTACTTTTTTTTCCATCTTTTGTATATTTTATTCAGCTGACCAGGGCAGTCCTTGCTAAAGACAGTTCTCAAGTAACAAAAAGGTCTGAATCTGCCAAAATAAACATAAAGGAATCCTGTGCTGTGGAAATATATATATATATATATATATATATATATATATATATATATATATATATATATTTAATCAATTTATTGTAGCAATTCTATTGAAATTATGTCATTTATTCACATTAATTGAGGAAAAAATATACTTTATATGTACAATGTAATTTTTTTTTAAGCCACAATTGTTCCTTTATTAAAGCACAGCAAATCTAATACAACTTAAATTTTTTTAGTTTTAGATCTACAATCGTCATCAATTGAAATGTTCTGATTAAACAAATATGTGCTGTTTGAGTATTGCAACGCCACCTGGTGGAAGATGCAAGAGCAGCAGGATCTATCATTCTGTCAAACACAGGAGACTGTTGCTGCATTTAAAAATTCTGTTAACTGAATTTCCTTTTTTTTATACCGGAAATACATTTTTTCAGTCTTAAAATATATATAAAGCCATTTTTTTGTGTTGGATAGGGTAGAAAATGGTCACCACAATACATTGAGAGGGTTAATCTCCCCAATGGGAACAAAGACAACAATAAAAACCCGACAGAACCATTCCACACTACCTATCACAAAAAAAAAAAATACTTTGACTAAAGCCATATTTTAAATTTGAACTTCCGGGAATTAATAAAAGGCACAAATATAATACAGATCTGTAGTCGATTAAGTAATAGTAAAAAAAATATATAGGATTTTTGGTTTCCTGTAAAAACCCTTTTCTTGGAGTACATCAGAGGACACAGGGTTTCTTCATATTCATAACTACTTGGGTTATGCTACCACCTACAGTAGAACACTGGCCAAGAAGAAAGGCAGGCTTCCCTACCCACACAAAAAGCACCTCCCAGCAGAGCCCTGCCTCAATTTTATAGCGAACATTAAGGAACCATACAAAAAGCAGAAGGATTCATCTGTCCTATCATGTACTGAAAGAAAAAAAAATCATTGCTCTGAATATTGACTATGGCTTAAAGGGATGCAGTGTGCATGAGTTAAGTAGTAAATAATGCAAAGATTCACAAGTAAGTGACACAGAGTTCAGAGGTCAGGAGTAAGTGGCGCAGAGGTCAGGAGTAAATGATGCAGAGTTTAGGGTTCAGGAGTAAGTGACTCAGAGGTCAGGAGTAAGTGGCGCAGAGGTCAGGAGTAAATGACACAGAGTTTTGGGGTCAGAAGTAGGTGACAGAGTTAAGGGGTCAATAACAAGTAATGCAGAGTCCTGAGGTCAGAAAAATCCATCAGACCATTCTCATCGGATTGACCGATCGTGTGTACAGGGCATAAGTCTTTATTTGAATTTTATGCTGAATCTCAATAAAATGTAATAATTAAAAACAAATACAAAATAAAGATATACATTTTTATTCAGTTTTTTGGCTGGAACTTTACATTAAATACAAGAATAAAATATGCCGAATGTTTATTTCACCCCTCAATAATTGGGCAAATTATTGAAACTGAGGTGAATGTAAAAAAGAGTTGGACTTCATACTACAAAGTGATTCAAAATTTCAAGTGGAGTAACTGATACATAACATTCTCATTCTTTGGTTTGAAGCTTCCCTAGAGGTTACCACTATCAGTTTCTGACTGCTGTACTGACAAACTGCAAGAAGAAGCACTTGGGGAAATTTCACACAGAGTGTAAGGCAAATGAGTTCGTGAAATAGGCAACCCTGTTAAAATTTGTTGAGTCCAATGACTGGCTCCACTATGATATTTGTTAATGTCTGGTCCTGAGAAAGGACTTCCCATTGGTTGGAGGGATGGTCCAGACTGTAGGTGCAGGCCATGTCTCCTCTGCTACCTGCTGCACACTGATGCTGGTGGGAGAGATGAGCTGAGAGATGGCCCCGCGGGAACGGAGGGACAAGCGGGCTGCCAGGAGTCCCATCCGGACGCAGGTATCGGTGTCCAGTTTCCCCAGGACCCCAGACAGGAAACCGGCCATAAGACTGTAAGGACAGAAGGACAAAGATGATCGAGTATTATAACAGGACACACTGAACTGTGACTGAATCAGACAAACAAATGTACAGATCTACAAAGACAAAAAAGAAGAGTTGGTTTTGTTTCCTGAACTATAAAGAGTCTCCTGACTTCTCTCAACGTCCCCTGCACCCTTTTCCTTACTGTTCTTTTGCTGAACTTAGTCACAAAGTTTCATAGGTGTCTAGATGAGGGAAGTATAGCAATAATGAATAGTAATAATAATAATAATAAAAAATAATAATAACAAATAATAATAAGTAATATTGGTTTTTGTAGTTTAAAAGTTTTCAGGTCCCTGCTCCCCCCCTCTTGCTATCTTATGTGCTGACCTGTGAGTAAATATAATACATTACAGTGCTTATTTATAGTCCTTCGTTGTTTGTTTTTTTCATCTATTTCTGCAAATTAAACATTTGCATTATTTTAAAAATTAATATTAGTAAAAAAAGTACAACAAACCTGTCTCCAGCTCCTGAAACATTAACAATTTCTTCAGCAGAGATTGGGGCTGCAGGATAATGTAGGGCACACAGGTCTCCCCATGATGTCTGATGGAGAAGAAAAACAAATGTAAATGTAGGGTTATCCACATGCATTCTAAAGCTGAACTCCAGGCAAAAAAAGTTCAAACATATTCCTCTATAGCCACAAAGAATATAAATCCACTTTGTGTGCAATAAAACAAAAAACAGCAAATACGAGAAGTTTACATACATTAAGTACCGTATTTATCGGCGTATAGCGCGCACCCCCAACCTGGAAGTGAAATTTCAGGAAAAAAAGAAAATACTTACAGTTTGAATGCCCCTCATCGGTGTCTTGCCCGGCGTCCATCGGCGGCCTTGTCCGGTCTGGCGTCCGTCTGCGGCCCTGATGGTGTCCTCCCCGCTTCTCCCGCGCTGTTTCTGAGTCAATCCCCGCTTCCCGCGCTGTGTTTGAACACCGCCGACGACATATACCGAGCGCAGTACACTCGGCCACGCTCGGCTCCTCTCGCATAAAGGCTAGGAGGCGGCACAGGGCGTGACCGCGAGGGGAGCAGAGTGTACCCGAGTGTACTGCGCTCGGTATATGTCGGCAGGGGCGTTCAAACACAGCGCTGGAGTCGGCGTATATCGCACACCCACGATTTCCCCCTGATTTTAAGGGGAAAAAAGTGCACGGTATACGCCGATAAATACGATATGTGTTCTGGTATGTATTTTTAGGTATGTAATATATTTGAAGAGTAAGTTCAAAATCTTCACTGGTTCATCAGTGTACATTTCAGGGATTGTAACCGCTTCCCGACCGACGCACGCCGATATACGTTGGTAGAATGGTACAGGCAGGCAAATACCTGTACGTCCCTTTAAATTGGCCGCCTAGTGGGCGCAGGCTTGCCGCGCCTCAGGAGTGTGCCCGCGGGTCCCGCAAACTCGATGTTTGCCAGCGGCCCGCGATTGTGGCGAGGAGAGGCAGAACGGGGAGATGCCTATATAAACAAGGCATTTCCCTGTTCTGCCTAGTAACATGACAGGGATCTACTGCTCCCTGTCATCGGGAGCAGTGATTGCTGTCATGTCAGTGGTAGCTCACCCCCCACAGTTAGAATCACTCCCTAGGACACACTTAACCCCTTGATCGCCCCCTAGCGTTTAACCTCTTCCCTGCCAGTGTAATTTATACAGTAATCAGTGGCTATTTATAGCACTGATCGCTGTGTACATGACAATGGTCCCAACATTTTTATTGCAGAGGATGCCCAAAATCTTGCAGACTTGCAGTGCAGACTTGTGGGAAAATCAGTGGGTGAATTATACAAGCAGGAAATTACATTTTTCATTATATTTCTTGGGAAGTCTTGTACACTGTGTACAGAAAGCCTCCGGGCTGCCATGTTCCATTGAGAAGGATTGAAAAAGAAAAGGTAATTTTTAATAACAATAAATTAGAATATGGCTTGGGTAGCAATTGTATGTTATCATTTTTGCTCTATTTTTTTTCTCACAAAAAGTGGAGTTGCCCTTTAAGAGATCAAATAACATGCACTGGAATAATCAGTTGACTTGTGTTGGATTTGGACCCACCTTGTTATTAGGATGTAAAGACAATACCCCATTGCAGCTGTGACCACACAGGAGGACCCCATGAGCTCCCAGGGTTACAATGACGCAGTGCAGGTTCTCCAGAAGTGGCAATGACAGGGTGATCGCCATGTCTATGACATCATCGAATGCACACGGAATATCTGAGACAAGGAAACAACAACAGAGATATTCAATGCCGACCTGCAATGGAAATCATCCCTAAACCGAGGAATAATGAAAATTTCTAGCCTCTAAGATATAATTCAAACATTGAGGACTGTCTGTCATTACATCAGTTATTTTATTCATTAAGAATCCTTTTATGAATGCTGAAGTGTTGAAAGACATTGCAAATAGAGATATCACTCTGTCAGTCACTTAAAAGGTCAGTATGATGATACTCTGGGAGGTAAGAGACACCATGCACCTTTTCCCTTGAGACAACTACCATCATGATAATCATTTTGTATTGAAAAGTTTTATATGTTAAAGAGACACTGTTGCTAGTCCATTCATTTGTACAAAAAGCTTCCCATAAGACTATACTGTATGTGCTTTTGATGTATTATTTTTTTGTTTTTGGACATTCAAAAGCTCTGAGACTGCTGCTTGATGCCACCATCTTGCATGTAATGTCAGCAGCCCATGCAGAGTCCAAGCTGTCACTATAGTATTCCATTTCACACAAGTGGCCCTCTAAATTATTCCCCTTCACTTCTTCCCCCTCTCTACATAAAAGGTTATGTAGGGAGATGAGGAGATGGTTATAACATGTAAGAAGGAAGGGGCTGTGCTATGGATCTGACTCTTCCTAGAGTAGTCACATTTTACCTGTACGTGATTTCTTTTTTCGGGTCTTGGGTGCACGCCCGCGTGCTGCCAGCAACCCGCTCCTGCTGTGATTGGACACATTGGGAGCCAATCAGCGCGTCCAGCGGACCTGATGGCTGCCCGGACACACGATCATTCCTGAAGCAGACAGAACGGTGGTCTGCCTATGTAAACAAGGCAGATCGCCGTTCTGTCAGAGGGGAAGATGGAGTTCTTGAGTTCCTGATAACCAAGAACACAGTCAAAGCACCCCACCACAGTTCGATAGCACTCCCAGGGAACACAATTAACCCTTTGATTGCCCCTGATGGTAACCCCTTCCCTGCCAGTGTCATTAGTACAGCGACAGTGCATTTTTTTAAGCACTGATCACTGTATTGGTGTCACTGGTCCACTTAGTGTCAGATTTGTCCAGCACAATGTCGCAGTCCCGCTAAAAAAATAAAATAAAACGCTGATCACCGCCATTACTATTAATAAAAATAAAAAGTCCATAAATCTATCTCATCGATTGTAGACGCTATAACTTTTGCACTTATACACTTGTTGCGTTTTTTTTACCAAAAATATGTAGCAGTATATATATATTGGCCTAAATTTATGAAGAAATTCGATTTTTTTAATTTTTTAATTGGATGTGTTTTATAACGTAAAGTAAAAAAATTTTTTTTTTTAAATCGTCATTGCTTTTTTTGTTTATAGCGCAAAAAATAAAACCCGCAGAGGTGATCAAATACAGACGGACAGCATGAAATGTTAGGGACCTCACTTCTCTATAAGGCAGGTCATACATGGTTCGCATCTTCCTGCTGAACTAACCAAGATTTGAACCATGTATGGGCAAGCTGAATGTACCAAGTTGATCGATCGATCAACCTAGGTGCAACCAGCATGCCAAGTTTTACCTGCGCTTATCCCTAGTGGCTGCTATAGCTCCAAGCTTCACCTGCCCCACTCCTCTCCCTCCGGCAGAAGACAATGGCCCAACAGGAAGGATTCCTGCATCAAGCCCTGGTTCACACTGACAGTGGGAGTAAAATCGTGCATGTTCAGTTGAACTTCGGGGATGATTTCAGAGACATCTGTGTGGGTTTCTGCACAAATGTCAATGAAAATCGCAACCCGTAATCGCCAAAAGTAGTACAGAAACTACTTTTGGAATCGGTGCAGCGCCGCACCAATTCGGATGCTGCCATTGCCGTCAATTGCCGCCGATTTGGCATGCGATTTCACATGTCAAATCGCATGCCAAATTGCATCAATGTGAACCAGGGCTTACACTGTCTGTCTCTTGATGGGGGATTCAAACACATTTCTTTCCTGCAACCCATGATTGCAGGAAAGAACTTTTCTCCACATATGGTTGGCCTAGGGCAGTTTCAAAATACCGCTTGGTGACCTGCTTCCAGCCCAGTTCTAACTGGACAGCACTGCACAATGCAGTAGAGCACGGTTTTCAGTTTAATGAGAGATCAATTCTGTTTGCATTTATGAAAAATTGGCTCAGGTGTGTCACCATTATCTGTGAATTTACCGAAGTTCACTGAATGACCTAATGTCCTGTTGATGGAAATGAGCTCCTTAAGGTTCGGTGAGATGTAGGTTAAGGCTGTCCAGCTGTCAGATGTGAAGGGTTTAGCTGCCTTAGCTACATCTGTAGGCTCATAGCAAACTGTCAAAGAAATAAAGAGAACAAAGTAATGGTGCTTGATTCACATTTAAATAATTTAAAGCTGAACTCCAGACAAACAGCTATATACACACACACACACACACACACACACACACACACACACACACACACACACACACACACACAGATGAAATACATACACTATATTACCAAAAGTATTGGGCCACCTGCCTTTACAAGCACATGAGCTTCAATGACACCCCAGTGTTCGTCCATAGGGTTCAATATTGAGTTGGCCCACCCTTTGCAGCTATAACAGCTTCAACTCTTCAGGGAAGGCTGTCCACAAGGCTTAGGAGTGTGTCTATGGGAATGTTTGACCATTCTTCCAGAAGTTTATTTAGAAGGTCAGGCACTGATGTGTTCCTTCAGTTGGCCATAAAAGGCTGATTCATAAAAGAAAAATGAAGGCAGGAAAAGACCAAGTGGTTCATCAAGTCCGCCTCTGGATTTTTATTTATACATTTATTTTTATTTTTAACCTTTTTATCCAAGTATAGACCTCAATGCAAAGTGTATCTAAATCCATCTTTTTATCTAAATCATGCCATACAATCCTGATGAATTGGCCAGAATTTAAGCCATGGGTGTCTGGTCCTGTTGGCACCACCTGGCTCGGCAAACTTTGAATAAAAACTCAAGGGAGACAGGTGGAAAATCATTGGCTAAACAATGACCACATTCAATCATATGAATTCAAGGTTTGGCTATCTAGACAGCTGCAGGTGCTATGGCTGTCTAGGTACAATAGGGGGCAGTGAAAGTTCCTCAGCCTATGCTATGCTGCTTAGCATGAAAAGAGGAGTCTTTCAGATCTCCCTTGATAAGCCTGCAGGCTAAACAAAATAAATCTATTAGGTAGATTCACGTAGGGGCGCCTAAAATTAGGACGGCCTAGCCTAGTCTTTTTAGGCTACTCCGCCGTAAATTATTTAGGCTAGTAGTGATTCTCAAACCACTTACCTTCAAATTTTCGGCGGCGTAGCCTAAAACGAGCGGGCGTAAGGGTGCCTAATTCAAATGACTGGGAGGGGGGCGTGTAGTATGGAAATGAGGCTTGACCTCACGTTTTTTGACGTTTTTTTACACTGTGCATGCGCCGGGCGACTACATTTCCCAGTGCGCATTGCGGCTAAGTAGGCCGTACGGGCCTATTGATTTTGACACGGATGTAAACGACGTAACTCCCGATTCGCGGACGACTTACGCAAACGACGTTAACATTTCGAAATTTGCGGCGGGA
Organism: Rana temporaria; assembly: GCF_905171775.1. NCBI lineage: Eukaryota > Metazoa > Chordata > Amphibia > Anura > Ranidae > Rana > Rana temporaria. The sequence goes on from NC_053491.1 coordinate 386,757,948, forward strand.
ACGGCGGCCATACTTAACATTGGCTAGGCCACTAGAGCATAGCTCTAACTTTAGGCAGCCTATCCCTTACGGAAACAACGTAATTCGACGGCGTAGGCCTGGCGTACGTTTGCGTTCGGTCGTGAATCGGCGTATGCCCTCATTTAAATAATCTACGCCGGCCGCAATGGAAGCGCCATCTAGCGGCCAAAAGAAACATTGCAATCTAAGATAGAACGGCGTAAGCCGTCCTATCTTAGATATTTAAGTGTATCTCTGTTTGAGCATACACTTAAACATAGGTCGGCTTAGATTCAGAGTTAGGTCGGCTTATCTGTAGATAAGCCGGCCTAACTCTTTGTGAATCTATGTATGTATGTTTATGGCCAGTCTTAGTGTAGACCTAAATAACAAAGGTTTCTCTGCGCTGTGATGTAATCATTAAAAGTGGGGGGCAGCTTTCACATACAAGCAGTACTCTTAGCTTAAAGAGGTTGTAAAGTCAGAAAGTTTTTTATCTTAATGTATTTTTTGCATTAAAGCGGAGTTCCAACCACAATTAGCATTTTTTAAATGTATGTCCTTTCATCCTGCGTTTTTATAATATAAATCCGGTCACTTACTGTTTTACAATCCGCTGCCGATCCGCATAGATATTCAAAAAAGATAGTTTATAAAACTATGTCTACACCGTTGTCATTTTGCTTGTGGGCATTGTGAAGCCTACAAGCACTTACTTCCTGGAAGTCTTGGATGGGGAGTGATAATTGGACAGCGCACTGCATCCTGGGAAATTATGACACACATTTCCCAGGAGCATTAGAGGGAGATGATGTCAGAATCCTAGGTGGTTTCAAAGGCAGATTTCGTGGGACTGCATAGCAACAGGCATTTTCCAGCTAAACCCCCCCCCCCCCCTGTTCCCAGCAACAGTGAGAGCAAACATGAGGATCATGGTAACTTGACATCTAGCGACATGCTGTTTTTGCCTCTTGTATAGCCCTAATTTTAGACCCGGGGTAGATAAACCCATACTTTCTTTAGGAAACCTAAAGTGACTTTTGGAGTGTACTGTCAGTTAGTGCCAGTCGGGCACAAGAGTTTTTGTTGGTTCTATGTGTTCTCTTTTGTTGTAATTGTGTTGAACACGAATATGCCCAAATCTGGAGAATTTGGAGAAATCTGAGAGAATATGTAGAGCCTCCTTATGGGAAGGCCCCAGGTCATTTAAAAAAAGTATGAGGGCATCGGCATACATGGCCACTTTTATCTTCCAAAGTTCCCACTCGAATACCAGCTACCTACAGTAGCCACTCCAAGGCCACTGCCACCGGCTCCATCACTATAGCGAAGAGGGCAGGAGACAGTGGGCAGCCCTGTCTGGTACCCCTCCCAATCAGAAAAGGTTTTAGGGGCTCGCCTCCCAATTTGATCTGGGCTGTTGGAGAGGAATATAGAAGCTGGACTCAGTTAAGAAACTCAGGGCCAAAACCCATACGTTCCAGAATAGTAAATATGTAAGACCAAGCCACAGAGTCAAAGGCCTTCTCAATATCAAGCGCAGCAAAGACTCTGGAGGTAGAGTCAACCGGGGGCAATTGTAGATGGGTGAATACCCTACGTATATTTGGATCAGTTGAACTCCCGAGCATGAAACCAGTTTGGTCTAACTAAATTGGTTAGAATTAGAATTGTTGAATCATAGTTTAATAGGGAGATAGGCCTGTATGAGAAACAATTGGACTGGTCTTTTCCTGGTTTGGGAATTAATACAATATGAGCCTGATGCATAGAAGGGGGCAAGGTCATATGTTCTATACACTCAGAGTATAGGCTATGAAGCTTAGGCGCAAATGTAGATGCCTACATCCTATACCATTCCCCTGGGATACCATCAGGGCCTGGCATTTCTTAAGCAGGGAAGGAATGAATTGCTGCTTCACTTTCATCTGTCGTAATGGCCCAGTCGAGAAGCGTAGCCTCCTCCGCTGTGAGTATAGGCAAATCCAGGGCATCTAGAAATTCCTGAATGGCAGCATCAGATGGGCCTGGGACAGGTTCATATAGTTTGCCAAAATAATTTGTAAATTCCTGTAGTATGCTAGCGGGGTCAGAAGTGAGGTTATTGTCCGTACATCTGATAGTCGAAATCACAGTTTCGGTTCTAGTCTCTGCTACCAGGTTTGCTAACATTTTCCCATTCTTGTCCCCGGACTCAAAGACCCTACCGACCAAGGAGCGCAGATCAAGATGTGTGGGAGAAGCCAAATGGAGAGGCAATTTACCCCTCATTTGCGCCAGAAGACGAAGACCAGAAGTTGTCCGGAGTTGGGGACTCAGAAAAGGTCGCAGCTGCCTTCACTTTATCTTCCAGCTGCTGTATCTGCGAGAAGAGCTCGGACCTGACCACCTTGATTGCAGAGATGTATTCTCCACGGTTATGCGCTTTAAAAGCATCCCATACCACCGGATATGAAGCCGAAGCCGAAGCCTCGTTAAGTTCCCAGTACTGTGTTATCTTGGGAGAGACCAGGTCCCCAACTTTGAGGTCCTCTAGCAATTTAAGCGCTAAATGCCAACAACTAGAATGTCTGGCGTCCTTTAGTGTGACACAGAGCTCCAGAGGGGCATGATCGGACAGGCCAGAGGGTAGATTACCAAATACTAAATCAGATTTGTGTGTAGAGGAGAAACAGGAATAAGCCCTGATCCCTAGGTTTTTTCAATGCCAGATTTAAGTATATTCAAAGGCCTGGGCCCAGTGGTGCAAATATGGAGTGTATGCTCTCAGGGGATTGGAGGAATCAAGCTGTGCATCCATAGTGGAGTTAAAGTCCCCAACCATATATAACTGGGAGAAAGTCAAGGGGGTCAATTTATCATAATGGTGTACAGGACCTGCTGATTGAAAGGGGGAGGGACCTATACATTAACAAAAGCAAGGACCATTGCCTTGATTTCTATCAGTAAAATAATATACATCCCTGAAGGATCATTAATAGCATGCAGAAATGTATATGCCAGTGACTTATTTAAGAGGATAGCTACACCTAGAGAATAACCTAAGTAGGTAGCATGAAAGGCTTATTGTACCCATGATCTGTGTAACGCTAGGATCTTGTTGCCCACCAGGTGGGTCTCCTGGAGAAACAAAACATGGGGTCTATGGTGATTTAGAAATTTGAACATAAGTGCCCTCTTGTCATTAAGACAAGCTTTCTATGTAAGAAGTTTGTGTTTTTTACCTTTGATTTTATATGTTCATGCATTCACATTAAACTTCTACACTATCAGATTATTATGTGAGCTTTGTTTACCCTAGTTTGACCCTACTGAGAAATGCCCCTGGATGTGGATATTGGGCGCAATCCTTATGCTTCCAGTAGATGTCTGACTTAAAGATACAAGTGTGTATGCTGTTGTAATGGCAGCCATTGTCTCTGGTGAGTGTTCACTTCACTGGGAGGTGGTGGCTGACCTTGGAGCACTTTTTGGGAAATATATTTTCACTTTAGAAGGTGTTGGATCCTATCTGCATTATTTCTTCACAAGACTTTATTTTTGAATTAAGATCTTTCTTTTCACAGAGGGTTGATCTTACCATTAACGGACATTTGTACAGTTGTTTTAGCTTTACTAAATCAGCTTTATACATATACTTTTTATTTACACTTAGTGTAGACCTACCTGTAAAGTGTATCTAAAGCTGGCCATACACTGTCATGCCCTGTACACACGACCAGGTTTTCCGACGGGAAAACCGCAAGGAGAGCTTTTGGCCGGGAATCCCGGCCGTGTGTATGCTCCGCTCGCAGTTTTTCAGATGGGAAAATTGCCAAACCCGCCGGCAAAAAAAAGAAAACCAGCTCTCTTTTTTCCCGTCAGGATTCCCAGCAGACTTTTTCCTGTTGGAAATCCTGAGCGTGTGTACGGGGCATCAGGCTTCATTTAGCGTGCTGTTGGGAGGCGGCAAAAATATGCAGTTGAGCCACACTTTTGCCCACCCGCCAACCACTTTCCCTTAAGCTACAATAGGCAGTGGACAGGGATGTTTACATGACACGGGGTGGGACGGTGCATGGATGGAGGAAGATTTTCGCTAACAGAAGAGTGATTACCACAAGGGGCACATCCTACTGACTGTAAGGTATGACCTTTGTGAGGATTCTTCTGTCTGTGATTGTGGCTGCGCTTTAAAAGAAAATGTGCAAAACTGCCTATTTTTTCCATTTGCAAATAGTTTTGTTTTGTACTAAACATCATTTAGATTTAATTTTAAACTTGACAAGTTATAGAATAAAATGTATACTTTTTATTTACAGGAAATGTACTTGTTATGACTAACAGTGATCTAGAAATTATTTTTTATTTTGTCAATAGATTCCACAGAAAATAAAGTAATTTTTGTCAAAAGTAAGCCTACGGTTTCTAAAAAAAAGTAGATTTCTAAAAAAAAAGGAAAACATACATTTTTATTATCACATTGCTGTCTATTGTTGTTACCTATTAAATAGTTATCACCAAATAAAAAGGCCTATAATGGTGATGTAAAAACTGCTCTGGTCCCTAAGATGGTACATGAGCTAAAGTGGTTAAGAATAGAATAAAGTGGCACAAAGCATTAATGATGAATCCATACAGCAGAAATGTACAAGGTTCACTGTGGCTGGCAGCATTAGGCTGAAGTTAAAACACTTTGCTGGCACACTGACCTGGCACTCGGTTCTGCCGTGCAATCTCACACACATACTGTATAGTAGATACAGGTACATTTCCGTCTAGGCATACCAGGCAGGACTGGCGTAAACTGTCTGCAAACTGAGATACCTGGGAAAAGAGAGAAGGACTTGGGGTCTAAATTGTAATTCCAAACAAAGAAAACAAGTGAACTGCTAGAGGAAAACTCCAGCCCAAAACTTCAATTTTGTTTTGGATAATATAAGGAAGGGATAGAGCATATGTCAAGTATTCATCGCTTCTGACAAGAAACCGACAGTAAGGGCATTTACACATTGAGGCACTGGGGCGCTATTTTTAGCTGTGCTTTACTGTCGTTTAAGCGTTGCTTTTCGGCCGCTAGCAGGGCGCTTTTAACCCCCGCTAGCAGCAGAAAAATGGTTAAAAGCGCCCAAAAAGTGGTGCCGCAGCAACGCTTTGCCGGCGCTTCGGCAGGGATTCCCATTGATTTCAATGGATAGGGGCACTTTAGGAGCGGTGTATTTCTGTCTATGCAGTTTTGTCAGGTAGCGACCGATGTCTGATTTTTATCTCATGCATTTTTTTTAAATCAGTTATTTAAAACAAAATGTTTCATTCATACAGTAGTATAGCATGGATGGCCTCTTTTCTGCAGGAGAGAGTTCAGCGGGTAAGACTGAGACCGTATTACTCTGCTGATAGTTCTCTCTCCTGTGGGGTCCCTCAGAGTTCGGCACTATTGCCCATCCTGTTTAATATCTACATGAGACCATTGTTGTACATCATACGCCGCCATAACCTTCTCTTCCACGCCTACGCAGACCACACCCAGATATACTTCCGCCTTCCCAGGACCAACGAGAGGCAAGTTGATCTTGCCTCTTGTTTGGAGGAGATTAGAACCTGGATGGGAGCCAATTACCTCAAGCTTAATGGCTCCAAAACTGAAACTATGATCTTCAGTAACCATGATTGCCCTAGTAAGATGCCCGACTGGCCAGACTCCTTTAACCAGTTCCCGACCCCCGCATGTACATATACGTCCACAATATGGCACGTACAGGCACATGGGCGTACACGTACGTCCTCGCCTATTAGCGGGTGGGGGGTCCGATCGGGACCCCCCCCGCTACATGCGGAGGTCGGGTCCGCTCGGGGAGCGATCCGGGACCACGGCGCGGCTATTTGTTTATAGCCGCTCCGTCGCGATCGCTCCCCGGAGCTGAAGAACGGGGAGAGCCGTGTGTAAACACGGCTTCCCCGTCCTTCACTATGGCGGCGCATCGATCGCGTCATTCCCTTTATAGGGAAGACACGATCGATGACGTCATTCCTACAGCCACACCCCCAAACAGTTGTAAACACATACTAGGTGCACCCTAACTCCTACAGCGCCACCTGTGGTTAACTCCCAAACTGCAACTGTCATTTTCACAATAAAGAATGCAATTTAAATGCATTTTTTGCTGTGAAAATGACAATGGTCCCAAAAATGTGTCAAAATTGTCCGAAGTGTCCGCCATAATGTCGCAGTCACGAAAAAAATTGCTGATCGCCGCCATTAGTAGTAAAAAAAAAAAAATTAATAAAAATGCAATAAAACTATCCCCTATTTTGTAAACACTATACATTTTGCGCAAACCAATCGATAAACGCTTATTGCGATTTTTTTTACCAAAAATAGGTAGAAGAATACGTATCGGCCTAAACTGAGTAAAAAAAATTTTTTTATATATGTTTTTGGGGGATATTTATTACAGCAAAAAGTAAAAAATATTGCATTTTTTTCAAAATTGTCGCTCTATTTTTGTTTATAGCGCAAAAACTAAAAACCGCAGATGTGATCAAATACCACCAAAAGAAAGCTCTATTTGTGGGGAAAAAAGGACGCCAATTTTGTTTGGGAGCCACGTCGCACGACCGCGCAATTGTCTGTTAAAGCGACGCAGTCCCGAACTGTAAAAACACCTTGGGTCTTTAGGCTGCATATTGGTCCGGGGCTTAAGTGGTTAAACCGAGTCCGGTACCAGTGTCTAAGGTCAGGGACCTGGGGGTTATCCTTGATTCTAAGTTGGCATTGCGTAGCCAGGTGAATCAAGTGGTAAGTGTATGCCACTTCTACTTGAGACTCCTGAGATCTACGTTTCGCTTTATCGAGGACTCTGACAAAATCTCTATGGTCAATGCAATGGTTGGTAGTCGACTTGATTATTGCAATGCCCTGTATATGGGTGTGTCTAAGAACATCTTGCACCAGCTTCAGCTGGTGCAGAATGCGGCTGCCAGGCTACTCACGGGCGTGGGCCGGTACGATCACATCACTCCATCCCTACAAGCCTTACACTGGCTGCCCGTGGCACAACGGGCTCAGTTCAAGATGGGGTGTCTTGTGCATAAGGCCATCCATGGTTTTGAACCGGGCTATCTCAGAGAAAAATTCATCAGACATGTGCCTACCAGATCGCTGCGGTCTGAGAATTTGGCTTTGTTGAACATCCCCAAATTTGCTAAAAACAAATGTGGTGGGAGGACCCTGGAAGTTCAAGGAGCTCAGTTCTGGAACTCCTTGCCCCTCCATATAAGACTGGAAAATGATCTCCTAAAGTTTAGGAGATTGTTAAAAACATGGCTATATATCCAGGCTTTCGGGGTGACTTAAATATTAAGTATTCTAATAGCTCAAAAATGTTATATATTTAACTTTGTATGTTTTATATTTTCCTATTCGCTGATTGTTATTGTTTTATTGTCACTTGTTTGGTCGATGTAGTTTTTGCCCCTTTTCTGTTCTGTTTTTATCCCGCCAGCGCATCGAGGCACGTGTGTAAGACTGCGCTATTGTTTTATAAGCATTTTAATAAATAAATAAATAAATATTAATAAATAGAGACAAGCTGTCACGCAGGACAGATTATCTGATGTATTTAAGTAATTTAAAGGTCTTGTCCCTGTCCCAGCCTGTGACTGTATAGTAAAAGGAGAAAAAGCTGACTTATGAGCTCATGTCTGTCACTCTACTCTCGCCTCCTCTCAGTATGCCCCTTGCATTGCAGCACAAGTGACTGGCTTCTTGTGCTGCTTCTCCCTCTCCCACTCTCGCCCGAGTTCTGCTGCACAGTGATTGCAAGGGACTGATACCAGGTAAAATTCAAGTACATACACTGCTTGAATTTAAAAAAGAATATATATAATCATGTATGAATGAATGCAGAGCAGAAAAAGACCATTAGAGTTGATTTATTTAAACTGGAGAGTGAACAATCTGGTGCAGCTACATGATAGCCAATCAGCTTCTAACTTCACTTTGTTCAATTAAGCTTTTACAATAAAACCTGGAACCTCATTGGTTTTTATGCAGAACTGCGCCAGAGTTTGCGTGTTTCGGGTTTAGTAAATCAACCCATTGAGTCCAACCTGCAGTATGTGTGCGTGTGAGCAAGTCTTTCATATCTGACTACAGATTTCAAAGTAGATTGCTTTGAATAGCTGCAAACAGAATTTTCCAGCGATTGTACATGTCAGTGTCTGGGCTCAGGTAAACACTCCAGGAAGACACAATAGCATCTGTCTCTGAGTGGCAGAGGAACATCAGCCTGCCCCACAAAATATCTTAATCCAGGATTCATCTTCTCTGATCTCCTGACCTGCCATGATCTCTCACCTCACTCTTTCCATGTTCCATGTCTCACTTAAAATCCCCCTCCGATCTCCCTGTCATCAACAGGCTCAGCAGAGTCTTAGCAACATGTGTCATGTGGGGGGTGGAGCTGTCTGTATTTTCCGGAACCCGCAAACAGCTTAATCTTTCCAAATCTAATAAGATTCTCTTCTAATCTCCCTCTGACAATATCTGACAGCTGTACAGTGAGCTGACTTCCTGTATCACATATTGCGCTTCTGATTTAACTGTAGATTTAGGCTGCATTCACACCTAAGCGACAAAACGCCCGATGCGGGACGCTTCTGCCGCTAGAGGGGAGAATTCCTATTGCTGTCTATGGAGATGGTTCACATCTCATAGACGCGCAACGCCTGTCGCCTGAAAAAAAGTCCCGGACCCTTTTTTTCACGCGACAGGCGCGTTTTCCCATAGACAGCAATGGGAATACTTTTAGGGAAAAAAAAAAAAAAAATTGAAACATTTGTACTCGCGGCAAATCTGCCGCTACACGCGAACGCGGCTGTCGCTTAGGTGTGAATGCAGCCTTAAAAGCATATGATCTTTGTTTTATTTCAATATTTACTTTTCTCAGTTCTATTTTTTTACTCTTATTTAAAGTGTATGTCCAAATGCTCTCTTCAGGTCTGTGTATACATAGGAGCATGGGGGAACTCAAGTACTCAAGTCTTTAGTGGAGTATGGCAATAATAAAGCCCCAAATGATACACAATGACTCAAATTGACATGACCCAGAAAGATTTAGGCCAAATTAAAGGGGTTGTAAAGGTAAAAAAAAAAAATCCCTTAATAGCTTCCTTTACCTTAGTGCAGTCCTCCTTCACTTACCTCATCCTTCCATTTTGCTTTTAAATGTCCTAATTTCTTCTGAGAAATCCTCACTTCCTGTTCTTCTGTCTGTAACTACACACAGTAATGCAACACTTTCTCCCTGGTGTGGAGAAAGCCTCTTGAGGGGGGAGGGGCGAGCAGGAGGGTCAGGACGCTCTCTACTTTGCAGATAGAGAAAGGAGCTGTGTGTTAGTGGGCATCCTGACACTCCTGCTCGCCCCCTCAAGAGGCTTTCTCCACACCTCGCATTACTGTGTGGAGTTACAGACAGAAGAACAGGAAGTGAGGATTTCTCAGAAGAAATAAGGACATTTAAAAGCAAAATGGAAGGATGAGGTAAGTGAAGGAGGACTGCACTAAGGAAAGGAAGCTATTTAGGGAAAAAATGTTTTACCTTTACAACCCCTTTAAGCTTTGTTATATTCAAGCCCTTTTTCTAATTTTTGAAGATTCTTTATTGACTGGCATAGTACTACTGGATTGGCTTAAAGTGATTGTTAACCCCCAGACAAATGGATCCTGCTTCATTAACCGCTTAACGACCGCCGCATGTACATATACGTCGGCAAAATGGCACGGACAGGCAGAACGACGTGCCCGCACGTCGCTGCCTTTCCGCGGGTCGGGGGTCCGATCGGGACCCCCCCCCCAGTACATGCGGCGGTCGGTAAGCCTCAGGGAGCGTTTCGGGATGAGGGCGCGGCTATTCGTTTCTAGCCGCCCCCTCGCGATCGCTCCCCGGAGCTGAAGAACGGGGAGAGTCGTATGTAAACACGGCTTCCCCGTGCTTCACTGTGGCAGCTGCATCGATCGTGTCATGCCCTTTTATAGGGAGACTCGATCGATTATGTCAGACCTACAGCCACACCCCCCTACAGTTGTAAACACACACTAGGTGAAGCATAACTCCTTCAGCGCCCCTTGTGGTTAACTCCCAAACTGCAACTGTCATTTTCACAATAAACAATGCAATTTAAATGCATTTTTTGCTGTGAAAATGACAATGGTCCCAAAAATGTGTCAAAATTGTCCGAAGTGTCCGCCATAATGTCGCAGTCATGAAAAAAATTGCTGATTGCCGCCATTAGAAGTAAAAAAAATAAAAATGCAATAAAACTATCCCCTATTTTGTAAACGCTATAAATTTTGCTTAAACCAATAGATAAACGCTTATTGCGATTTTTTTTTACCAAAAATAGGTAGAAGAATACGTATCGGCCTAAACTGAGGGGAAAAAAAATGTTATATATGTTTTTGGGGGATATTTATTATAGCAAAAAGTAAAAAATATTGAATTTTTTTCAAAATTGTCGCTCTATTTTTGTTTATAGCGCAAAAAATATAAAACCGCAGAGGTGATCAAATACCACCAAAAGAAAGCTCTATTCGTGGGAAAAGAAGGACGTCAATTTTGTTTGGAAGACACGTCGCACGACCGCGCAATTGTCAGTTAAAGCGACGCAGTGCCGAATCGCAAAACCTGGCCTGGGCATTTAGCTGCCTAAAGGTCCGGGGCTTAAGTGGTTAAAGTATGTTATATGACAGTGCTTTTCCTGTGTAATTTGGCCCCCTGTAACACCTAAAAAACCTGGCTGATCCTGCCAGTTTCTCACCACCCCTCTGTAAACATATATATATATATACTCTCCACAGCAGATGTATAATGTACAATGACTCAGAATTCTTACATGTTTCTCAGTAATCTGCTGATGGATTTCCATATCACCTACTCCAAGGCTCAACTCCCCGCTGCCATTAATCACCGCACAGTAGGTGGCTGTACTCTGACCCTTCAGTCGTGCCACACCTCGCATGTCCTGCAACAGAAGGAGAATAGTTGTAGTGCTTTCAAATGAACAGTAATACCAGGTTGGAGAGCATTCATATCTCTGCCTTCTATGTCATCTTGCTATCCAACCAAAACATTTATAGCATGCTTAGCTAAAAAAATAAAAGTGTACATTTGTAATCTTCATATAAAATATCGACACTGTAATTGTTAGGAAAGCATTTTCAGTAGAATGTTTAATGCTGACTGGTTGAAAAGAATATGTGTCCTCCAATTCACTTCTGGAAGTACTGAAATGCCCACTGCTTCCAGATATGGGGAAGCATGTGACCTCCTCCCAGCATGAAAAGTTGTGGAATGAGCAGCCAATGTGGGAAGTCAGCAATTAGAGTGAAATTATTTAATGCCCAGACCAGAAAAATCAGGACAAGTTCAATATTATAATCAGCAAATTATGAAAATGCATAAGCAGTATGTGTGTTTAGAGCAGTCCTTATTTGTGTGAGCCAATCTCGGGTAACCGTTGCAGACAGTGCAAAGTAAACACTCACCATGTGAGAGCAATATTGCAGAGCAGAGCAAGACAACTCATCTTGTCCTAGAGCGGAGATGAACAGAGGTCTCACTCCCAGCCGACTCAGGCAATCTGCACAGAGAAGAGAATGTCTAATGTCATTATTGAATCCTTATAAGGCCCCTTTCACACGGACGGACCGTTCAGGTCCGCCTGTCAGTTTTGACGGCGGACCTGAATGGCCGCTCCATGCAGTCCTATGGAGCGTCGGATGTCAGCGGAGACTTTTCCGCTGACATCCGACCCGATCCGCCAAAATCAGACATATGGCGATACGTCCATATCCGTCCATGGCGGATCAGATCGGGTGAGATCTGATGAAACCGGACATGCTGTCCATTTTCATCAGATCGCTTCTTAGGAATCAGCGGCGCTGCACAAGCCCCTCCCCGCTCAGTGAGCAGAGAGGAGCTTGTCATCCGCCAGCTCAGCGGAGATCTGCGGACTGCTCTCCCGCTGAGATGGCGGGAGCAGGCGGACTACATAGTGCCTAGCCAGCCTGCGTGTGACTAGCACATATGCAACTTAGGCTATCACAGAATATAATACAGTTCCATGGAGAAAACATCATTTTAACATTAACTGTATCTAAATTGGTTTTAGTTTTGTATGGGGTATATAAAGGATAGAACTCTTGTCTGGTTTGTATTACTGTTTGTGTCCAGAGATAAAGCCTCTGTTTTACCTGGTGATCGTTGTCACCTGGACCGAAAATGGTGGAAAATCCAAAATGTGACCAAGAAAGTCTTCCAATCTGGACACATTTTTCTGCCGACAGCTGTCTGAGAGGCTTGCCCTTATTTCTATTGTGTCTATGGGTGAAGGTATTTCTGCACAATGGGCCACAGATGGCAAAATAAAAAACGAATGCCGAATACACACAACCGTTTTTCATGACGAGAAAAATTCAATTTTTTTAATTGGTCATTAAAAACGATCATGTGTAGGCTCCAGAGCATTTTTCTCATCGTGAAAAATGGCCATTAAAAAATTAGAACATGCTCTAATTTTTCTCGTTGTTTTTCACATCGTGTGTAGGCTTTAACGACGGGAAAAAAAGGCGCATGCTCAGAAGCACGTTATGAGACGGGAGCACTCATACTGGTAAAACTAGCGTTTGTAATTGAGATAGCACATTCGTCACGCTGTAACAGACTGAAAAGCGCGAATCGTCTCTCACCAAACTTTTACTAACACAAAATTAGCAAAAGCAGCCCAAAGGGTGGCGCCATCCGAATGGAACTTCCCCTTTATAGTGCCGTCGTATGTGTTGTACGTCACCGCGCTTTGCTCGAGCATTTTTTGTTCACGATTGTGTGTATGCAAGGCAGGCTTGACAAGAATCACGTCGAGAAACGTTTTTTCCATGACATTAAAAACGGTTGTGTGTACGCGGCATAACAGTTTTTTTTTTTCACATTCCCCACTCTATCAATAATCTAAAATAAATGTTTGGGCTTTATATATACTTTAGGGCTTGTTTACACCATGTCTGCTGAGCTTTACTTTTCTGCACTCCACTGCACGTGTACGGCCTGTACGGGGCACATAGAAAACAATTGTCTTCTATGTGCTTTGTTCACACCCTACATGCGAGGTGGTGCATGGAAAAACTCAGCTTAAAGAGTAATTCCGGGCTTAAGTCTAGCTACTCTGTCCCCTACCCTCTCCTAACACCTATGCTTACTAGCCTGTGTAAGAAAGATGTACAGTATATACTTACACTGGTCACATGATCTACCCTGTGTCAGCCAATGGCACTGCAGGGGAGGGAGAGCTCCGACAACGGCTAGTAAAGTCTAAATTGGCAATGTCACCCATTGGCTTCAATGAACCATTTGTTGTCAGCGCTCCCTCCTCTCCCCACGCTGGCTGATACAGGGGAGCAGCATCACGTGACCGGACCGGGGCAACGTGGTGTTAACAAGTCTTAAAACTATAACTTTCCTTTAAAAATCAGCTCCATAATATGCATTGGTTTTCCTCTTCCTGTTCCTCACCTGCCAGATTCCTGCCCACACCACCACATGACTGGTGAACTTGTCCAGGATTGGTCTGTCCTCCAAACTGCAAAAAATACATCCCAATTATATTGAGTGACACTACAATGATTTAAACCAGAGAAAAGGTGGACATAGGCGTATGTAGGCACAATGAACGTCCTCTAATTACTGCAGCACTACCCCTGCCGGAGCTGCTGGTTGATTTGGGTACTCTATTCCTGACAGCTTTGTTTGAAGATTCCACCACTGACGCCATCAGTAATCTTTTAAGTTTTAATAGGCACGCATCTCTATGGAAAACGGACACATCTCTA